>NW_027397077.1:27594119-27762267 GCF_003265705.2 Callorhinus ursinus | reverse complement strand
CGGACGCGGGGCGCGCGGGCGGCGCGGGGGGCTCGGCGCGGCCGGCGCGCAAGGACAGCAGCGCGAGCAGCAGCGCGGCCAGCGCGAGCAGGAGCAGCGCCGCCGCCTTGCTGCGGAGCTTCATGGTGCGGCGCGGCGGCGGCGGCCCCGGGGCGGCGCGGCCCCTCTGCGCATCGCGGCTCGCCGGGCGGCGGCGGCGAGGCGAGCGCAACAGCGCGGGCGGCCGCCTCCTCCGCCCGCCCGCCGGGGACTGGGGTACGCGCTGCCGGCGGGCGGGCGACGGAGGAGGAGGAGAAGGAGGAGGAGGGGGCGGGCGGGGAGGAGGCGCGAGCCCGGCTCGAGGAGGAGCGGCCCGCGCCTACCGTACTGTGTGGAGTAGCCGCCCGTCTGCCCACCCGCCAGCCGCCCGGAGCCTGGCGCTTTGGCTTCAGGGAGTGCAGCCTCAAATCCTTTTCCTCATTGATGCATCATCCTTCCATCCACCTGTTCATCCGTTCATTCATGCCCTCCCATACCATTCCGTTTCCTCGGTGACTTCTTCATTCGGTCACTCGTTCACTTACCCTCCTATTCCACCCGCTCTTCAGCTCATTATTCTGTGCATTTTCCCCATCGTTTATTTTTATCCATCTTTCCACAAACGCGTGCATCCGTCTATACATCCAATCAGGCAAGAGCATCTCTGTTCCGTTTTCCCAGTGCAGGGCCTGGCACCTGGTGGATATCTGTTGGACAAAATCACGCCAGATCCACGTAGCCTAAAGAAGTTACAGGATACATTTCAAAGTCTGGGTTTAAACTCTGACTCTGTCCCCTACTGGCTTAGTGATCCTGAGCAAGTTGCACAATTTGAGACTTCGTGTCCTTACATGCAAAATGGAAATGATAATACTGCTCTCCACGGAGGCATTGTTGTGGGCATTAAATTAAAAAAGAAATGCATTCAAAGAAACTAGAACAGTGCCTGGCTCACAATAGGTGTGCAATAAAAGCTCTGTGATAATCAGTACAATAAAACGTAGCTTATCAGAAATACATAAATGCAAAGGTTTTTTTTTCCTTTCTGATGTAGATTTGAGCTAGAGTAACAACTTTACCACCCATTGTAGGAATAGAGTCTTCTGAGACCCTAACAGCTACAATCACCAGATCAAGGTTCTGAATTTTCAAAGTATTCTTTCAGGGCATCTCTAGTCACAAATCTGAAGCATTAGGACACACGCTGTTATTATTCACTATGAACTGACAGTCAGCGTTCTACTAACTAGCTTTTTCAGCATGGCCACAGCACAAAGAAGACTAGTTAGAACAGTGTCTCTGAGTTTCCACCAGATTGCATGTTGACTTATAAATCATCTTAAAATTCAGTTATATTCCAAATCATTCTTATATTAACATTATAGTTTAATTATTTGGGAACCCATTGTATTTAAAATTCTAGGAATGAGAATGTTTAATACCCTGGAACCTCTTGCCAAGCAGGCACACGGAAATGGCAGGGTGCAAGGTCAAAGCGTGGACTGAGAAATGTTGCAGTCAAGTGAGCACAAACAGTCCATTGGTTTTCAACGAGGATAAGGTACCATCGCAGTAGGAGGTATCTGGAATTGTGAGAAGGATGTTTTGTGTTGTCACAATGACTGGCAGGTCTATTGACGTACACCAAACCTCTTACAGTGCTTAGGACATTCTAGCATGACAAGAATCATCCTGGGCCAAGTGCCAACATGGGGTTCCTGTTGAGAAATGCTGAGCTATGCTAAGACTTGGCGCTTAGGCCTTTCAGGTTTAGAAATGACCACCATCATGTTGCTCTGTGGCCCAGTGAAACAGAAATTCCCAAACTCTGTCTTGCCACCTTTCCTCTTCCTCAAGGAGGACATGTGCAACAAGGGTAAAATAAGGCACAGTAACACTGAAGTAGTAGTACCTGAGGGTTTTAGCCTCAAACACCCAAATGGAGCTTGGGACAGTTAAGCTTGACCAAACAGAGAACTTCATTTTCTTAAACTCCACTGACTTACCTCCTTCACCTGAATCCAAACCCAAGTTTTGGATTTCACTGCTCTGATTGGTGGAAAAATACAACTTCTGACACCCTGGAAAAGGGGTTCTAGATACCATATCTGTGGATCACCCAGTTTCTCACTTGGATGTTTAATAACCCAAAATGCTTGTTTATATGCTCCCCCCCTTCATCCCTGAAATCTATTTCTCCTTCTGGAGTTTTGGTATCTCTAGACACTTAGTTGCTCAAGCCAGAAATTAGGTGGGAATCATCCTTGATTTCCCTATTTTCCTCACCTCCTGCATTAGTTATCTGTTATCAATTTTTAGTTATTATTATCTGTTATGCATAACAAACTACTCAAAAATTTGGTGGCTTAAGATAATCCACATACAATCTCATCACTTCTGTGAACATTCCAGAACAGCTTAGCTGGGTCCTCTGCTTCCCAGGCTCTCACAGGGCTGTAATAAATTGTTGGTTCAGTGCTATGATCTCATCTGAAGACTCAAATGGGGAAGGATCCACTTCCAACCTCATTTACATGACTGCTGGAAGAATGCAGTTTCCTTCAGGTCATTGGATTAAGAGTCTCTGTGCCTTGCTGCCTGTTGACCAGGGATGCCCCCAGTTCCTCTCCAGGTGGCCGTCTCTATCAGCATAAGCCTGTAAGAAGAGTCAGAGAGAGGATGTAACAATACAAAAAAAGTAACCTAATTTTTTTTATAACCTAATTTCAGAAGTGACATTCTGTCACTTTATCTTGTTCTTTTAGTTAGAAGCAAGTCATTACATCTCATTCACACTCAAGAGGAAAGGATTACACAAGGGCTGGAATACCAGAAGTCCAGGATTATTGGGAGCCATTTTAGAAGGCTGCCTTTCTCACCTCCCATATCCAGAGAATTAGCGAATTCTGTTAAAGCTACTTCCCAAACATGATTGGCATCTGTCCAATTCTCTCCTTCTGAATTGCCAATCATGATTGCTTGACAAGGCCAAAGCTTGCTAAATTCTTAATAGCCTCATTTCTATTGTATTGCATATAAATTATGCCCATCTCACGGCCCACCCCCCACTCCCATTATATGATGTGGCTGTTCTATGGCCTACACGCAATAGCAATTACCTTCTAATTAATCTCCTTGCTTCTTCCCAGGCCTTCTTCCAATTTTTAAGCCGGGTTGATTTAAACAAACAAACAAACAAACCTAAGTTGAGTCTTATTTCCCCCCTGCTTAAAACCCTTCAGTGATTCAGTGATTCTTCATGGTTCTTTTTTTTTTTTTTTAGGCTCCACCCAGTATGGAGCTTAATGCAGGGCTTGAGGTCAAGACCTGAGCTGAGGTCAAAAGCTGGAGGCTTAATTGACTGAGCCACCAAGGTGCCCCTTTTTCATGGTTCTTTAAATAAGTCTGAACTCCTTACCATAGCATCTAACTCTAAGATGATGTGGCCCCTGACTGCATCCATCCTGGGGCTTGTTCCAGCCCCACTGGCTTTCCATCAGGGCCTCTACCATTCCTGGGTCGTACTTGCTTCAGTGTCTTTGCATTTGTGTTTCCTTTTGCTGATTCTATGCTCGGGAAAATACTTCAAGATTTAGATCTCAGCTTAAAGCCACCTCCTTAGAAAAGCCTTTTCTGGCCACCCTCTTTAAGGAGATATTGTCCCTCCCATTATTATATGCCCATTTTGTTTCCTGCAGAACCCTTCCCATAAACTGTATACACATACATAAACATATGGGTACACACACAGATACACATTCAAATTTATATGTCTATATGTTTTTAATTGGAATTATTTATGAACAGTAGCATATATAGTTCTTAATTGTATAGCTAGATATACCACAAAAACCAACATATAGAACATTTCTAACATCTCAGAAGACTCCCTATGGCCTCTCCCAGTAGTTATATTCAAGGATAATAACTACTTTAATTTCTAAATCATAGATTAATTTCGTCTGCTTTTTGAAACTTTATATAAACAGAGCCATCTGACAGGTACTCCCATTCAACATATTGTCTGTGAAATCAATTCATGTTTTTCCATGTATCAGTAAGTTTGTTTGTACATCTGTTTGTTTGCTGGGTAATATTCCATTATATTAATATAACATAATATAGGTTATTATTTTTAATCCATTTCACTATTGAGATAATGAAATTATTTGCAGCTATTATGAGCATTTTTATACAAATTTTTGCTGGACATAAACATACATCTCTTTTGGCTATATATCCAAAAGTGGAATTTCTGGGTCATACAGTTGGCATATATTTAGTTTTAGATGCTGCCAAATAGTTTCTGAAAATGGTTGTACCAATTTACACTCCCAATAGAACTCCAACTTACTCCAAATCTCCATCTATACTTGATCTTGTGTGTTAGTTTAATCTTAGCTATGCTGGTGGGTGTCTAGAGTACTGTGTTACAGTTTGAATTCTCATTTCTCTTGAGCACCTTTGATATATTTATTGACCATTTGGATATCTTCTTTTATGAAGTGGCTCTTTTACCTATTTGGGGGGTAGGGCATCTGGCTTCTTCTTATTGATTTGTGGGAGTCCTTTATATATTATTAATATAGGTCTTTTGTCAGATGCACATTTTGCAAATAACTTCACTCAATGTGTGGCTTTTCACTCTTTTAACGCTATCTTTTGATAAATAGAAATTCTCAATTTAATGAAGTCCAACTTTTCAAACTTTTATGGTTAGTATGCTTGGTGTTTTGTCTAACAAATCTTTGTCTTGGTCACAAAGAAATTTTTTTATTTTCTTCTAGAATATAGCTGTATGATAGAACTTTATGTGATAATGGAAATGTTTTATGTCTACACTGCCCAAAATGGTACCCAGTAGCCCCATGTGGCTATTGAGCCCTTAAAATGTGGCTAATATGAGGAACTGAATTTTTTAAAATTTTATTTAAATAGCCATATGAAGTTAGTTGCTGCTATATCAGATAGCACAGTTCTAGACACTTTATTGTTTTAGTTTCCACATGTAAATCTACAATCCATTTTGGGTTAGTCTGTGTGTGTGTGTGTGTGTGTGTGTGTGTGTGTGTGTAAAATAGAAGGTAAAGATCAGGATTATATTTTTCTATATGGATCTTTAATTGACCCATTTGTTGGAAAAAAACCCATCTTTTCCTCAGTGAATTCCCAATGACTTTGTTTTAAATCAAGTGACCATTCTGTAACAGAAATGAAGAATGCCTTTGATGTGCCCATTATAGACTAGACGCAGCTGTGGAAAGAGTTTCTGAGCTTACAAACATGTCAATAAAGACTTCTAAAACTGAAAAAGAGAAAAAAAGACTGAAGAAAAGGAACAGAATAACCAAGACATGTGGGGTATCTACAAAAGGTGCAACATACATATAGTGGGAATACCAGAAGGATAAAAAAGAAAGAAAGAAGCAGAAGAAATTTTTGAAGCAATAATGAGTGAGAATTTTCTCCTTAATGTCAGAAAGCAAACCACAGACAGTGGAAGCTCAGAGAACACTACGCAAGATAAAATTCCAAAAGACTACACCTAGGGTTGTCATATTCAAGCTCCATAAAGTCAAAGATAAAGAAAAAGTCTTGAGAAAGGTCAGATATTAAAAAATACTTTAAGTATAGATAAGAATTATATCCAACTTCTGCAAAACCATGCAGGCAAGAAAAGAGTAAGTGTAATACATAAAGTTTGAGAAAACAAATTTACCAATCTAGAATTCTGTAACCTCATAAATTATCTTTCAAAGGTGAAGGAGAAATAGACCTTCTCAGAAAAACAAAAATTGGGAGAATTTGTTGCCAGTAGATCTGCCCTGAAAGAAATGTTAAAAGAGTTTCTTCAGGGAGAAGGAAAATGATACAGGTAAGAAAAAAATCAGATCTACATGAAGAAAGGAGGAGCATCAGAGAAGGAATAAGGTAAAATACTTTTCTTATTCTTAACTGACCTAAAAAAACAGTCTGTTTAAAATAATAGCAATAACATGTCAGATGCTTAGAGGTACGGATAAATGAAATGAATGACAGCCATAATACAAGGGATGGGAGGAGGACATCAGGAATATTTTATTATAAGGTACTTGCACTATCTATGAAGCAGTATAGTGCTATTTAAGAGAGGACTTGGATTAGCAGTAAATGTGTATTGCAAATCATAGGGCAACCACTAAAAATATTTTTTAAAAGAAGTATAATTCTTATACTAAGAAAGGAGGGAAAACTAAATTATGTAATATGCTTAACTAGAACCACAAGAAACAAAAGAGTGGAAGAGAAAAAATAGGAACAAAGAAAAAGGCAACAAATCAAAATTAGTAACAGAATAAATTTTATCCACCTATATCTTTAACTGCTGTAAGTATCAATTGTCTAAATACACCAAATAAAAGAGATTTTCAGTGTGACTCTAAAAACAAGACCCAACTATATGTCAGATGTAAGAAACCTACTTTAAGTATAAAGACATATACAAATTAAAAGTAAAAAAATGGGAAAGCAAAGGGGTGTAAAAAGTTATACCATGCTAACGCTAATCAAAAGAAAGCTGGAAATGTCCCCAATAGCCAAACTACGGAAAGAGCCTAGATGTCCATCAACAGATGAATGGATAAAGGTGTGGCATATATACACAATGGAATATTATGCAGCCATCAAAAACGAATGGATAAAGGTGTGGCATATATACAGAATGGAATATTATGCAGCCATCAAAAACACGAAATCTTGCCATTTGCAATGACGTGGATGGAACTAGAGGGTATTATGCTAAGCAAAATAAGTCAGTCAGAGAAAGACAAGTATCATATGATCTCACTGATATGAGGAATTTGAGAAACAAGACAGAGGATCATAGGGGAAGGGAGGGAAAAATGAAACAAGAAAAAACCAGAGAGGGAGACAAACCATAAGAGACTCTTAATCTCAAGAAACAAACTGAGGGTTCCTGGAGTGGAGGGGCTGGGAGGTAGGAGGGATGGGGTGGCTGGGTGATGGACATTGGGGAGGGTAGGTACTATGGTGAGTGCTATGAATTGTGTCAGACTGATGAATCACAGATCTCTACCCCTGAAACAAATAATACATTATATGTTAATTAAAAAATTAAAAAAAAAAAAGAAAGCTGGAGTAGCTACTTTAATTTCCAAAGAAGCAGAGTTCAGAAAAAGAAAATTATCAGGGGTAAAGAAGGGAATTACATATTGATAAAGAGGTCAATTTTCCGAGAGGACATAACAGTCCTTAATGTGTATGCATCTAAAAAAGGAATGTCAAAATATGTGAGGCAAAAATTTATAGCACTGTCACAAGAAATAAGTGAATCCACTGTTATAGTTGGAGACTTTATTGGCAGTCTACCAGAAATGGAGACCTTCATCAGGCAAGAAAATTGTTAAAAACATAGCACTTTTGATACACCGAATATAATTGACATCCACAGACTGCATCATCCAACAAAAACAGAATATATGTTCTTCTCAAGCTCACATGGAGCATTCACCAAGATAGACCACAGTCTGAGCTGTAAAGCACACATTAACAAATTTAAAAGAATATAAATTATTCAGTGCATGTTCTCAGAACACAATGGAATTAAACTAAAAATCAATAACAAAAGATAGCTGAAAAACTCTAAAATATTTAGAAATTAAACAATACACTTTTACAAAGCACTTGGGTGAAAGAAGAAATCACAAGAGAAACTTAAAAAAATTTAAATTAAATGAAAATGGAAATACAGCTTATCAAAATTTGTGGGATTCAGGGAAAGCAGTGCTTCAAGGCAAATTTATACCATTTGGTGCATATATTAGAAGAGAGAAAGGTTTAAAACCAATAACCTAAGCTTCCACCTTAGGAAACTAGAAAAAGAATAAATTATATCCAAAGTAAGCTAAAGAAAAGAAATAATAAAAATTAGAGCAGAAATCAATGAAATTGAAAACAAGAAATCGATAGAGAAAATCAACAAAACCAAAAGCTGGATCTTTGGAAAGACCAATAAAATAGATAAACTGCTAGCCAGATTAAGACAAAGAGGAGACACAAATGACTCATATCAAAAATGAAAGAGAGGGCAACACTACAGTTTCCATGGATGATTTAAAGGATAATAAAAGAATACCATGAACAACTCTATGCCCACAATTTGATGAACAAATTCCTTAGAATACACAATCTGTCACAACTCATAGAAGAAGAAATAGATGATCTGAATAGGCCTACAGTTATTAAAGAAATTGAATCATTAATTAATTAACTTCTAAAATAGAAAACATCAGACCCAGAAGGGTTCATGGGTGAACTCAAACAATGAAGGAAGAAATTATACCAGTTGTCTGTAAATTCTTCCAGAAAACAGAAGCAGGAGGAATGCTTCCTTATTCTATGAGGCTAGCATTACCCTAATACCAGAGTCAGACAAAGACATACAAGAGAACTATAGTCCAATATCTCTCATGAATATGGATTCAAAAATCCTAAAAAATTAGAAAATCAAATCCAACAATGTATAGGAAGATTTATACACTACGAAAAGTGAGATTTATTCCAGGTGTGCGTGGCTGTTCAACATTCAAGAATCAACTAATGTAATCCATCACATCAACAGGATATAAAAGAAAAATCACATGAGCGTGTCAAGAAATGCAGAAAAAAATTCAACACCCATTCATGAGAAAAACTCTCAGAAAACTAGAAATAAAAGGAACTTCCTCAACTTGATAAAGAACATCAACAGTTGTTATAAGTAACATCATACTTAATGATGAGAAGTTTTCCTACAATCGGGAACAAGGCAAGGATGTTCCCTCTTAACATTCCTTTCAACATCACACAGGAAGTCCTAGCTTTTTCAGTAAAACAAGAAAAGAAAATACAGGTATACAGATTTGGAAGGGAAAAATGAAATGGCTTTTTTTTTTTTTTTACAGATAACAAAATTGTCTATGTAGAAAATTCAAAAGAATGGACAAAAAAGCTCCTGGAACTAAAAAGCAATTATAGCAATGTTGTAAGATACAAGGTTAATATACAAAAGTCAATCACTTTCCTATAGGCCAGCATTGAACAACTGGAATTTGAAATCTATAAACACAATACTGTTTATAATAGAACCCCCCCAAACTGAAATACTTAAGAATACTTAAGTATAAATCTAACAAAATATGTGCAAGATCTATATAAGGAAAACTACCGAATTAGATGAAAGAAAGAACTAGAAATATGGAGAGATTCCACGTTCACGTACAGGAAGACTCAATATTGTCAACATGACAGTTCTTCCCGATTTTATCTATAGATTAAACTCAATCCCAATCAGAATATCAGCAAGTTATTTTGTGGATCTTGCCAAACTGATTCTAGAGTTTATATGGAGTAACAAAAGACTCAGAATAGCCAGTATAACTTTGAAGGAAAAGAAAAGAATTGGAAGACTGATGCTACCTGGCTTCGAGACTTATTCTAAAGCTATGGTAATCAAGACACTATGGTATTGGTAAAAGAATAGACAACAGACCAATGGAACAGAATAGAGAGCCCAGAAATAGATCCTGATGAGTATAGTCAACTGCTATTTGGCAAGAGAGCAAAGACAATACAATGGAGCAGAGATAGTCTTTTTCACAAACAGTGCTGGAACAATAGGACATCCACAGGCAAAAACAAAAAACAAAAAAACTATACCTAAACCTTACAACCTTCAGAAAAGCTAACTCAAAATGTTCATAAACCTAAATGTAAAATGCAAAATAATGAAACTCCTAGAAGATAACATAGGAGAAAACCTAGATGACCCTGTATATGACAATGACTTTTTGGATACAACACCAAAGGCACAATCCATGAAAGAAATAATTGATAAGTTGGACTTCATTATTATAATAAAAAACTTACGCACTGTGAAAGACAATCTCAAGAGAATTAGAAGACAAGCTATAGACTGGAAGAAAATACTTGGAATAGGCAAACTAGATCATGGACTCTTACCCAAAATATACAAAGAATGCTTAACACTCAACAATAAAAAAAAAAAAATCCTATCAAAAAATGGGCCAAAGACCTTAACAGACACCTCACCAAAGATGGCAAATAAACATATGAGAAGATACTTTACATCAGATGTAATCAGGGAAATGCTAATTAGAACAATGACATACTTCCACATATATATATGTGTGTGTGTGTGTGTGTGTGTGTATACATTTGCTGGAGCAAAGAGAAGTGTGTAAACTGACATATACAAGATGGTAAAACTGACATATACAAGATGGTAGCCAATAAAAAAATTCAGCAGGGAGAGGAGGTTTTGGGTTATGTCTGTATCTGTTGGAATGATTTTAGCTACACAGAAGAGAATATCTGACTAGCCATGGCTTATACTATGGCTTTTCAAATTTGAATGTGTGGACAAACTAAGTGGAGATCTTGCTAAAATGTAGATATTAATGTAGTATATCTGTGGTGTGACCCAAGGTTCTGTATTTCTAATAAGTTCTTAGATGTTGCTTTTGCTGCTGATGGTAGTCCAATACTCTGAGTAGCAAGGATTGAATAATAAAGATATATTTATCTTATATATTAAGAAGCCCAGAACAGATGAAGGACAGGGATGGAAGGAAATCTTTTCACTTTATACCTACTGTGGTCATTCTTACATTTGTCTTTTGGTGAGCAATGAATTCATGTGTGTTGAGTATATATCTAAGAGGGACATTACTACATCAGAAAGTAGGTAAATGGTCTGTTTTAGTGGATGCCAGCCAACAGTTTTACCAAGTGATGGTGTCAACTTACACACCCACCAGCAGTGAATGAGAATCCTGGTTGCTACACATCATCCCCAACTTTTGGTATTATCAATCTTTTTCATTTGAACCATTCTAGTGGACGTGTAGTGGTGTTTCATTGTGGTTATGATTTTCCTTTCCCTGAGGACTAATGAAGGTCAGCATTTTCCCATGTATTTATTGGCCAGTTAGACATCTTATGTTATGAAGCATCAGCTCAAGTCTTTGGCCATTTTTTATCAAGTTACCTTTTATTGATTTGTAGGATTATCTAAAATACGCATAAAGAAACCTTACAAATAAATGTAGTTTCATTTTAAAATTTAAATCTTTAATTCACTTGGAGTTTATTCTGATTAAGGTATGAGCCCAACTTTATTTTTTTTCAGATCATTTGTCTCAACACCAATACTACACAGCCTTACTTCCCATATCAATTGCAGATGTCACTTTTGTCAAGGACTCCATTTCCATGTGCATTTTGGAATATTTCTGGGCTTTCTATTCTGTTTGTCTGTCTTCCACGGGAGAGTACACTTTTATTTACTAGCATTGTAATGTTTTTAAATATCTACTAGGGGGTCCTATTGTTTTGGAGCTTTCTAGATTATTTTTATTTATTTTTCCATATGAACTCAGAACTGGTTTGTCTCATTTCAAAATTAAAAAAAAAAAACTTTACTGCATTGAAATGAATTTGTGAGTTAACTTAAGAAGAATTAACACCTTCCTCATGTTGCTTTTCCAGTCTAACATGATTACATGTCTCTTATTTGTTCACCTCTTATTCGGTATCCTTCAGTGATGCATAAACTTGTGATACACACAGCTGAGCTGGTGGAAAAGTTAAGACAATGTCTGAGGCCACGAAACTATAAGAAAGTAAGAGACTAGAGTGGTTATTCAGCATTGTAGTCAAACTTTTCTTTGGCTAGGAAATAAAGCTTAGAGCTGAAGCAAGGTGTGAGGTTAGTGTGGGAACACTTGGAATAAAACCTGGTCCCCTCAATGGATCTAGAGGGTATTCTGTTAAGTGAAATAAGTCAGACAGAAAAAGACAAATACCATATGGTTTCACTTACATATGTAATCTAAAACACAAAACAAATGAGCAAACAGACAAATAAACAAAGAAAAGACAAACAAAAAACAGAAATAAACTCATAAAAACAGAATAAAGTGGTTGCAAGAAGGGAGAGGGTGAGGGGGATGGGTGAAATAGGTGAAGGTGATAAAGAGATACAAACTTCCAGTTATAAAATAAATAAATAACGGAGATGAAAAGTACAGCATAAGGAATATAGTCAATAATATTGTAATAACTTTGTATGGCGACAGATAGTAACTACACTTACCGTAGTGAGCATTATGTAATGTACAGAATTGTCAAATCACTATGTTATACACATAGTGTATAACACATACACATACATACACATAGTGAAACTAGTATAATATTGTGTGTCAATTATACTACAATTAAAAAGTAAAATAAAAAAATAGAATATCATAAAAATAAACCAGATCCTCTCAAAGAGCATCACTCTGAATAGAAGCCTAGAAAACAACCCATCTCACAAGAGAGGGGAGCGATGTTGCCTGTGTTAATGGAGTTCCCCAGAGGAGGGAAAAGGTTTGATTGAGAATTCCTAATGACCCACCTTCACATAGGCCTCTGTGGGGCAATAAATAAATAAATAAATAAATAAATAAATAAATAAATAAATAAAAGAAATTAAAAAGAGAAGAAAAAAGAAAAAACTCCAAGGAGAAATTTTAGGTTAAAACAATCACAAATTGGTAGATCTTCAGGGTTCCAAAAACAAAAGCAAATTTTTGTTGGCAGAACACACTTAAATCTTAGGTGTGGTGGGTTGAAAAGTGATTCCTTAAAATTTATGTCTACTTGTAACTCAGGATGTGACTTCTTTGGAAATAGGATCTTCACAGATGTGATTAAGGATCCCAAGATGAATCAACTTGAATCCAGAATGGTGGGTGTCCTTATCCTTGGGAGAAGGAGAGATGACACAGGGAAACACACATACAGAAAGAAGAAGCCGTGTGAATATGGAGGCAGAGATTGGAGTCATGCTGCCAAAGCTAAGAGATGCCGTGAGCCACAAGAAACTGAAAGAAACTAGGAAGGATTCTTTGAGCTTCAGAGAGAGCATGGCCCTGCGGACATTTTGATTTCAGACTCCTGACATCTTAAACCCTGAGAGAGAATAAATTTCTGTTGGAGAAGCCACCCAGTTTGTGGTAATTTGCTTATGGCAGCCCTAAGAAACTAATACACTAGGTTTCAAGAAATTCACACAGATAAAATTCCAAGGAACTTGATTTCATCATCCCAAACTATAAAACATACACAAAAATAAAGCATGGTAGAAAAAAAAAGAATCAACATAAAGAACAAAATGTAGAGAACAATCTGCAAAAAAGACAGGCATTGGAATGGTCACTGTGGAATATAAGAATATGCAATAAGTTTTTAAAAATAAGAGAGGTTATCGAAACTAGATGTAGGTACAACGAACTACCAAAAGGGATAGGGTGGTGAAAATAAAAAAGCGTAACTTCTAATAATACAAAATATGTAATTATTCAAATTAGAAACTCAACTTAAAAGTTAAATAGTGTATAAAATCTAGCTGAAGAGAAAACTCAAAAAAAAAAAGGAAGATGGAGCTAAGGAAGTTACTGAAAATGAGCACAAAGAGATAAAGAAATGTAAAAAATTAAGAGGTTAAAAGAAAAAGGGATAAAATGAGAAGATTTAATATACTTTTTTTGGTTATAGGATTTCAATTTTATTTTACTGTATTTACTTTTTTTTTCCTTTCAAGATTTTATTTAAATTCAAGTTAGTTAACATATAGTGTAGTATTAGTTTTAGGGGTAGAGTTTAGTGATTCATCACTTGCATAGAACACCCAGTGCTCATTACATCACATGCTGTCCTTAATGCCCATCATCCAGTTACCCTATCTTGCCCCCCACCTCCCCTCCAGCAACCCTCAGTTTGTTTCAGATGGTTAAGAGTCTCTTATGGTTTGTCTCCCTCTCTGTTTTTATCTTATTTTATTTTTCCTTCCCTTCCCCTATGTTTATCTGTTTTGTTTCTTAAATTCCACTTATGGGGGCACCTGGGTGGCACAGTTGGTTGAGCATCTGACTCTTGGTTTTGGCTCAGGTCATGATCTACAGGCCGTGGGATCAAACCCTCTGTCTGGCTCTGCACTCAGTGCAGAATCCACTTGGGTTTATCTCGCCCTCTGCCCCTCCCCCCACCTATACAAGCTCTTTGTCTAAAATAAATAAATAAATCTTAAAAAAAAAATTCCAGGGGCACCTGGGTGGCTCAGTTGTTTAAGTGTCTGCCTCAGCTCAGGTCATGATCTCAGGGTCCTGAGACTGAGCCCTTCATTGGGCTTCCTGCTCAGCAGGGAATCTGCTTCTTCCTCTCCCTCTCTCCCTCTCCCTCTGCTCCCCCCCCAACCCTGCTCATGCTCTCTCTCTCAAATAAATAAATAAAATCTTAAAAAAAATAAAATTAAAATTAAAAATTCCACAGAAGAGTGAAATCATATGGCATTTGTCTTTCCCCGACTGACTTTTTGCTTAGCATAATACACTCTAGTTCCATCCACATTATTGCAAATAGCAAGATTTCATTCTTTTTGATGTCTGAGTAATATTCCATTGCATATAGATACCACATCTTCTTTAACCACTTATCTGTTGATCGACATCTGGGCTCTTTCCACAGTTTAGCTATTATAGATATTGCTGCTATAAACACTGGGGTCATGTGCCCCTTGGAATCACTATTTTTGTATCCTTTGGATAAATACCTAGTAGTGCAACTGCTAGGTGGTAGGGTACTTCTATTTTTAACTTTTTGAGGAACCTCCATACTGTTTTCTGGAGGGGCTGCACCAGTTTGCATTCAGCAACAGTGTAAGAGGGTTCCCCTTTCTCTACATCCTTGCCAACATCTGTTATTTCCTGAGTTGTTAATTTTAGCCATTCTGACAGGTGTGAGGTAATATCTTATCATTGTTTTGATTTATATTTTCCTGACGATGAGTGATGTTGAGCATTTTTTTGTGTGTCTGTTAGGCATTTGTATGTTTTCTTTTGAGAAATATCTGTTCATGTCATCTGTCCATTTCTTAACTGGATTTTTTATTTTGGGGGTATTGAGTTTGATAAGCTCAATTAAGGAGGGCACATTCTGCATGGAGCACTGGGTGTTATACGCAAACAATGAATCATGGAACACTACATCAAAAACTAATGATGTAATGTATGGTGATCAACATAACATGATAAAAAAAATAATGATAAAAACAACAACAAAAAAGAAATAGGTAAACCATATGGGCAAATCTCTAAAAAAAAAAATAGTATTTTGGAGGAGTTTTATAATCAGGGTGTTACTAACATCCACAAATAAAAACATGAAAGATTAATGCAGATAGTTCATTGGCAAGTGAAAAGTTAAGATCCTTGCTCTGTTTAGAAAGAAGATAGAAATATTGCTTTTATTTTTCCTAATAAAACCTAAAGTTAGAGTTCTTCATGTATGGAATAGAAAGTTAACATTAAAAATGTACATATAGGGGTGCCTGGGTGGCTCAATCGTTAAGCGTCTGCCTTTGGCTCAGGTCATGATCCCAGGGGCCCAGGATCGAGCCCCCAATCAGGCTCCCTGCTCAGTGGGAAGCCTGCTTCTCCTTTTCCCACTACCCCTGCTTGTGTTCCCTCTCTCGCTGTGTCTCTCTCTGTCAAATAAATAAATAAAATCTTAAAAAAATGTACATATAAAAATTCAGGGTATAGATGAATAGAAAGTATTCACTGTAATGTTTCTTTTGACTTTTTTGTGTGCTTGAAAAATTTCATAGTAAAATATTGGGAGGGGAAAACCCACAATGAGATTTCTACCAGAATAGCTAAAATTAAAACGTCCGACAGTATCCAGCACTGGTGAGATTACGAAGCAACCAAAGCTCATACCTTAGTAATAGAAGTGTAAAAGGGCCACATACTTTAGGAAAAACTACAGAATCTACTAAAGCTAAGCATATGCAAACTCTGTGCCCTAGAAATCTCATTCCTAGGTATCTTATATATGTAATAGAAATCATATTTATGGGCACCAAAAGCTATGTAAAAGAGAGTTCATGGTAGTTTCATTTATAATTGTTAAAAGCTAGAAATTATCCAAATTCTCAAAAAAGGAGCATGGATACGTGGCGGTATATATTTATGTGCTAGAATACTACATGTCAATGAAATTAAATAAGCTACTACTAGATTGCAACTATATGAGTGAATCTCATTAACCTAATATTGAAGGAAAGTAGCCAGACATGAAAGAACACAAACTTATTTCTGAAGTTCAAAAATAAGCCAAACTAATCATTGATATTAAAAGTCAGGATATTGGTTTCCTCTGGTTAGGAGAGAGAGGCAATTCTATTTTTAACTTTTATTATTTTTTTATGTTAGATTAGATTAGATTGATTAGATTAGATGATTAGAAAAGGGACTGAGGGAGACCTTTGGGGGAGTGGTCATGCTCTAGTTATTGATCTGGGTGGTAGGCATAGGCATGTTTGCTTTCTGATAATTCATCAAGCTGTGCACTTGATGTGTTTTCTAAACTAAAAAAAATATTGTTTTAAAAATTTCAAGGTAATTGCTAGTAATTTCAAAAGACACACTAGGATTAATACTGAAGGTGGGATGAAAGATCTTTCAGTTATTTGGAGTTGAGAGGACACGGGAAGAGAGCCTTGGAAAGTGGCCTCATCAGAGGTGTTACCTGTGCCCCACAAGAGTGAGAACAGGAAGGTGGAGTGCATGGCTGAGATCTCCAGAGCAGAGAAGCAGAGGTATGTTTCCATGGCCCTGGAATGGGTCACAACATGGCCAAAAGTTCTATGTCCTAAAGAGGGCACTAAGTCGGGCAATAGAGACCTATCAAGCCCACGCCTAGTAATTTCAGGGTCTGGGACAAGGGCATAAATGGAAACCTACCTACTGAAATATTTGGAAGTTAGAAGTCAAACTAACCACTGTCAAATAACATATGATCTATGCTTGTGCTCGACAAATATGCTTTTATAACAACCGAGGAGGCCAGGATGAACTTAAGAGTTCTACACTTATACATGGAGGTGGTGGAGCCTGAGTCCCAAGTCCCGGCCTCTGGTCCACCCCCTTCCTCCACGTCCCGCACATACATGGACACCTCACCCACATGTCCAAGCTTTGCCCATGGTCCTGCCAACAGCCGTCCCTTGGTCACCCTCAGGCATCAGGCTGAGTACACCAGAGGCAGTTTGCCTTTCTTTAGGAGGGTCACTTGGTTAAGAAGCCAGCACTCAAGAAATGGAAATGGACTTAGGAGCATTTAGATGGGGACATATGTGGTCTTGGCTATGGAGAGTGTATGCTAGAAGAGGGAGGGGCTGGAGCTCTGGATGGGCACTGCCTGAGGGGGGCTGGAGCAGGGCTCTAGAACATGCTAGGGTGTAAGGACAGGACAGGTCCTTCTGTGGATGAGGGAAGGCCTCAGCAGAAGTCAGAATGGACTGTATGGCTGTGAGATAGGACTCGGGATGCTTCTGTAGATGCTTGTGTGTCTGTCCAAGAGAAATGGCTCCAAGGATCAGTTGTTCCCTCAGCTCACCCCATTCTATCTATGCCATGATTCTTTGAGAACTTCCTAGAAATGAAATGACACCTTAGCAAGAACTAGGGAGGAAGAGAAGAACGCTGACCCCTTGAATTTACCCCAAAGAAATTGAGGAAAAACTCTGAGGTGATTGGGTTTACCAAGATTTGATTGGCAAACCACAGCTGGAAAGAGAAATTAAGTTCAGGTATGGAAAGTCAAAGTCACTTTTTTTTTTTTGCACACCCGAGTCTTGTGCACTGAAAAATTCATACCTCATACAGATCATAATAGTGCTGCTTAGGGACACTATGGTTTCAAGATCCATCTACTTTTTAGAATATGTTGACACAGTGCATGCTCATCTCATCACTGGGACAGGGGAGGAAGTTCAGAACTCTGGTCTAAGTAGAATGTGGGCCGGTGGGGGATTGGAGGAAGATGGAGAGAGAGGGAGGAAGAAAGGGGACCGTGACTGTATTACAAATAGCTCACCCAAAGGATGCCTTCAACCCAGGAGTTCTCCGAATCATCAGAAGATGATTTTGCTATTAAAATGTATATGTTATTTCAAAATTTCCAGGCCTTAGACATGAACAAAAATTGGATTTCCCAGGATGCTATGAAACAAGACAATGTTCACAAAAGACTAACCCTGCTATGGGGCACCTGGTGGCTCAGTTGGTTAAGCGTCTGCCTTTGGCCCATGTGGGGCTCTCTGCTCAGTGGGGAGCCTGCTTCTCCCTCTCCCTCTGCCCCTGCTCGTGTGCTATCAAAAAGTATGTACTGGGGTACCTGGCTGGCTCAATCAGTAGAACATGAGACTCTTGATCTCAGGGTCATGAATTCAAGCCTCCCATTGGGCATGGAGCCTACTTAAACAATAAAATAAAAAAAATAAATAAAGTAATTTTTTAAAAAATGTATGATTTACTATTATAAACAAAAAATCATATATATGTTTAGCAAAAAATGTAGAATATTAATAGTGCAGGTGTATCTGAATGATGAATTTATTTTCATCTTCATGTTTTCCTGTGTTTTTTTATTTTGATAAGCAACCCCCTCAAAGCCCCCAAAACTTCTGTGATTTCTCTGTATTAAGCAATCCTTGCCTCTTTTAAAACTTAATAGAAGCAGCCTTATTCACAATGGCCAAAAAATGGAAACAACTCAAATGTCCATTAACTGGTAAATGGATAAACAAAATGCGGTACATCCATGCAGCGGGATACTATTCATCAGTAAAAGGGAATGAGTACAGATGCATGTTATAGCAGGAAGGAACCCCAAAAACAGGCCACGCAAAAGAAGCCAACCATGAAAGACTACTTATTGTCTGGTCCCATTTATTCGAAATGTGCACAAAAGGCAAATCTTGTGAGACAAAGTAAATTATCTGTTGTTTGCAACTCCCAGTGGGAACAAGGGTTAACCGTGAATGTGCAGGGAGATTTTACTGAGACCATGGAAATATTCTGCCACTGGACGATGGTGAGGATTGCACAACTCAATAGTACAAATCACTGAAGATCACACCTAAGACAGAGTGGGTATTATGAAATTTAAGTTAGACCCCCATAAAGTTGTTTAAAAGCCGTGATGGAGGATTTGGTGAAAGCTCAGAGATAGGTGTAGAGAGTCTGTCCAGTTCGGTTTCTAATGTGAAGGAAGGAAATGAGGTAACAATGTTAGATGCTTTACAACTATAAATTAAAGCAGCTGGCTTGAAACGCTACCGAGGCTGTCGGGACCTATTAGGATGGATTTCCTGTGGCACTTCTGATGCCAGAGCAGAAAGCTTATTTGGATTTAGACGCAAAGCAGGGCTCCCATTTTCCTAACCAACTGTGGGTTCCTGGAGGAAAGAGACCACACCCTAGCCTTGGAATGAACTCCTATACCACCCAGCTACGTGACCCTCCTGAAATCACTTGTTTCTCTAGGTTTAAGCTTCCTGGTTTGTAAGAAAGAAAAGAAAAAAAAAAAAAAAAAGAACTGAGTTGTACTAGATGGTTTTCATAGCCTTGTTCAGCTGAGAAGTTATTTTTCTTGGCACTTACCACCCTCACCAAACAGCCCTAGACTCTTTTCCAAGGCTAACTCTTAGTTGCTTCAGTTCTTGCAGTCTTCATATCAGATAAGGTGACCTGGTTCTACACTATTTATCTGCACTTTTTCTCCCTGGAGCCTTTGCTCAGGCCGCAGACTTTGTTATCAGAAATGAGATGTTTCTAATTGTTCCAACCCCAAGCATTTCTCTATCTCTGGATCTCCCTGACTTAATCTGTACACTCTTTGTTGTCTTTCACTGTTGTTCCATGTATCAGTTGCTGCATTGCAAACCTCCTCAAAACCTAATGACTTAAAATAGCAACCATTTTATTTTGCTAACGGTTGTGTGAATTAGGAATGAGGGTAAGCACCCTGGGGATGGCTTATCGCTTCTCTCACACGGCCACAGGCATGGCGGCATCAGCTGGGGTTTCTCAAAGGATTGGAGGTGGCTGGGATGGGGCCATAAGCCTGGCGCCTTGTTTCTGGCAGATGGCTAGATTCCCTGGTTTCCATGTGGAGTCTGCTGGGACTCCAATGTCCAAGATGGTGGCTTCTTCACTCCTGTGAATGGTGCCTGGGCTGGGATGGCTGAGGCAGCTGGGCTGGCCACACAGCCTCTCCATGTGGCTAGGCTGGGATTCCCCACAGCAATGGTGGTCTCAGGGTAGTTGGATTTCTGACACTCTGGCTAGCTTTCCACAGAGCCTATGTTGCAAGAGTGCAAAGTAGAAGTGGCAAAGCCTTTTATGACTGGGCCTTACGAAGTCACATAGTGTCACCTCTGCTGCATTCTCTTGGCTACCCAGGGCCAACCCCGATTCACTGTGGGAAAGGACCAAACAAGGGCATGATTATTGGGAGTGGTGGTTCATTGTGGGAGGAGGCATCTTTGGAAACTGGCTATCACAATTGCTAATCCTTCTGTGTTTTTTATTTTCTTAACTAAAGTCTAAATTATTTGAAGTTTGGAATCACGTCTTTCACCTTTTATTATCTCCACTCACTTTGTCCCTCTTCCCAGAGCATCAAGAACAGAAACACGTGGTTTATAGACTGGGCTGGAGGCAGGACAAGCTCAGGGGGCCCAATCCTGGCTGTGTCACTTATAAGCCATGGGACTTGGGCAGTCACTCAACCTCAAGTCCAAGTTTCCTCATCTATAAAATATTGCTGATGATAGAAAAGCTTTTTTCTTCATAGAGCTGATAAGGGGATGAAATCACTTGGAAAAATAGCGAGTATACAATAAGCAACCAATAAATACCAGCTATTCCTGTTGACTAAATGTGGACCACCAACTTATGATAATTGGGAACGGCGCTGCCCAGGGGAAAAGGGAAAAACTCAAGCATTATTTTCCAGAATGAAAAAAAATTACATTAATTATGATAATGGAGGCAACTGGCTCCACCATGTCTATTCAGATTCTTTACCATTGCCTGGAGACTTCTGATGCCATGAAGACCTAGGTTGAAGTTTGCTTGTTTCTTTTTGTTTCTTTATGTCTTATCTAAAGATCTAGTTGGCTATAAATTATGATTTTAAAAATCATAAAATCATAATAAATGGTTGCTAAATATTGAAATGATCAAGAAAAACAAGTATAGGTAAACAAAACCCATAAAGGGAAAAAATTACGTGAAACAAAAAAAATGTCGTAGGAAAAGAAGTGTAAATCAATTGAGGGGTGAAGGAACGCTTAACAGAGAATATACACAACCAGAGAGCAGAATGAAGGAAAGCAAAAGGAGAAGATTGAAAGAAGGATCCAAGGCTAAGTCTTGATTACGTACCAATGACAATAACATAATTACTACCCACATTTTAAACTCTAGGGCATCTTGTTGAAAGGATTTATCCTTATTCAGGAAGAAAAGTGACTAATGTGAACTCTTCTGGGAAAACAATATAAAACAATCCAGTTATGTCATTTTAACTTTATAGAGAAGTGTCTGTAATGAGTTTACAATACATATAATCAACAGAAATTGTTTCAAATTGCAGGGGAAACTATTTTTCTCTTGCTTAGAGCTCATAGTTTTATTGACCATTTTCTTCACAAGATTGGTTTTCTTCTCAGTGGCTGCAATAATCAAAAGGCATTCGGAAAGACAGAGAGCCCCAGCAACAGTTTTTGTTTTGTTTTGTTTTGTTTTTGAAGACAGGCAAAATCAAGGTGGTAAGACCCCTCAGTGAAGACATGCCAGGAAAGGACCTTGCAGAAAAATCAAGAAAGAGGTCATTGAGTTCATTTTGGGGATTTCGGTATTGAGAGGAAAGTGGGCATCCCAATCTATTTGGAAGGATAGACCTGTGTCACAAATGGCATCTTAAATTGGGGCTCTAGGAAACAGAGTTTTCAGAAGGACAGTTGAGACAATTGAGTGCAGATGTTTTTGGGGGGATGCTCTTGGGCACTACACCTGTAAGAAGGGGAAGGTGGGACTGGACAGAGGCCAACAATGCAGTTGCAACCAAGGCCTCTGTCAGTTCTGTGGGTAGTTCTGGAGTGGGGATGGCTTTCAAAGTTGTCCCATATAAGGCAGGATGTATCAGGAATTAGCCTTCTGGAAAGTGCCTTGTACAAGGCACTTCTCTGCTGTCAAAGGCAGGCCCCTGTGAGGGACACAGCTGTGAGCCATCAGCAGCCTAGATTCCCAGCATCCATGGGTGATCCAAATCTTCTGATTGTTTTCTAGTCATGCACGGAACCCCTTTATAATTGAGATATTACATACAATAAAGCACACAAATCTCAAGTATACAGCTCTATGAATTTTTACATATGTGTATATTCATGTAATCCCCACCAAAATCCTGATACAGACTACATGTTCATCACCCAGCAGGTTTTCTCATACCTCCTCCCAGTCAATAATCACCTTCACAAAGGTAATCACTATTTTCACATCTATGGCCATACAATAGTTTTGCCCCTTTTGAACTTCATAAAAATGTTAATATATTGTATAAACTCTTTGGGATCTGGCCTTTTTGACTTAACGTGCCTATGTGACTTATGCATGTTGTGTATAGCAGGAGTTCATTCCTTCTTATTGCTGTGCACCAGTCCTGAGTGAATATACCACAATCTGTCTATTGTACTCTTGATGGGCACTTGAATTGTATCCAGTTTGGGCTATTATGAATAATGCATTTATGAACATTCCGGTACACATCTCTTGATGGATGATTACCACTCATTTCTGTTATATATCAAAGAGAGGAATTACAGGGTGTTAGGACATACACATGTTTAACTTTATTAGTGTATACTGCCAAACAATTTTTAAAGGTGGTTGTGCCAATGTACAATCCCACCACAATCTTTGATGCCAAAAGAGGCGCATTTAGGTCATTTCTGCACAAAGGACTAAAAACACATTCACTCTGAATTAAAGAAAAGATTAGTTAGGTTAATCATAACTAGATTATGAGAACTTAAAAAAAAGTAACATTAAAAACTTGTCATGTATTTTTGGTAGACATTGTAGATACTTTCCTCCAGCAATTCTGCAGAAGTATAAAGAATGTGAAGGAAGGAGTTTCTCAAGGTGAGCTCATGGGTCAGGTGCCCTAGATTTATTTCCTGAAGCAGAGCCTGAGACAAAGATTTGAATGCATGTGATTTATCCAAGGGGCATTTATAGGAGAAACCTGTAAGGAAGGAAGTGAAGAAGGACAGGGAAAGGGAAAGAACTGAGCAAGGGTGTGGGCTTGGAGAAAAGTACTCTTGGCCTGATCCCATAAGGAACTCTGGAGCATAAGCCATGCTGGAGTCATCTGCTCCTTTAAGGCAGTCTCTCTACCCCAGATCAGTTTTTACGGTTGTGGGACTGGATGGCAGGGTGGTGGTGGTGGTAATTACTTCTTGGAGCCTCCAATCAATCTAGGGCAGTCATTTTAAACTGTGAGCAATTCTGTCCCCTAAGAAACATTTGGAAAGTCTGGGGAGATATTTGTGGTTGTCACAACAGCAGGGCTGGTACTGGTGTTGGGAAGTTGGACGCCACGATGTTGCTAAACATCTTACAATGCACAGGACAGCCCCTCACAACAAAGAATTATCTCTCAGAGATACTTGGGATGGAGAAACAATGGACTAGGGCAATTCTTTGAAGAAGGAGTCAAGGGCAAGCCATTAACAACACTTGCTGCTAGTGACAGATGGGTTCCCTGTTTCCATAAAGGGCACCTGGGTAGGGCAACAAAACAACACCTTCTGTAGACGTCTTTTAGACATATGATGTTAAACAATGAAGGAAGCTTGAACTGCTCTTTGGTTAGAATTCCTATGTGATCTGCATTTCATCTAATGGGATGGGACTAGTATCTTGAAATATATGTTGCTAAACCCTTAGCTACATCCCACACAAAAATGTTGCAAGAAGTTTACTGGTGTCAGCTGCAGGCATTTTAGATTTTCTTCAGAGCTTTCCCGGGCTTGTAGAAAATTGGAATTGGCCTAATCCTACCTGAAATACCCATTACTGTGCTAGGTTATTGCCAGTGCTATGCTCCTTGAACAACGTAACTTGAATGGGCTCTAGGATTGGTGCAAGGATCAGAAAGAGTTGTGCTTAACTATAAAGGGGTTTAAAAACATTGAAGACTCATGGTCTGCTCTGTCTATATCCTGTTGGGCCCACCCCTTAAGCCTCTTTTACAATCCAGTATTCATTTTTAAGTTATCCAAGTATTCATCCAAGCCCTCTTGGAAGCAGTTTATAACTGGGAATTGCAAAACTTAGGATGTCTATTGTATCTACTATTGTTATATAAAAGAATAATTTTTTTTTGAACTTCCAAATGTTTTATCTGGTTTGTATTCTAACTTTTGTGTTTTTATTCTGGGGTTATGATCTATGTTTATGATTCTACTATTGGGTTCATCTTTTTTTTCCTCTCTCAAAACCAATCATCCCTTTGTTCATTTTTTAAGTGTTACAATACTAACACAGATAAATAAGAAGGGTACAGTTACAGTACAATATTCTTGACCAAAAAATTAGCCAAATGGAAATATTGTAGTGCAATGTTAGGTGAAAAAAGTAAAGATATAGAATATGATATCATTTTTGTTTAAAAATCTTTCTATATTTTGCTGAATAGAGTAAGAGTCTGAAAATAGGTACACCAAAGTATTAACAGTGGTTAAGGTACAGTTTGCAAGTTCTGTGTAAGAACCCACCACTTCCCAAAAATGGCTCAGATAATGAACTAGAGCTATAAGTAGCTTTTTAAGGAAGCTATTTCCAGTGCAAGTTAAAACTCTGTTCTTTGTGATAACATTGTCTTAATCGCCTATATGAATGCCACCTTCTGGAAACAAGGAGCATTTCAGCACTAAAAGAATGCTGTAACAATAGAATTTTGTCATAAGGCTGAAATTGGAACTGCTTATAGAAAATATATTTTTTAAATTTATTTTAACACTTAATTTTGAACCTTGCAGATCACAATCAAATTTGTTAGAGGATGGGCTAATTTAATATAATCAGAGATGGCAGATTATATACACGGCCTCAATAAGGTGCCCAAGGAAAAAACTGTTTTTAAAACACTGAAAGGGTTTCCAAAAATAAGCCTGAAGGAAAAAGAAAAATGAAAACAAACAAATACTGTAGCCTTTGAATGGCTCAAAAAATGATGAAAAAATTCATTCCTGTTTGATTTTCCTCTACAACAGAGTTAACATGAAATGTTGAAATAATGTATTTTCAAGCAATGTCTATATCTAGACATGAAACTCAACTGACTCAACTCAACATGATCCATAAGTCAATATACATAGGTCTAAAAAATTACCAAAGTAAAAAAATAAAATAATGTAGATTTACATCTATAGTGTGATAATGTGCTCATGCACACACAGACGTAAAGTAACAGGGTACCTAGAAATGTATATAGACATATAAAATGTTCCTCTGAAACTAATAATACCTTATATGTTAATTAATTGACTTTAAATAAAAAATAAAATAGCTATTATTAATATGTTAAATCAAAAACGTATGCAAGTGTATCTAGAGGGATTAACTTTGGGGAAGTGGAAAAGGGGACAAAAGTTAGATGGCAGTCAAGGGAAACTTATCTGTAATATTCTGTTTTCTTAAAAAGAAAACGTATTTAACTTGTGTAATTTGCCACTAATTAGAAACACAAAAATAAAATGAACTATTGCCTAAAATAAAACAACAGATCCCTGTTATATAGTTGCAATGGTCAATATTCTGTGATATAGCAGATGCAATGTATGTTTCTTAAAATAGCAGCAGTGAACCTATAGTCTGTTTATCTGTATTGCAATCCTGTGTGTATGCGTGTGGCCAAATACAGAGTAAAATATCTAGGAAGTACACAGCTCTACTTTGTAAAGTGCTTTCCCTTACAGTATCCTCGTGGATGGCATAGCTTCAGTCTCAGTTATTTCTTTGGCATTAATAATTTAAAAATATTAATGCTTGTGACTACAGGAATGAGGTCCCCGGATAGAAGTAAAGATTCCTTCTAGACAAGCTAATTTGAAATGATCCATCCAAAGGCATATCTCAAGGGACCGCTTGAGAGCTTTGCTAATTCCAAGTTTGCACCAATTCATTTTCAATATTGAACACCTATTATTTGTAAGGCTCAGTACGGTCTAAAGCAGGATGGCTTGGACTCAGAATGTGGAACAGTTGGGTAGGTGGTAATATTGGAAGGAGTGAACTCTATAGTATTTTAGAGCCTGGGCCCAGGAATCAGACTCAGTCTGGTTTCAATTCCCATTGCACAATTCACAGCTGTGTGCTCCTGTGCAATCCTGGGGATAGAGAATGCCTACTTCAAAGAGCTGTCAGGAGGGAAAAAGGAAATCATTATAAAGGATTTGGCACAGTGCCGGCACATAGCAACCATTCAATTAATTCAATTAATCCTTCTGCTACCCAGGAAATAGATGAACGTTTAAAGAGTACTCTTTCAATTGTTTCACACATAACCTCTTATTTTGTGTTTATCAGAGCTCCCAGAGTTAAGCAGATTGCTTTTTATTTTGAAATTTTTGTTTTACTTGCTCCTGCTGATGTTTGCCCGAGTCCTAACTAATTTTCAAGATTCATAAAAATTGGAGGTCAAAAAGGCTTTTGAAGTGATCTGGTCCACTCACTACCCCAGAGATAACTCTCACCCCTTTTCCATTGACATTTAAAACCAGGAGGTAAATAGTATTTCCTGATTACTCTAGTTTCTGGTGGAGTAACAGGAGACACAATGAGAGGAAGGAAGGCTAAGGGAATATGTAGGGAAAGAGGGAGATGAGTGGGACCGGCACTGGGAGAATCTGAGGAGCATAGACTGAAGTGTATGGAGAAATGTGAGAAAAGGCAAGAAGGGGTACGGAGGGACGGCAGTTTGTCAATGCAGGCGCTAACAGAGTTTAAAGATCAGACGTTCTGGGTTCTGATAATTTTAAGATGCATGATTATAAGGTATAATACTTAACCTCTCTTGAGTCGTCCTCTTCGGAGTTCATAGTGCAGATTAAATGAGGTTAGTGGACTGGACGCTCTGTAAATGAGAATACTCAAATAAGGAATTCGGGAGGGGAGAGAAAGTAGCAGAAAAAGAGAGGGAGAGGGAAAGGAAGGGGAAGAGAAAAAGGCAGAGAAAGACGGGGGGGGGGGGGAGGAGAAAGGGGATTTGTGACAAGGCAGGTGAGAACTAAGGAAAACCGCAGTAACGACGCTGCTGTGGCTACTGCGGTGACTGCTTCCACACATGGAGCGTTGACAACTTGCCAGGTACATTGTTAGAGCTTTACTTGCATTTCATGTTATCTTCACATCTCTATGGGGCTAGTATTATTGTCATTTTATTTTATTTTAAGATTTATTTATTTATTTGAGAGAACGAGAATGAGAGAGAGAAGGGGAAAGAAAGAGAGAGAGAGAGAGAGAGAGAGAGAGAGAGAGAGAGAGAGAGAGAGTGTACATGAGAGGGGGTTGGGTCAGAGGGAGAAGCAGGCTCCTCGCTGAGCAGGAAGCCCGATGCGGGACTTGATCCCGTGACTCCGGGATCATGACCTGAGCCGAAGGCAGTCGCTCAACCAACTGAGCCACCCCGGCGCCCCGTATTATTGTCATTTTAAAGAAGAATTATCTGAAACATAGATTTTTTAATTTTCCCCGCTGAGAGGTGGCCGAGAAGGGATTCCAACGCAGGTTTTCTACCTGCAAAGCCAATGCTTGTTAAAAATCATCTCTTAGGATCTCCAAACAGGCTTAATGGGTCTAAAGAGGGTTCTTGTCCGGGTTTTTCCAAGTTATGCCCTTGGTTCAATTCCTGTGGTCGGAGTCCCACGCTCCACGCCCTTTCTCCACTAACAGCGTCTAGTCTCCATGGAGATCGGCGTGGGGCGGGACTTCCTGCCCCACGCAGGAGCACTTCCGTCTCGAGCCGGAAGCGCCCTGGCTAGCCGGCTGGGTCCTGGCGCGTGGGGACTTGCTGTAGAATTTGAGTGGCGGGACCGCGGCGGCCGTGAGTGTGAGCGGCTCGGGCACCCCAGTCCCGCGCAGCCATGCTGACCCCCGCGTTCGACCTCAGCCAGGACCCCGACTTCCTGACCGTCGCCATCCGCGTGCCCTACGCCCGGGTCTCTGAGTTCGACGTTTATTTCGAGGGGGTCGACTTCAAGTTCTACGCCAAGCCGTACTTTCTCAGGCGAGTTCCTGCTGTCCGGCCTTGGAAAGAGCGAATTTAGGGGATTGATTCGTTGATTGGTTCATTCATTTTTCATTTACTCATTAGATAGCTGCTTACCGAGGAAGGAGGAAAGAGCGAGGGAGCACTTCTCGATTTAACGATTGCCTTTTCCCGAGATGGCCGCAGGTGCTTTTGGTGCTGAGGAAGCGACCTCGACAGGCCCGCATTCCAGATGCTGCAGGAAGCTCGTTTCCGTCTTAAACTTTGTTAAATCCCCAACGTAAAGAGATTTCGAACCCCGGTAAAACGTGGCGTTTGGAACCTTGTAACCTTTGCAGGTTCTGTCCCGTCAGCCTGGTTCCCGTACCTTGTTTCTGTTGTTTTCGTCCTGCGGTGGTTCTCCCAGCCTCTCCGCTGCCCTGGGACGGTGCGCACTGACTTCCCAGCCGACCGGTCCGTTTGACTTTTCTCATTCCCCGTTCTTTTTAGAGTTGTGTCGACCTCTTGGCTGACCGCTCCCTACTTCTTGATAGTCCCTCCTTCCTTTGACTTCGTTGACACCAAATTAACCTCGTTCTCCTACCTTTTCCTCGTCTGCTACTTCTCTCATTTTGCCCTTTAATTGTGGTGGTTGTCCATGTGCTTTCCTAATAAAAGCTGCCTCTTGAGTCAAGCTGGTTCCTTCACTGGGCCTGGACCAGTTTTACTCAGATTTCCATTAGGCCCTGACTTAATGCACCTACTTGCATATACTGCGCTTTCCTATTTTTTTAAATCTTTTTTTTTTTTTTTTTTTTACTTTATTTGTATCGGGCTGGGTTTTTGGTATCGCGGATGTGGTGATGTCTCGTGTAGTTTATATTCTAGTGGGGAGAGAACAATAAATGAACAAGTAAACATATAACTACAGTTGTGGTAAGTGCTCTCTGAAGGTGAGTAAAGTGGACTGATAGAAAATAAAAGGGAGCCTGTTGAAACGTAAGGTGGCCTGAGAAAGACTTTCTGAAGAAGGTGATATTTAAGGCAAGACAGGAAGAGTGGGAGGAAGATGGTGTGGGTGGTAGCGAACATTTACTGAATTTTTAGTTCAGGTTTATACTTTATGTGGATTATCTCATTTGATTTTAGGACAGTACTACAAAGTAGTTTCTGTTAATGTTGCAGATGAGGGATCAGAGCCCAGAGAAAAGATCTTAAATGAGATAGGAATGTAAAATAAAAAATACAATAACAGAAATTTCAGTAAAAGTAAAAACCACTTTGCTTAATTTTGGGAGTTTTGATGAAGACCAAATAAGAGGTTATGTGTGAAACAATTTAGAGTATTCTTCACACGGACTCATCCGTTCCTTGGGTAGCAGGGGCTTGGTAGTTGGGCACACCTGGGTCTCAGCACACTTAATAGTTCTAGGACTTAGGGCAAGTTATTCAGCCTCAGTTTCCTAATTTGTAAAATGGGACTGATATTAGGGATTCTAAAGAGTTGATGTGAGGATTGAGATCATACATGCATAGTTTTTATTACCATGCCTGGTGATTGCCCAGGCAATCAGTTGTTCAATAAACAGTAGATATTTATTAGAAGGGCCTTCTGTTCCAGTTATCTGTTGCTGCATAACCAATCGAACTTAATGTTATAAAACAACAATTATTTAACTCCCTCGTCCTGGTTGTGTGTCGGGAATTTGGTAAGGGCTGGCCTGGGCTGTTCTGACTTGAGATCTTTAAATCACTTGTAGTCATATGGTGGCTGGGAGGAGTGATGTGAGACAGGCCATCATATAGTGGAGTGGCTGGGGGAGGGCGTCTCTTTTCGTGTACTCTCAGGACCGCCCGATGTAGTGTCTTTGCATGTTCTAGTTGTGATTCCTTTGGGAATCACAGGTGGAGCTGAAGGTTTCAAAGCCAGATATTCCTGGGGGAAAGGCAGGTTCATATCACCTTTTATGACCTAACCTCAGAAATCATACGGTCACTTCTACTTTATTGTATTGGTTAAAACAGTTCCACAAGGCCACTCAGTTTTTTTAAAAAACTAATTAATTTTTATTTTAATTCCAGTATATTTAATATATAGTGTTATATTAATTTCAGGTTTACAGTATATGTGATTCACCAATTCCGTACATTACTTAGTGCTCATCATGATAAATGTACTCTTTAATCCCCATCACCTATGTCATCCATCCCCCCCACCCACCTCCCCTCTGGTAACCATGAGTTTGTTCTCTGTAGTTAAGAGTCTGTTCTTTAGGGGCCCCTGGGTGGCTCAGTCCGTTGGTCGGCCAGCCCTTGATTTGGGCTCAGGTCATGCTCTCAGGGTTCTGGGATCAAGCCCTGTGTCTGGCTCCCTGCTCTTTGGGGAGTCCGCTTGTCTCTGTCTCCCTCTGCCACACCTTGCTCTTGCTCTCTCGCTTGTGCTCTCTCTCTCAAATAAATAAATCTTAAAAAAAAGTCTGTTCTTTGATTTGTCTCTTTCCCCCCCTCTTTGTTAGGTTTCTTAAATTCTACATATGAGTGAAATATGCTATTTGTCTTTCCCTGACTGACTTCACTTAGCATAATACTCTAGATCCATCCATGTTGTTGCATGTGGCAAGATTTCATTCTTTTCTGTGGCTGAGTAATATTCCACTGTATATATACACACCACATCTTCTTTATCCATTCATTTATTGATGGACACTTGCAAGCTCACTCAGTTTTAAGGGGAGAGGACATAGACCCCACAGTTGGGAGGAGTGATGTGAGACAGTCCATCTTTGAAAATACAGTTCACTACAGTATACCAGAGGTGAATAAAACCTCCCTCATCTCCTTGAGGAATTGGGTGGCAGATCTGTGAACAAATAGGATTTCACTCTTATGCGTAAGAATTTATCTCTATACTTACAAAGAGTTTAGGAAAAGAAAGTTGGTATTAATAGCTTACATCTTTGGGACTTACCTACTTCACCAGCCACTGAGCCCTTTGCATTATCCTTTCCTTCTCACAGTAACCCTGGGGTAGAGTCTGTTATTTTTCCCTTTTTACAGATGAGGAATAGGAGCTTTGAAGCTGATTAACTTGTACAAAGAAAGTTGCAGAGGTAGAAAATGGCAGAGCTGGGATTCAATTCAGATTCTGATAGTAAAGTTAATGTTTGTCATTATAACAAGCAACTTTATGCATTAAACTGACTCCTTCTGTTGGGCTTAGAGGGATTTTGGTTTGGAAATGCACTGTAGCTCCAGGAAGCTTTTAAGATCAAAGGTAACTAGGTTGTGAAGCCCTGGTCTTTGGGACCTACCAAGTTTTGATGGTGATGGTGATGGTGATGATGATGATGATAGAATAGGAAGCAGAGGGGAGGGGATTATAGGAGGAAAGGAGCCTCACATTTAAGTTTGGAATGGAACGGGAGCTGGTCTGATAGGTGGTACCAATGAGTCTATATACTTGGTGTCAGGCAGCCATAGAAGTTTTTTCAAAAGAAAAGTGATGGTCTGGTTTCTTTTTTAGAAAAATTCTTTTGGGGCCTCAGTGGAAGACTGACTGAACCAAAGTAAAACTGGAAACAGGGAAATCAGTTCATTTCCTTTAGTATGAAAGAAGGGGAAATCTCTGTATAGTAATAATGAGACTTGAAAAAAACACTTTTGCTTTTTTTTTTTTAAGTAGTAGTTTGTCCAAAATAAACAGTTGGCCTTGTTCTTTATTATAGTTTTCCATTTTTAAAATTCTTTTTATGGGGCGGGGAGGAGCCAATTAGCACACCTTTTTTGAGCCCTTGCCGTGTCAGGCACATTTATGTTAATAAGTCTCTTTTCATTAGGAAGATGAAAGTACTGTAACAATAGTGATTACTAATACTTACTGTGGCTTTTTCTTAAGTATCACTTTTTTTTCAGTATTGCTTTTATTGGTGACTCGGGAGTTTCAAATAGAATGATGAGTCATCTGTGATTCTTGTTTCTCAGCTAGGGAAGAGATGTAAGTTATTTAGTTTGTAAATGTTAAAGAAATGCTGAGGAGAATTGCCTTCTAAAATGGTTGATAGATTTCAGTGGTTAATGTATACTATCACTGATGGTCACTTATACTTTGTGCTTTAAGGACTTAATGAAATCTTAATTTAAATCTGCAGATTAACCCTTCCTGGAAGGGTTGTGGAAAATGGAAACGAACAAGGATCCTATGATACAGATAAAGGTATTGCTTTTGGAATTTTGTTAGTTTTTTCTTTGGATTCTTCATGTTAGAATAACTATGTCATAATCCTTCAAGATATGATGGCGACCTTTAGATGTTTTGCAGATACAGTCTGTCCTGGTCACACTTTATTGTTTCTTAACAAGCCCAGTGCCTATAATTCATGGATTTCTTAACAGGTACAATTTTCTCAGTCCTTTAAAGTACTTCACAGTATTCTTAAAAGTTACTTAAATACTCTGTTTCTTAAGTTTATTTTCTACTTCCCCTATTTTATTTTTCTTAAGTATTTTATTTGTTTATTTGTCAAAAAGAGAGAGAGCACAAGCAGGAGGAGGGGCAGAGGGAGAAGCAGGCTCCCCACTGAGCAGGGAGCTGGATGCAGGGCTTGATCCCAGGACCCTGAGATCATGACCCGAGCTGAAGGCAGAGGCTTAACAGACTGAGCCCCCCAGGCGCCCCATTCCACTACTTTTAGTAAGCATTTAAAAGTCACATTATGTGAGGTGATTGATTACAAAAGATGTGGGTGATTTTTAAGCTCTGAACGGAATTTTTCTTGTGTGCTTTTCAAACTTAAAATCTAATAACATGTATGTGGGAGACAAACTGTCCAAAGGTGGCATTTAGAGGCCGACTGAATTTTCTTTTCATGATTGCTAAGCTCTTCATTTCAGCTAGCCTTGAAATCATTTATTTTGCTTTTGGAGAAGTCACTAGATTTTCCTTTATCCATGGATCTGGAATAAGAACACCTCGTATACTCTTGAGTAATTAATCAAGTGAATATTTATTGACGTCAGTAAACTAGGGTAAGGGAGGAAGGATGGCATGAAAGAGTTAAATGACAAAGTTATAACCCGTAACACAGTGATTAGTGTGATAATGAAATATAATAAAACTGCCTTTCTAGGTAGTAAATCTGCTTTTAATTGCAGTTAAGTTGCATATTGAAACAAATTTATTAAATTTTAAAAGTACCCAGGGGTTTAGGAAGGTTGTATACATGGAAGTATTTGGGTTGAGTTGTATTTGATATACACTTGACCCCTAAATAACATGGGTTTGAACTATGCAGGTCCGCTTATATGCAGATTTTTTCAATAAATATAGTACCATACTGTAAATGTATTTTCTCTTAGGATTTTCTTAATAGCATTATCTTTTCTTTATTATTTTTAAATTTTATTTTATTTAAATTCAATTAACATATAGTGTATCATTAGTTTCAGATGTAGAGTTCAGTGATTTGTCAGTTGCGTATAACATCCAGTGCTCATTACATCATGTTCCCTCCTTAATGCCCATCATCCAGTTACCCTATCCCATCACCCACCTCCCCTCCAGCAGCCCTCAGTTTGTTTCCTATGGGTAAGAGTCTCTTATGGTTTGTCTCCCTCTCTGTTTTTGTCTTATTTTATTTTTTCCTCCCTTCCCCTATGCTTCTCTGTTTTGTTTCTTAAATTCCACATATAAGTGAAACCATATGATCATTGTCTTTCTCTGATTGACTTATCTCTCTTAGCATAATACCCTCTAGTTCCATCCAGGTCGTTGCAAATAGTAAGATTTCATTTTTTTGATGTCTGAGTAATATTCCATTGCATATATATACCACATCTTCTTTATCCATTCATCTTTGATGGACATCTTGGCTCTTTCCACAGTTTGGCTATTGTGGACATTGCTGCTATAAACATTGGCATGCAGGTGCCCCTTCGAATCACTACATTTGTATCCTTTGGGTAAATACCTAGTAGTGCAGTTGCTGGGTCATAGGGTAGCTCTATTTTTAACTTTTTGAGGAACCTCCATACTGTTTTCCAGAGTGGCTGCACCAGCTTGCATTCCCACCAACAGTGTAGAAGGGTTCCCCTTTCTCCGCATCCTCGCCAACATCTGCCGTTTCCTGAGTGGTTAATTTTAGCCATTCTGACAGGTGTGAGGTGGTATCTCATCTTTTCTCTTTATTATAATAAGAGCATAGTATGTAATACATATAGCATACAAAATATGTGTTAACTGTTTGTGTTATTGATAAGGCTTCCAGTTAACAGTAGGCTATTAGATGTTAAGTTTCTGGGGAGTCAGGTTATATACAGATTTTTGACTGTACAGAGGGACAGGCCCTAAGTCCCATATTGTTCAAGGGTCAACTGTATTGGAGTACGGTTAAGTACAATGAAAAGGGTAAAATGTTTTAAAATTCAGAGTAGTAAATAATGGAAGTTCATGGGGGGAGCCTGGATGAAGTTGATAAGCCCGATCAGGGAAAGAAAAGAAGTACATAGATAGAATTTGAGTATACCTTAGACTTCGGGGATATGTCTCTGGAGATCCTAGAGAACTTTATTAAGCTATAATTGCTTTAAGATTTTGTGTGTTTTTGAAACTGCTGCTATTCATTGGATCAGATATCCTGATTTTTTTCCCTTCTAGTCCAGAAGTAAATCTTATAAGTGGCTATGGGCTAATTCTAAGCTACTACCTTCTCAGTCCATTGAGTTTTAGAGGTTTTGCCATGGACTTTTAATATTATCAGTAGGTTAAAGGGATACTGTGTAAGACTAAAGCATTCTGTAGCTTTAGCAGATTAATTAGAGGTGACAGTTGAATCAGTGATTCTGAAAAACCCTATTTGAGCCTTTTCCTATCCTGGTTTTTATTCATAAGGGCATAATTTTGGAGCCCTATGAAATAGAATTATAACTTACCAAGATACATATTTCTTAGGTATATTTGTGAAGTTGCATTTTTTAATAGAGCTAAGTATAAAATAAATTTATTTTTAAGGAATATTTACCATTCGATTGCCCAAAGAAACTCCTGGCCAGCATTTTGAGGGGCTGAACATGTTAACTGCTCTTCTGGCACCAAGAAAATCCAGGACTGCAAAACCACTTGTGGAAGAAATAGGTATGTTTATTGCAGTTAAGAAGAAATAAAGATAAATAGAATATTTGGAATGCTGTGTGTTTCTAGGGGAAAAGGGACTTAGCAGATAGGAAATTGGAGGAAAATCCTTCACTGACAAGGTAAGGACATCACATGAAAATGCAAAAATAGCTTATTTGGTGACATATAATTTAAAGACAAAAAGAACTTTATTGAACCAGTATGTCAGTCATGTTTTTGGACCAGTCAAAACAGCATCTCAGTGTTTTGCAAAATCATGGCCTCTCGAGCTTAGATCAGAAGTTTATAATTCAATGAGTTACATAAAATGAACACCACCTAGGTCAAGAAATGGAACATTTCCAATACCCTTGAATCCTACCCTGAGCCTCCTCCTGGTCACTTCTCCCTCCCTCTTCTCAAGGTTGCCACTACCTTTGGTTTTGCCTGCTTTTGAATTGTGTCTATAATTCAGACGGTATGTGTTCTTTTTTGTCTGGTTTCTTTCACTTCATATTTTTGTGAGATTTATCCATCTATAGGTGAGGTTTATTTGCTTTCATTGCATTTGTCATTTTTGCATCTTACTATCGATGGACCTTTGGGTTCTATTTTTTTCTTTTTTTTTTGGCTATTAAAAATAGCGGGGCTCTGCATATTTTTACACAACCCTTTTGGTACACGTGGGCAGGCATTTTTTCTCTATACTTTCCCCCCCCCCAAATTGTATCTAGGGAATCCAGTACTTGAACATATTAATATTTAACACATTCAGGTGCATCTGAGGTTTCTGAGGGAGGAGTAGAAGAGGAAGATGGAGAATTCGACTGGGAAATTGAACAGTCCCCCTATGAAGAGGCATCTGAAGGTGCTCTGAATCCTCAGTACCACTATGGCTTTGGAAACTTGCGATCCGGAGTGTTTCAGCGGTTACAGGTATATTGTCTTTCTAAAACACCCTGGTGCACAGGGTTTTACCATTCGGATATTTTAATTTCATTTCTGTTCCTATTTGGAGGTTTTTTATGACGAGTGTAGGAGGTGATATATTTAGAGCACAGATCACAGCTGCTTGTGTGCAGTGGTGACACAGATGTTTGTTCCTTTCCATTGCTTAGGCTGTCCTGCCCAGTCATACTGCGCTTACAGATGTCAGATGTCCTGATACGTTCTTTTTTCTCCACTTCATTCAGTATTCTAGACATGAAGTTTCCAAAATACAAAATGGAACTCCTCTCTCCTCATACTTCCTGGAAATATTTGTTTTATACTTCTAAAAAATGAAAATTATTACATGATGTCTCTCCTGTTTTTTAAATATAAATGAGATAGCATGTTCCTCATAAGGGTGAATTTGTGTCTTTTGATCAAATTGTTTAGTTCTTGGTTTACAGTAGGCACTTTTGTCTATTTAGTCTTGATGGGGGTTGAATGTAATCTCTTGTTAAAACCCGATCATTTGTCAGTTAGGCTAAAAAGGAATGACATCACTCTCTCTTCCTCAAAACACATAGGAAATTCTACTTTATTTTAGGCTATGTGGGGAGAATGAAATGGAGAGAAGAGATTTTGAACTGTTTTGTCCCGATGTTATAGAAAATGCATCCTTAGAATGTTATATAATGAAAGTGTGAACCATTAACTTGGGTTTTTTTGTTTGCTTTTAAGTGAAAGAAACCACAACAAACAGCCTTTTTTTTTTTTTTTTTTAACTTTATCCCTGCCTGGGGAGATGTTAAATCGGTCTAGAGTATGGCTTATTGTAGTAAGACATATTTGAATTTACTAAGAAACGGTTTACCTATGTTTTAGTCCCACTTCTACTGTTGTTTATATTTGGGATGACAGGACAATTATTTGACTACAAACAAGTTTTGTTTCCTCTTTGTGAAATAGGGGTAAATTTGCTCACCTACTTTGTAAGGCCATTGAGAAAACTTAAGGAGATACTACATTGTGAAAACTCTGAAAAAAAAAAAAAGAATAGGATGCTAGAAAGACTTCTGCCCTTGAAAAATATAAATGCGCTCGAGACTCCTTAAAGAGAACAAAATTGGGATTTACTTGAGCAGATAATGCTGATTAGATATTCCCTTCAAAACCCTTTTTTTGCTTTTCTGCTGAATTACAGTCTCTCCGTATTCTCTCTCCCTAATCGCATTTCCTGGTCATCTCTGAGGTAGTAAGAATAGAGTCAGTTTTGTCTACAGCAGAAACTACAGTGAATGGACCTCAGTTGGTTAGCCAAGAGCAACTCTGTGGTCAGTCAGTTGTGGGCTTACCTGTCTGAAGCTCTAAATTAATGGTAATTCAAGTCATGCAGGCTAAGTACAGATTGTACATTCAGATGGAATGTCATTTCTGAGGCCAGGGAACTTGATTTCTTGCCACTGCCATTGAGGAAAGATCCTTTCAAAGGATTTCTGTCAGTTTGATGACAAGCTGCTGGAATTCCAGAATGTGAGCCTAGGCCAAGTCCTTTAAGTCACAAGTTCTTATATCTGTTGAAGATGTTCAATAAGTAATTTAGGTTTATTTAAAAAAAATTATTATGAAATATGCTTTGTCTTTCTGAATGTCTTAACCAAGGCACCAAATCTCTAGAGACCTATCACTCAGCTTAAAAAGTAAAACATCTCCATAGTTGGAGCCCCTGATTGTGTCACTGTTTCCCCCTCAGAAGTGAACCACTGAATTTGATGTTTATTATTCCCCAGCATTAAGCTTGATTATCTAAAATCTTTAAACTGTTCAAATTTTAACTGAAATAACATTGCTATTCTAAACAGTTTGAGAGCGTATTTTCCTCAACATAGGGAAAAAAAGAGATCTGCGCATGGGAGAACACTCTGAGGGATGATGTAACTAGTCATACTGCTACTAGTACAGGTTCATAACCCATGTCTGTAGTATTGGTATCACAGAAAGTTCTGGAAATAAACTTTTTTTTTTGTATTCAGTTTGGTGGCAAAACCTGATCTGAACCAATATCTTTCAGTAGTTTTTTAAATCCACTTGGTGTGCATATTCACAAATTTTGCCATAGAAGTAGTAATGTATTTGAATATGGGGGGCTGCCCCAGATTTAGAGGGGGTTAAATAAAATGTGGAATGTATGTATACCATGTTATTCTTTGGAACTCTTCAAAGAGTCTGAATCCTGAAGTTCACCTCTCTCCAGGGGATCTGGGTAAGAGATGTGGACCTCCAGTGTCCATGCATTGACAGCTAACTACTAACTACGTCTCTGTGCCAGTCACTGTGCTGGGCTCCACGTGACCCTTCCATCCTGGTATTGTTGCTGTTGTTTATCTACCTTTTACCAGTGGACAAGCCAGTAGACACCTGTAGGCTTTTAAGAATAGTCTATTTTCTTACATGAATAAAATTAGAAGACTATGGTGTCCTTCCTGACATTAGGAAAGATTTATTTTTATTTTTGAGAGAGAGAGTGAGAGAGAGTGTGTGTGTGCGTATGCGGGGGGCAGGGGCAGAGGTACAGGGAGAGAGAGAATCTCAAGCAGACTCCCTGTTGAGCACAGAGCTGGAGATAGGGCGGGGCAGGAGACCAGAAGCCGAAATCAAGAGTTGACCGCTTAACAGACGGAGCCATCCAGGCTCTCCTCCACTCCTCCCGTGACATTAGGAAATATGAGACGTTTCAAAAATCATGTGAACCAGAGTGCACCCATTCTGGGGTATTCAGTTAGATGTGTTTTATGAGATAGTGGCACAAAAATCTCATATACGTGGTATTCCTCACAGAATTTTTCTGCATTTATGACTGCTCTATTTGTGACAGTCACACCGTTGAGGTTAAAAACTGAGTGCTCATGTGGTTAAAAACTGAGTGGTATGACACTCTTTCTGCTAGTGGAGCTACTGGAAGAAACTGAAATGATTGCTGTGCTAAGAAATTTGAGAACATCTCTTCTATTTTCAAATGACGTATTTAACAAACGTCACCATTTTCTCAAATACTGTTTTCTCACAAGTTTAGAGTTTCTCTTGTTCTGCTTTTGGGTGAGAAAATATCCATGAAGTTTTTGTTGATGGCTCATGTTTTGCTCATTTTTTTTACAGCCTGTTTTCCCCCCCTTAAGTGAAAAATAGCTTTATTTTCTCTGATGATAAAAGCCATATAAATTCATTATGAAAATATAACAAAGAAAGGGAAACATCCATAATTCCAGACTCAGGTATCTTCTTAATTGAATAATTTAACCCTTTATGGGGAGGTTTAGTCTTTCATATTTTTCCCCCTCCCATTTATATTTGCTTGGAAACGTCTATATTTCATACTGATAATAAGAAGAAAATGAAAGTGTTCTTTTTTTTTTTTCGCTGAAACAAATTCTTTTTAACGTATCTCCCGCCTCCTGCTGCCCTTTTTCCTTTCCTTTCTGAAATTGCTGCCAGCCGCCAGGCGCCTTTGGAAGACTGCCCTGGCTGCTCAGAGTCAGGCCTTCACAGCAAGCTTTAGGGCGGTGCTGGCTGCCAGGAGCAACAATCCTAGAGTCTCCGGGCGCCAGCCCAGCAAGCTCCTGGGACCACTGCTGCCGGCAGCACAGGACGCTGGCTTGCTGGCCCTTTCCTTCCCTCCGCTGCACCAGGACCCCGAGGTCTTGTTTCCAGGAGATCTACTGGCCAGATGTGCACACAGCTCTTCATTTTCTCTCTGGAGAATCTCTGCCCCATCTGTGCCAAAACTTAACATAAGCCTGATTTAAATCCTACATGACCTTTTCTTGGCAATACCCCTCTTTAAAGGGCTCTCGTAACAGGGGCCATAGCAGTGCTTTAGAAAAGAGAGAGAATCACTTCCGTTCTGCTGTAGCTGAACATTTCCCAACCTCTTATGTTTCTCCCTTTGGTTGATGGATGCTGTAGACAGATTTCTCTACTCCAGGCTAACTTTGCTTTGTAGTTTGTTCCAGTGCCTCTCGAGGGTCCAGTTGGAACAGGGCCACTGTGTATGACTGTGCGTAGGATGAGTCTGGCGGGGCTTGTACTGCTATGGACATTAATGTTCTTTGGGGTACGTGCTACATAGCTACATGTGGAGGCCCTGAATCTGGAAGCAAGAGGGAGGAAGAGGGAGAGAGGAAGGATAGCTGCATTCTTACTGTCTAATTCCCATTCCCCTGAGAGCAGGAACCTTGTCTTTGTGTTTATTTCTGGATCTCTAGTACCCTGAGCAGGCCCTCGCACAGTATTTGCTGAATGAATGATTTAATACTGAAGGTCAGGAACAGTGCTGGGGATACAGTGAGGAGAAGATTGACCAGACTCCTATCCTCGTGAAGTCTTCTAGTGGGGGGAAAGACAGTAACCATGTAAACAATAAGTAAGATAATTTCAGATAGTGACAAGTGAAGGAAAGGATAGGATGACACGAGAGCCGGGGGAGGGTGGTATTGCTTTGGTGAGGGTGCACAGAGCAGGCCCCTTGGAGGGGGTGACATTTGCAGAGTGTTGAATGATGAGAAGTGTACTGTAAATGCAAAGACTCAGAGTTCTAGAAATGGAAGGAAGTCTGCTGTGTGGCTTGGGGGATTCGAGCCAGAACGGGAAGGTAGGAGGTGAAGGTGAAGTGCAAGACAGCAGCTGGATTGTGCAGAGCTGTGAGCTGTGGGAAGAGTCTGGGTTTTTTTTCAGTGCAGTTAGTATTTTGAAATGCCTGTGGTTCTTTCAGTCCATTTATCCTTTGAAATGTAGAGATACCTATAGAAACTCCCAGATTATATCCCACTTGTGACCTTATAGCTGGTCCAGGTGAAATAATGAAGTGGCACATTTAGTCCCTATTTTTTTCTTTTTATTGCTGTGGGCAAGTAAGGAAATGGCAGGGGAGGGAGGATAGGTATTCTCAGGAAGGTGGCCAGTGAGTAACGAACAGCAGCTAACTTTATTGAATCTATCAAGCCCTGTACTTGATGCCTTACTCATATATTATTTCATTTAATCCTCATCACAGCCTGTGGTAGACAGAATGAATTTGCTCCTTTCCACCCCATTCCCCAAGATGTCTGTGTGCCAGTCCCAGGAGCATGGGAACATGTCACGTTACGTGGCAGAAGGGACTTTGCACATGTGATTAACTTAAGGATCTTGTGATGGGAAGATGATCCAGCATGATCCAGGTGGGTCCTGTCCAATCACAGGGTCCTTATAAAGTGGAGGTAAGAGAGTCAGAGTGGAAAAAGAGAAGGCCGTGTGATGATGGAAACCGAGGGAGGAAGGGCATTGTCATGGGGGGCTACCAGCCAAGGAATGAGGCAGCCACCCTCCAAGATGGAAGAAGCAAAGCAAGGGATTCTTCCTTAGAACCCTGAGAAGGAACCAGCCCTGCCTTCCCCTCATTTCAGCCTAGTGACACTGGCTCTGGACCTCGGAGCTCCAGAACTAGAAGAGGATATGTTTGTGTTGTGTTAAGCCACTAAATTTGTAGTAACTTGTACAGCAGCAAGAGGAGAGTAGTACCCAGCCCCATGATGGAGGTGTGACCAAACACATTCACAGAAAGGAAGCTGAGGTTCAGGGGAGGCTGCGCAGTTAGACTGGAGCAGTCTTTGTCTGACTGCACAGTCACAGTTTCTCTGCTGCATCAGGCTGCTTTCAGAAATTGTGTGTGTGTGTGTGTGTGTGTGTGTGTGTGTGTGTGTGTGTGTACACGTATGTACATGCAGAGAACTCCTTGGGGCAAGGAGGAAAGAAAGTGGGTGACTCAGGGGTGCTGGGGAGAAGGACTTGGGGTCCGTGGGCAGGAAACAACTGTAGTAGTCATCTAGCTAAGGTGAGTCCTGTGCATACAGTACAACTCGACTTCTTCCCCCAGGGCCTACGTCAGCACACAGCTCTGTGCTTGTAGGAGGTAATTTCAGGCGGGCGAGAGTAGGGAGGAGAGGAAGAGTCCAGGTTGTCCTGCTTGGGGAAGAGATGTTTCTGGCGGATTAAAATGGAACTCTGAAAGCATTTTCCCACGGAAACATTGCCGCGGGGTTGTTAAACTCTTTGTATTAAGAGTATTCTATTTAAAGTTTATTATGAATTGAATAAACTTGTGGGTTACCATGAGCACGTAACTACTATTTATAATAGTATTTCTGTAGGAAAATACGTTGTTAATTTCCCAAAAGTGATTGTAAAGGAACTTTTGGAATGTAAAATTTTATTTGGGGACCACCAGTAATCAGGTTTCTGCCTAGAATGTTTGTAGTTAGAAGTATTAACATGTTCTGGATGTGACTTCTACAAAGTTCTGTAGACCCTTTCTCAGTATTAGAATGTACTTAGATTAAACGTTGATACTACTTGAGCTAAGTGGATTGTGGTAGGAACAAGAGAGTTTTTTTTTTTTTTCCTTAAGGCACAAATTTTGATTGTGTGTGGGGGAGCGGTGGGGGGGAAGTGTGTATCCTAGTGTCTTTGGCTTCTTCAGTTTAGCTCATTTCCTTATAGGGAGTTTACCTTAAAGCTCTCAACTCTAAGCCCAGTTATTAGGCACTAACTTGTCTGTTCCATTTGCAAATCTTGTTTTCAGTTTGACTCTACTCTGTCAAGTTATTTCCCTTGATTTCTTTTAGCTAATACTGTTGAAGGTTCTAATTCCATACTTCTCAATTGTGGTCAGTAACTGGAATGGGGAGGTTGAAGAAAGAAAATAAGGTGTAGCTTTAGGAATATTATGCATTGTGTGAGGTTTCTTGGCTTCATAATTCCAACCAAAAGAAAAAAGCTGGATGGTATCCCAGATACTTTAACTACTCTACGTGTTTTCTGTAGGATTTGGCCTAGGACACATGGTACCTATCAGTTTGTATACATCCAGGTTAAGATTTTTATAGTGAAGTTGATTATTACTTAGGATTAGATTTTTAAATTTGAAAATGGAAAGTCATATACATTAAAATTGCCCTTAAAAATTCTTAAATCTGCTTATAGAGTAGAATGCACACAGTTTTGTATATAAGTTTTATTTGGTAATCCTTATTGAGACCAGCTGAGTTGGACCTTAGGAAGAAACAAAAGGAAAGTTTATGTGTAGATGTTCAAACCATTGATATTCAAACCATTTTGCCTGTTAAAAGAAGACAATTTTCGGGGTGCCTGGGTGGCTCAGATGGTTAAGTGACTGCCTTCGGCTCAGGTCATGGTCTCCAGGTCTTGGGTTCGAGCCCCATATTGGGCTCCCTGCTCAGCGGGGAGTCTGCTTCTCTCTCTGCCTCTCCCCACTGCTCATGCTCTGTGTCTCTCTGAAATGAATAAATAAAATCTTAAAAAAAAGAAGACAATTGTCAGTGATACGGACTTTTATTTAACACTTCAGGAGTGAACGGTCTCCATTCAGAGAATTGCAAAATGGGGCCAAAGGCAGAAAGCTTTTATAGGATAAAGAATAAAGAACAAAGGAGAGAAAGAAAGGAAATATCTGATTGGCCAGATCATCCACCTTGTCTTGGGTGAGAGAGAACAAGGAAGAAAGTATAGTGCTCAAGGTTGGCTTGGCCTCTGGAGATTGGCTGACTGGATGTAGTGCATTTCTGGTCAAGCAGAGATTTACAGGCACATAAAAGTTATCTACATTTCTGTTTGCTGATGTGGCAGGAGCACCTCCATCTTACTGTCTAGAAATTTATTTAAATATGCTGTTAATACCTTGCACATTTCTATGAGTAAATGGGGAAGAGTTGAATTCAGTGTTCCTGCTTGCTTGCACGGGGTTTATTTTTTTTTTTATGATGAACTTTTATAGTTCTAATATATATTGACCACTTTATTGTAAGGATTAAATGAGATAATTTATGTGAAAGCTTCCAGCAGGGCCTGGCAAGCAATAGGTGTTTTAACAAATATTTGCTGGATTTGAATCGAAATGTCACAGGTAATATGATCAGATGGTTCCTTTGTTTTGGCCTTTTGTGTAAAATTAGATTTTTCAGTGATGAAATGGGAGATAGCAATTATTCTTTTTTTTCTGGGTGTTCTTAGGATGAATTGAGTGATGTTATTGATATTAAGGATCCAGATTTCACTCCTGCAGCTGAACGAAGACAGAAACGCCTGGCTGCTGAGCTGGCCAAATTTGATCCTGATCATTATCTGTGAGTATTGAGTTTTTTGAGGATTAAATAATTGACTTGACATTGATTTGAAAATTTTTGAATGTCTTTTTAAGTATGCTAGGCATGTGGTTTTAGGATTCTAGAAATTAGTGAGGGCTCAGAACCTTAATTGACATTTGAATTAACCTACAAACTTATGTCTCTGTGATCTTTGTAAGATGTGCTTCTCAGTAGGTCATTCTGGCAACAGAGAACTCTTAACGTACTACTTTGCCAGGCTTAAAAGTAGAACACCGCATTCATGAGAATATTTTTAGTTCTTTTCAGTAGACTTTTTGTTGTAATTAACAGTATATGTAAATGAAAAGATGTTTCAATTTCTTTAAGAATTTGAATCTACATGTACTGCATTTCTTGGCTGATCCAGGGTTTTCCCAACACTTGATCTGTGAGCACCTGTAATTGAAGATCTGAGTCTAATTAAATAATTATTCATTGTGGTAGGGTATAAATAAATTCTAATTTTAAAGTTTTGCTGTATTTCCCATCTGCTTTAATTGTGTCTTTCGACATAATGCATCTCTGTCAGGCTTGTATTTGCCTAACAGACTTATCTAGTTAATGGATAGTTAAATAATCACTTGAGACATTGTGATGTCTCTTATTGACCATGATAGTAACACTTCTTCCAAGTAAGGGATTGTCACCTGGCCTCTGTGGATGCTAGACTGTTGTAGGATGTGAGTTGTATAGTGATATAGGCCTCAATTATTATTTTTCCCAAGCTCTGGGCCAACAATTTCTAAACTGTTATGTGTGCAGCTATAATCATCATAGTCCCTTATTTTATATAGTGCTTTCAGCTTACCAAGTGCTCTCAAGTGATTATTTAAATCAGTTCACATTTGGGGAAAGAAGGTTAAGGGACTTGCCCAAGGTCATACCACTACTAAGAGGCTTGGTTGAGACTTGAAAAGAGTCGTTCCATTTGTTATTTTGTATTTCCTTTTCATGTACACTATTTCAGTTTAACTGCTTTTGCTCTTGTGATTAACATTCTATCTCCTGTGACACAGTGGGAGACTAATTGGAATGGCAGAAATATATCTTGTGATGTGCAAATGCATTGAGTGATGTGTAGTGATAAATGGTCGAACCATTCAACGTCCTGGGGGGAACTGGGTAAGAGCAGGGTATGTTATATTTTGGAGGACATCTGAGAGATTCAGCTCCATTTACATTGCCATTTCTAATTACCTTTATCTCTCCAATTGTGATTTTAAAGGTCCACTGAAGAGTAATTTGAAGAAACCTATTTAAAATCATGCTGAATATTTAAAGTGGGAAATTTCATGTCAGCAAATTTCTCGGGCCAGCATGAAAACAGAATGAGCTTTACAAGACTAAAATTTCAAGTGGGAGGGAGCTTAATTAGAAGAACTGCCTATCTCTTCTCAAACTGGAAGAATAACTTGGCCTGAGAGAATTAGGAAATTGGAATTTATACTTAGCAGTGCGATATTATATGCAGTCCTTATTTTTCTCCATCTTCTGTGTTTCTTTATCCAGAAGCTCATTTTCTTTCATAGTATGCATGAACTGTTCTTTCCATTTCTCAAGGAGTGGTTTAAATTTAGTCATGGGCAGGTCGGAGAGTGGAAGCTGTGAGGTAAAGGTTCTTTGTGACTTTTCCAGTAGCAGTGGGACTTTGGCTAATTGTCATTTTTGTGTTATTTCTTACTCATTTATATTAGCTGACTGACTCACCCAAATGTGCTAATAATAAATGAAGTGTAAGTAAAATTCTTTTAAATTTTCAATTAAAATTTTTTTTGGCTCAGTGCTTTTTTTAATTGTTCTTATTGGTTAATACAGTGGAAGAAAAGGTTTACTTCAGTTTTTACCTACTTTGCAGGCAATGCATTGCATGTATTATATATTTATGTACATAAATGTAATGTACACAATGCATAACGTATGTTAGTGTGTACTATATAACACTTTCAAGTTGTTTGACTTAATCCTTACTGGTCATGATGTTTCCTTATAGTGTCAGGTTTTTTGGGAGCTTAGAGAAAACCAATTTTAAATCCATCCCAAGGCAGAACACAGTGAGGTTAATTCATCATACAGAAAAATTCATACATTTCAAAGGCACATATAAATGACTTAGGATAATTATTATTTTTTAAATCTTTTGTTGTAAATTCTAGATGCCATCATGTGATGTTTTCCCCCCCTGTGTGTTTTGCAGCCATCAGAATACTGGGCATATAACAGATAATCCATAAACACATATTGTTATTGATTATCTTTTTTTCTCTATTTGTAACTCCTCTTGGATATTATTTTTACATTACAGTTTGTCGAAGGCATCCTGAAACATTGTTTAATAGGCCTTCCTGTTTTGCTTATCATAGCAAAGTTTTCGAATTTCTCTTGCCGAGAGTGTTTTTTTTTTTCCTTCCCCAGGTATATTGTTTTTTAATTGGTGGCATATCTTTTGCCTTAACCAATTCATAAAATCTGCCTCTTTCCTTCTTTGGGAGAAAAATAGAAGAATTTAGTCAACACTCTAAATACTGTGAGATAAGAAGGTACAAAAATGATCAGTAGCATTTGGGGTGCTATTTTAAATTGTCACTTTTCAGTAACTGTACATTTGTTAGTTTGGTATACTGATTAGGCAACCTGAGCACTGTAAGTAGGGGAAGAGGGTCACCTGCTCCCAACGTGGCTCTTTATTCAAAATGGCAAGCTTAGGAAAAAGCGTTAAAATTTCATCTATTCATTCTTTCACATGTGCCCTTGCTTGTTCAACAAATACTTGTTTGGATGAACTGCATGTCAGGTAGTGTCACAGACACTGAGGATTAGAGTGAATATGACAAGGTCTCTGCGCTGATGGGGCTCCTGTTCTAGTGGGGAAGCAGACAATATTTCAATTGTTGATAATTGCTCTGAAGAAAAGCCACATTGTTAAGGGTTTGGAGAGTGACAGGGTATTCACCGACTCCTCTATTGCAACATGTCCAAAATCGAACTCATCGTTTTTACCTGCAAAGTCTTTTCTGAATTTTCTCTTTGGCAGAGTGTACCATTTTTCATGCCAGTCACCCAGAGTAGAAACCTGGGATTTATCTTTGACTGCTTTCTTACCCCACACTTCTAATCTATCCTGAAGTGATTAAAATTTCCATTTATCTCTTTACTGTTTGCTTTACTCAGTCTCTTTCTGGTCCTCCCTTTACCACTGCATCCTAAGGATTCTAGCTTCTGGCTATAGGTCAGATCCATCCACTTCACTCCATGTCCGTGGCTGCTACCCTTTTCTAGGCCTCCATGATTCCTGTGCCTTGAGGCTTGTTCCTTTAGACCATTTTCCAGACTGCAGCTGAGAGTGGTATTCCAAGACACACCAGTGTCAGACTCGTATGTAAAAGCTTTTAAGTGTTCAGTTGTCTTTAGGGATAAAAATCCACTAGGGTTTTTTGACATGGCTTACAACGTTGTTGTCACTACAATGTAATATTTTCAGCTGTTCTCAGCTTTTTCTTCCCCCTTAACTGCGACTTCTTGTTTCCTCGCCTTTGCTAACTATTCTTACAGCTCAGAATGCTCTCTCCCACCCTTCTTAGTCCAGTTAACTGTTAATTATCATTGACTATTGGCTTAGATAGTCTTTTCTCCAGGCACCTTCCCTGCTGTCCCAGTTTCACTTTGCCATAGATGCTTGTACTGTTAGGTCATAGCAATTACATAGCACTTGTATTATGATTGTTGGACTCTCCCATGGCGCTGTAAGTTCCGTACGGACCATGACCGCCTCTGTCTTGTCAGCCGTGTAATCCCACTGCCCAAAATGGAGTTGGAGCGGGGCGAAGAGTACAGTGCTTTTGTTGACTTAGTTAGCATTTTAGCCATTTACTTCTATTACTTATGTTTTTGAAATATCTCTCATGCACGTGACAAAATTGATATTGAGAATTACTATTTCAAGATCATTGCCATTCAGTTTTGTCCAATATGTACTTTTATTTCCTCAGGCATAAAAATGGAATGTTTATATTGGTTAATAGCTTGGATTCTGGAGTAAGACTTAATTGGGTCCAGATCCTACCCATACTTCTTACTGGTTCTTTGACTTTGACCATGATATACAAATTTTCTGACCCTGAGTTTCTACTTACGTAAAATGGGAGTATTAATAGTTCCCCCTACCCCTGGGGGTGGTGTGAGGATTCAAGGAAATAATGGGTGAAAACCATTCAGTGCAGTGCTTGGCACATATGGAGAATTCGGTGAGTTATCTGTGATACTTATTTTTAGAAAGATTTCACTTGAAGGAAAAAATATTTCAGATCATAAAACTTTCAGCTAGAAAATCAATTTATGAAATCAACCAATTCCTTGAGTTTCTAATTAACTGAAATATAAATAAATTTTTCATCCAGAGTTTTTGTCACTCTCTTCCTATAAATACAGAGTTTTCAACTTTGAATGCAGGGTTGTAATTTCTGAATGAATGTCCTCCAGGAGTATAATTTGAATGTAACATTTATTTTTCAAGTTAAAACTAAGAAAGTAGGGGTACCTGGGTGGCTCAGTCGGTTAAGCGTCTGCCTTTGACGCGGGTCATGATCCCAGCGTCCTGGGATCGAGCCCTGTGTTGGACTCCCTGCTCAGGGGGGAGTCTGCTTCTCCCTCTGCCCCTCTCCCCCCTCCCCCCGCTCGTGCTCTCTCTCTTGCTCACTCTCTCTCTCAAATAAATAAAATGTTTAAAAAAAAAAACCCACGAAAATAAAGTGCAGGGTCGAGCCCTGTGTTGGGCTCCCTGCTCGGGGGGTGGGGGGGGGAATGTCTGCTTCTCCCTCTGCCCTCCCCCCCGCTTGTGCTTTCTCTCTTGCTCGCTCGCTCTCTCTCAGATAAATGAAATGTTTAAAAAAAACCTGAGAAAATAAAGTGCAGGAAAAATAATTTTCTGTTCTTTACAAATGTTGCTTTTTTCTTTTTCAATAGTTTTAAGCAAAGGAACTATTAAGATTAGCAGAGCTATGAAAGAAATTGCATCTTGGTAGAAAGTAGGAAGGCACATGCTAAAAAAATGTGTATGTATGTTTATGTGTAGCCTTTTTGTGGGTATGCAGTATCCTTTGTTTCCTGTTGATATGTTTAGTTTTCTTTGCTTGGTGGAGTTAAAAGTTTCTTTCCTTTATTGTAACTTTACCAAAATAGGTGGTACTTACAAATCTAGTCCAGGTTCCATGCTTCAGTCCATTGTGTGTTCAGATTTACTTTACCCCATGCCACTGCCGTACATGGGATGGGCTTTCAGGGGAGGACTGGTCTTTTCTGTACCTTGTTTCTGACGAGAGCAGAAATGTCGGCTATCCCTTTAGTCAGATGCATAGTTTCCCCTTTATGGTGATTAGTGACCACAAAACAGTAAATACAGTGCTCGTTTCCTTCATCTGTAGTTTAATAATCTATATTTCTAGTACAAATGTGATGAGTAAGATAAAATTTTAAAAAACCAAAATCAGCCCAGTTCTATGTAACATGCTCATTCACTGTTTTCTTTCCAGAGCTGACTTTTTTGAAGACGAGGCTGTTGAACAGATTTTGAAGTATAGTCCTTGGTGGACTGATATATATTCAGAAATGATGGCCTCTTTGGCAAAGAGTCAGGAGCAAGAAAATCATGCTGCATTAGGTAAGAAATTCAAAATTAGGTTCATTTGTTGACCATCTTCCCTGTTATTAAGCACACAATTCTAATTGCCTCATAGAGGGAAGATACTATTTTGGTTTGTTAATTTTGGAAATGTAGTCTTTACCCTGGACTGGAAAATGCCACTCAGTGATTAGACTTGTCTTGGGACAGTCTTTTGAAGTATGCTTTACTTCTGAATCATTGGGGTCCTTTTTAAAATTTTTATTTTTTAAGTAAATATAGGGACATGAACACACAGGACATTTGTAGTAGTTAAGTAATTTGCTTGAAAGATCTGAACATTTAGGGGCACCTGGGTGGCTCAGTTGGTTGAGCATCTGACTCTTCGCATAGGCTCAGGTCTTGATCTCATGGGTCATAGGCTAGAGCCCCCTCTCCTGGCCCCGCCTTCAGCAGGGAGTCTGCTTGGGGATTCTCTCCCTCTGCACCTCCTCCCACTTGCATGCTTGGGCACGTGTGCACACACACTCTCAAATAAATAAATAAATCTTAAAAAAGAACATTCCTCTCTGGTAAGGATATTTGAGTATTAGTAATTGTGGAAAAGATCTAGTTTTCATTCCCTTTGTTGAATGAATTTGATATGTCCTTCCCAATTTTTCCAGAATATTAGTTCTGTATGTTAGAATTTTAAGTTTCAGATAGATCAAGAATAGAAGGCCCATGTGTTCTGTCATTACTGATTTGGCTTTTCTTCCTGTATTAAAAATGAAATTTCAGTGTTTAAATGAAAGGACTACACATACATATACATACATGAAGTGGAATATAGAATCTCCTCACTCCAAATTCCTCTTCCTGAAAGTAATCACTTGTTAACAGTTTTGGGGTGTTTGCAGTGCATTTACCCACATCTGAATATTTGCTGTAAGAAATTTATACGCACAGACTCCTACACACTCTGTTCTTCCTTGTTTTCTCCAGTTTGTAGTCTATGTTGTACATCTTCCATATTGGTACTTAGGGCTCTACCTGAGCTTTAGTGCCTACCTAGTATACTGTTATATATACAAGCGCGCATATTTGGGCTCTTTACTACCGATGGATCTTCGGGTTGTTTACAGACTTCTGCAGTGGCTTTCTTTGGCCACTCAGTCTAAAGTAGCTACAGGTCTGTTGCAGAACAGTATTTTTGATTCTTTGTGCAGTAATGCAGTAGTCTGTCATTTGCTGTGTTTCCATTGTCTAGCATAGTGCCTGTTATATAATAAGTACTCAGTAAATATTTATAGAATAAATAAATACTGCTGTCAATATTTCTCTAGTTCAGTTTTGTTAAGAGCTTAGGTGATTTCTACCAGATTGAAAAATTGCTACTTTAATCTTTTATAATTGACTCTACTGCAGAAGAGAAACTCATTTATAAATAATGACTCTTGTTACATTGTTTTCAACAAATCCTTGGTTTTATATTTGATTTGAGTTTAAGAATCTTTCAGAGACTTCCCAGATTATATTGACAAATTTTCAGGGAGAGGATTGCTAACACAATTTAGATAGGTAATTATCTATGCCACGTAGATCTGTTTGGAAAGCTTGCTTACTTTCAGTGCAGTATTTTAATGAGGTGGTGTGGGTGGAAATTGGTGGTTGTGCAGTTTTCTGTCCACAAGGGTGAGCTAGTTGCCCTAAAAATCAAGAAAAGGCATTCCCTTTGATTTAAATTCTAACTCGCTCTTCTTTGATCAGTTGTAGCTTGTTCTAGGTCCTGTTTCCTGTGAGAGCCAGCCTTTGAGTTAGGTTAGTTCTCTGTGTATAATTTTAACAGAAGATTAAGCCAGGTCATTGCTTTAACCACTGCCCCTCCGGTCCCTTCATCTACATCCAACCCAAGGCATGTGCCCCAACTGGTGCTTAAGGAACATTCATAGTCTACTAAGCTAGTATGGTGATTCATTTTAGAAATCACCTTTTAAAATACCAAGGACATGTGATGTAAAGTAGAAGAACTTGAGCTCCGTGGTGTTGTACAGAGAGTACCTTTTCCACATGTGCCAAGTATAGGGTTAAGGATGGGATAGAAGCTAAAGATGGGGCTCAGGCATTAATGCCTTGCTCCACCACAGGCTAGTTGTGTGATCTTGCATCTTTGCTGGGTTGCTGCCTACCTCATAGAGTTGTGTCGATGACTGAATGAGATGATGTACTTAAAATCCCTAGCATATTGGAAATGTTAAAGATTATTATGGTAGAGGAAAATCATTGGCAGGGGAGCCAGGAATTGAATGGCTTCTCTGTGAAATTAAGATTGTTGTACATTTATAAAACTTTAAGGGGAAGGTTTTTTGTTAATGAGATTTTTCTTCCTTCCTCCCCGCCCCCCCGCCCCGTTCAAGTATTTGAGACACCTAGAATTGGGAAGATAAGTTGAAGTGTGCCAAACCAGATTACAATATGGGAGAAAGGGAATCAGCGAAGAAATACACCTTGAAGTCCTCAGCGAACTCGGGGAGCATGCTCCTGCTGGATTTTCCCCTCCTTGTTCTGTGCCTCCCAGGTCTCCTTCCTCTCTGTGTCATGCCGTTGGGGTGTTTCTCCTTTGTGTTCCCTCATCAGCCGTTGCCAGGCAGATAGAACAGCGCAGGTGAGGGCTTCCCTTTGATTCATCCTCGTCATAAAATAGTAAGCTAGATTGTTTCGAATTCCAGATAAGGCTTCGATGGTGAACTTCGCTCCCTGTCTCTGCCTCAGTTGTGATTCCTGTCATTTGCATTGTAACCCTGAGTTATAACATGGAGACTTTTATTAACATCTTCAGTAATGATCCCAGTCCTCCTCCCCCGAAGGCTTGTAAATGGAAGTGTTAAAACGCTCTGCTCCCCCTGAGCTCTGGTTTCATGAGGACGGACTTACCACATTTCCCGTGTTGTCTTTCAGCGGTTAATCTCAGCCCAAGAATCTTGGCGCATGGTTGCTTGCTATGACACCACATAACATTTTTAGTCAGTGAACTTCCTAGCAGGGACATCCTGTTTGGCACCAGTGAGGCCGTCCGTGTTTGTAGAGCTGTCAGTGTCAGCTTTGAAAGTTGTAGCCCTGCAGGGCTACCCATTTAGGCGAAAGGTTTGAATGCAACACATTTTCTTCTAGTTCCCTTGATCGGTTTCCAGAAAGTATACGATACAATCGACAGATTAGCATTCCTCTGAGAGGAGCCAGATCAGAGATCGTTTAATTGTTGATCCATGGAAGACAGAGATATTTGGGAGGGGGATTAAGAGAGAAGGAGTGATTTAAAAGTAACAAAAGTAGAAAATGTTCTAAGTGAAGTAAGAAGGTCACTTCCCATTTTGATGGGAGCCCCTTTGCAGTCGTCACACATATTGATTGGGGTTTTTAATGTTGGGAGGTGGTCCTGGGCCATTTGCATCATGCTAGGGCACCAGTTTCTTCCCCAAATGAATTGAGCTTTCAGCTGCCTTTGTTTGACTGTAGATTATTTATAGAAGTATAATTAACCGAAATGTTGTGAACTATATAGCAGAAGCGAAGTCATACAAATGCTTGACAAATGTTACTCGTGGTGGCAATCATCCAACTATTGTTGGCACTGCATCTGTACTTCTTCCCATTGCTGCTGCTTGGTTAGACCTGATTGTGTGCAAACCCCCCCCAAGTTCCCCTTTGGCTGATACAGTTTACAGCTCCAATAAAAAAAGGCCTTGGGGAGCTCAGACTTTTGGTTTCTCTAGTGATTTCCTATTTTGTTGATATTGCTATTTATCATCTCTGGTTTCTTTGCTTGAATTTCAGATTTTCTATCTGTGTATTTATCAGTGAACTTTTTAGGCCAAAATGGGACTTCAAAACACTCAGAGAAAGGTGGTATGTTTTAAGGAAAGGCTAGGGGCACCTAGCTCCAAGAATTCAGAAGAGGACATTCCAGCAGGCTTTTCTTACAGACACAGCCCCCAACAGTGACCTGTAATATGGGAAAGCCCTTACTTGTGGGTGATGGAACATGAGAACCTGTAGTTCCCAGGTCAGCCTTTACAAATTATTCAGCGTATATACAGATGTGATTACTTAAGAACGAAGGAGTGAACATTTAGATGAGTTAATGTGTTATTAAGTGGTTCTGGGCATGCTTACCTTCTGATTTAGAATTATCTGGAAGCAGTAGTCCTTATTAGTCAACTAGGATAAAGGCTTTTCTCAAGTGTGATAATATCATCTTGAACACCTGGCACTTTCTTATTAGCTAAAGTAATGAACATCTCAAAAACGACACCTTGGGGAATATTGTCTCAAATCTTATGAAATACTAGGGGACTTAAAATACTTTGTTAGGTGTTCTTTCTTCGGCAGTGAGTATGTGCCTTCTTAAATTTTCCTTACATCAGATTGCTTTAATTGAACAGAGAGCTTCTATTTAAATTAAAGGATCTTCATATGAGCCCTTTAATGAGACATTCAATACCTATTTTATCTGTCTTAATTAATTTTGTTTCCAAATGTCAGTCTTTAAAAAAGGCTTCACCGGACACCTACCTGCATTAAGTTTGAAAGTATCCACATTTCTGGGGCATCTGGGTGGCTCCGTCGGTTGTGTCCTAACTCTTGATTTCGGCTCTGGTCACGATCTCAGGGTCCTGATATGGAGCCCGGCATCGGCCTCTGTGCTGGGCATGGAGCCTGCCTCTCTCCCTCTCCCCCTCCCCCCTTTCTCCCTCTCAAAAACAAAAAAAAGGTACATACACATTTCTTTATGGCCAGCAAATTACGTAAATGCATTCTCATAGTTATTTGTCATTTATGTAAACAACACTTGTGCAAATTTATTTCCTTTATCTTCTTACACTTTTTAATCATAAGATTTCTAACATCATTGAAAAAATGATTACATAAATATATTTCAAGACCTGTATTTTTGCACTAAGTAAATTTTAATGAGTTAAAGGAGTATTGCTTCTAGTAATTTCCAATAACTGTATTTAAGATTCTTTCCCCCAGAGGATAGACTGTAAAACTGCTGGAAGGAAGCCTTTAAACAAAAAGAAGCCGTGTTAAGGGGAAGGCTCCTAAGAGAGGACTGAAGTGGGTTAGGGAACTCTGTGAGAAGGGGCCAGCATGTGTCAGTAATCATTCTGTCTCCTCTGGCTTTACCCAGTTGTGAGGAGCAGAAGGGCAGTTTTTGTTGAGCAGAGATAGAAAGGGATGGGGTAGCTAGCTATTGAGAGGGTGATCTGGGAATATTAAAAAGGCAATTTAGGGGCACCTGGTTGGCTCCATTGGTAGAGTGTGTGATTCTTGATCCTGGGGTCATGAGTTTGAGCCCCACTTTGGGCGTGGAGCCTACTTTAAAATTAAAAAAAAAAAAAAGGCGATTTAATAATTTTTGGACTCCTAAAAGTTAGCATCACAGCCAGCCAGGTGTCTTTGGTTAGTCCTCCTCCCCTGAGAGGCTTCTTGAATTGGAGCTGGGCATAGGAGCGCTCAGGTAGTGACTGCCCTAGAGACTGTCTTTTCTTTCCTTCTTTGCCACTGGGTGTAGTCATGTGACTAAGTCCTGGGAGATGGGAAATGAGTGGAAGCGCTAGGTGCGCTGGATCAGGTCTTTAGAAAGAAGGTGATTGCCATCTTATTCTTTCCCATTGCTTAGAAAATGGTAAAAACCTGGAACAGCTTTCTTAGATGCAAAGATGGAAGTCATATGATGGGATGCTGATGCTTCGCCAGTCCTGGATCATTCACTCAGAATAACGTGGGAGAGAAATTTCTATGTATATAAGTCACTGTATTTTGGGTTCTTTTTGGTTAGCAGTTTAGCCTGTCCTTACCTAAATATAATGGGCAATTCTAAACCCTGGAGAAAGAGCCTTTTAAAGTTATTTTGGGGTTAGGTTGATAGGAAGCCCTGGAACTGGAAGCTGGATGCTCCTCTTTATCAGGCTTAAAAACTTAAGTGAATTTGAAGGTGATTGTCTGATAGGGCATGGAAGGAAAATTAAGGATTACTTTGCAAAATAAGAGATTGATAACATTTTTATTTGGAAGTAACTTAAAAATATCTAGATGGTTGAGTTTCTGTAGAAGTCACTCGAAGACAAGTAGTAGGCCATGTTTTACTTACACTAGCTAGGAACTGAGTACATGTATGTGATTATCTGTTACTCTTTCTGTAAATCTTGCTTTAAGACAAGATGTATTTTACTTCGTATGTATGGTAACCGATAATGCTCGTTTTAATGTGAGAAAATAATAGATACTTGTTGGCTTGCCTGTATTGTAGACATCAAAGCAAACTTAGAAGGAACTTCAGTCTTACACTTGCTTACCTTACCAATGTAGACATAACTTTTTTTTTTTAATCATTAGTGTTTATTCAGTACTTGTAATTTTTTGGCCTGGGTAGCCAAACACTGGTTAAGATGGTATGTGAAAAGAAATAGATTTTCCCTCTCCTCTTGGTAACTTCCTGGAAATGGGGAAAAAATGTTGTATTTACAAGTCACAAAAGCTGAAAATGCTTGGAAGTAATTTTTAGCAAGAAAAGCAGCACATCTATTTCACAAAATTGGTGGTTCAGTACAGTGGGAAAAGATGGATTACTGACCAGACTGTGTTGGCACAATTAACTATTCATCTGGAATTAGCCAAAATCTTAAAACATGAAAAAATAACTTCCAGATGGATTAAAGACTTACATTTTAAAAAGGAAACTGTAAATCTTAAATGAGAGAGGCGCCTGGGTGGCTCAGTCAGTTAAGTGTCTGTCTTCAGCTCAGGTCATGATTCGGTCCTGGGATTGAGCCCTCATCAGACTCCTTGCTCAGCGGGGAGTCTGCTTTTCTCTCTCCCTTTGCCACTCTCCCTGCTCTTGAGTATGTGCCCACTCTTTCTCTTTGTCTCTCTCTCTCTCAAGTAAATAAATAAAATCTTTAAAAAAAACACAAAAAGAAAAGCTGAGAGGCTTCGTGTACAATTTAGGGGTTGGGGAAACCTTATCAAAGGCTGTAAATTCATAATCTGTTTTTTTTAAAAAAAGATGCACATATTTGGCTACACAAAAAATAAGTAATTCACTGGCAAAAGATCCCACAGACAAAGTCAGTGGAGATGTAGTAGATTTGGAGATATGACAAGGTTTCTTTCTATAACTGTGAGTTCTTAAAAATTTGACAAGACAAGCCATCCAATAGAAAAAAATGGGCAAAACACATTTAAATGGTTCATTCACAGGTTGCCAACAAACCTATAAAGTAATGCTCAAAGTTTAGCATGTAGAAAAATACTAACTGCAGTAACTGATCTATCATTGTATTAGATTTTTCTTACTGTATAACAAATGACCACAAATTAGAAACTGTTCTAATTTGACTCAGTTTCCATGGCTCAGGACTTGGGTTTGCTTAGCTGGGTCTTTGCTCAGGATCTTATCCGGCTGTAGCTAAATTTGGCTATCTTCTCTTTTCTTTTTTAATATGTTTTGGTAGCTAAGTTCTTTTCTGGAGCTCACGGTCCTTTTCCAGGCTCATGTGATAGCTGGCAGAATTCGATTCCTGTGGCTGTAGAACTGAGGTCCCCATGTCCTTGCTGACTGTCAGCTGGGGGCCACTGTCTGATCTCAGAGCCCCCCACAGCTTGCTGCCACACAGCCCTCTTACAACATGGCATCATATTTCTTTAAAACCAGCAGTGAGTCTCTGGCTCCAGTCTAATCTTAATGGGACATAATCATGGTATTGACTGTCCCATCACTATTACCGTATTCTTTTGGATAGAAGCAAGTCACATGTTCTGCCCACATTCAAATGATGTGATTCAGTGGGTCTCATCTTAGAAAACTTTCTACCACAGTCACTTCCTGTCTGTTAAACTGGAAGCGAGGAGGGCGCCTGGGTGGCTCAGTTGGTTAAGCAACTGCCTTTGGCTCAGGTCATGGTCCTGGAGTCCCAGGATCGAGTCCCGCATCGGGCTCCCTGCTCAGCGGGGAGTCTGCTTCTCCCTCTGACCCTCCCCCCTCTCATGTGCTCTCTCTCTCTCTCAAATAAATAAATAAAATCTTTAAAAAAAAAACCTGGAAATGAGGAGAAGCTCTTACATTTATTGCTGGGTGTGAGGGATGTGTGTAGGAAAGAGAACTTGTGTCCATGACCGTTAAAAAGAAGGCGTCTGCCTTCGGCTCAGGTCATGATCCCGGCGTCCTGGGATCAGGTCCCGCATCGGGCTCCCTGCTCCTTGGGAGCTTGCTTCTCCCTCTGCCTCTCTCTCTCTCTCTGTCTCTCATGAATAAATAAATAAAAAATCTTAAAAAAAAAAAAGGAGAGTTGTAGCCTCTAAATGAAGTATTTTTTTTAAAACAGATGCACTTTTTAACCCAGTGAATCTACTCTTGGGAATCTGTTTTATAGAAATTTACGCTTCAGTATCCAAGGACATGTGGTAAGGACATTTATGCAGCATTATTAACAGTGCAGAAAACTGGAACCATAGTGGATGCCCATCAGTAGGGGGAGTGGTTGGATAGAGCATACTACACCATGGAATATTCTACTCCTTTACAAAAATTAGCTAAGTACCAATTGACTTGGAGAAAGTTGCCAGAGATCCTGAGTAAGGTAGGCTAGATGGGGAAAAATGATCTAATTCCTTGGCAGGGGTTGGGGGAGCGGTGAGGTATAAATTCCCTTGTTTATGTTTGTGTGTCTGTATAACATTATATGATAATAGAGAAAAATATGAGATGATATATACTAGATTTTTAACGTGGGGAAGGCTGTCAATGAAGATGGAGAAACCGTGACAAGCCAAAGAAGAAAAGACACACTGTTGAAAGGAACCATCCTCTTCCCTCAAGTTAAATATGTGTGATGTAACACTTTGTTTCTGTGTATAAAGAATATCAATATACTTTGCCCTTACGTTGACTATTATATGGGAATATTCTTATTTCTTTGTGTAGAACTTTCAAAGTGGGTAATGAATATTTACAGAGTGCTTTATTTAGCTATTATGTTTTGTGTTCTTGAACTGTCTTATCTTTATTTTAAAGTCAGTAGCTCCAGCAGTTAGATGCCTTGAATACAGGACAGTGTAGCAAAAAAGGGGCGTCTTGGAAATAAGGAAGAGATACTGTTTAGACATTTCTCCTTTATTTAGCTCTACTAGGGTTTGAGCAGATGCACAGCCCTTAATAAAACTGTGAAGTCTAGTTTAAAAGTTCTTTCTATATTCAGAATTAAATAACTCCTATTTTAGTTTCTATAATCGAAGTTCTAATTTTGACAAATCCTCCACACTGGGGGTTTTACAAAACTGAATGGAACGTTTAATTTTTAAATGCATTTTTTTCCCTAGTGTCTTTTTCTGAAGAAGAGAAATACCAGCTACGAAAATTTGTCAATAAATCTTACCTACTGGACAAGAGAGCTCGTCGCCAAGTGTACTACAGTTTGATTGATATCCTTCTGGCGTATTGCTATGAAACTCGTGTCACTGAAGGAGAGAAGAATGTAAGTGCCCGTATGTCTCTGCATGTTGGCATAAGTGACTGGACTAAATAAACTGTAAGGCATCACTCCTCCCGTGGAGAGTAAGAGCTGTTGTGATTAGTTATTCAGGGGGTGCTCCTGGCAGAGCTGCACATGTGCGTCGGTGGTGAGTACCAACGTGAACGCATAATGCTAGCTTGATCTTTTTTCTTCTCTCTGGGCGTCAGTGTCTACCAAGTAGCGGAGCAAGGCAATAAAGCTGAGGGTAGAGAAAGGTTATCCTGAGCTCTCATCTCTTTAGGAGATGAGTTGGCCAAAGAAGAGAGCTGTTTCTACTTGACATTGACAAGAGGTAAACTTTACCATTCCCATTTATATCTTCTGTCCAAGCTGTCCATTTGCAGATGCAAGCTTTTTACGGAGCAAGGGAATCTGAGCATTTATCCGCAGGTGTCCCTTAATTTATACAGTAGGTATGCTTCTGAAAAAATTATATGTAAATCACATTTTTAAAAACTTGAGTCATATCTTTTTTTGCTATTGAAAGAAATCCTGTAAAAGTAAAGCCTTTTATAAAGTACATTATTTTTTAAATGATCTTTTTTTAATAATACAAAATTTGTTGTATCTCTTTTTAGCCCACATTTGATTTTATAAATGAAGAGCTAAGCTTCTTTCTTACCTATATCAGTGATTGTATATTTAAAAAAGGCTGCAAAGCCAAAAAAAGTCTTTCCAGTTAACGTGCCCCTGCAGCTGTTTATAATTGTAGTTGCTCAAGGGTTATTTTCCGGCTGAGCATATGCTTTCCTTTTTTACAAATTGCACAGATAATTCCTATCAGTATAGAAGGAAAAATATACATATGAAGAAAATAATTAAAACTTCCTGTAATCTCAGCCAATCAGAAATAGCTAGTGTTACGAGGAGATACATCTCTTCCAGTTTTTCATTGTGTACTTGTGTGTATGTGTATTTAAATTGGGTCATGATGTATATTATTTAATCTGCTTTTCTCAACATCGTAGCATTAGCATAGTATTAGGATTATTATTTGATATGTGTCAAATTTTCTGTTGTTATGATTCTGAAAATTTCAAAGGTGACTCTTGAGATTTGCATTTGACTCTAAAATAAATATTAACAAGTGTATCAGGGGTATAATATAGCTGGAGATGGTTTTTGTTTCCACTCATCTTTTAAGGATACCATAATTGGAGAAAATATTTTCTTTGACAAAGAAAGTACTTCACATTATTGCTTAAGGAGATGAATGAGGGTGTTTAGTTATGCTCGATAAAATTTACCATTTTTTGATTCTTCGCATATTTGACATCATGAAGTCTTGCAACTTCAAGATCTCTAGAATGTACTTATTCTCTCACAAGCATTTTCTGAAAGTCCAAATTCTTGAGCAGCTTTTTAAGTGCCCCAGTCAGCACTTCAGCATTATCTTTGAGTCCTTTGGCAGATTATTCACAGAACATTTGGGAAGCAAGTAACTTAGTTGAGAAGGGACAGAAATTGAGGAAGCATCGCTTTGCTTTAATTTTTAGTTTCAAAGCCCCTGCTTATTTGCTCTTATGTTCTGCTACTCTTATCAGTAGAAAAGCTTTACTTTGTGAAATCCCAAGGAAAGTAGGCAGAAACTTGCCTTTGATAGCTTCTGCAAAGCAATTATTTTTACTCAGTCATGGATGCTTCTTAGTTCTTCTGTGTCAATGCTACTGAAATACTAGTTGAATAAATGGGTATATTTGCTTTATTTTGGAATGACTTTACCTCTAAAATGACAGTACTCTTTTCTTCAAAACAAATAAAGGTCGAATCTGCATGGAATATTAGAAAACTGAGTCCCACACTGTGCTGGTTTGAGGTATGATTTTCAATCGCAATTTTTTAGATTTTGTTTAAAAAGTGATGTTTCTGTTGCCATTCATTTTGGGTAATTCAAGCAATTACTTGACTTTTTAAAAGTGGAAACTTTGTTATACAAGTGTTTTTTCCATCTTTTTAATAAAATTCTAATTGCATTTGTAACTGTTTTGCTAATCATAGTATACAAATGAAGCTAGGTAGGGTGTTGTGGAATTTGGGAGAAGGAGAACACACTTTGGAGGAAGAACCACGCATGGTCTGTTGGGGGATCAGGTAGGGTGGAGTTAGAGCCTGTTTGTAAGTTGGCATATATTGCGGCTCAGAGCTCAAAGTTGGGCAGCAAACCTAGGTGATAATTCTGCTAGCTGCCATTTCCTGACCATCAAGGACCGTGTTAAGGCTTTTATATATATTGCTTCCCCTGTTCCTTCCAGTAAGTCTGTGAGAGAAGTATTATTGCTATTTTACAGATGAGGAAGCTCAGATTATATAGTTTAACTAACTTATCTTAGGTCCTACAATTAGTATGGTCAGAGCTGATAACCCTTCTAGTATAGTAATCATTCTTTTTATATCTGTTTCCTAGAAAATAGTTGTATAAGTCTTATCAAAGGATGCTATTTTAAAGTATACTAGCTCTGAACAAATTGTTGAACATCACAACAGTAATTAGAAAACTTGAAGAATGTGTCGTTTTAGGGGCACCTGGCTGGCTCATTTGGTGGAGCATATGACTCCTGATCTTGCGGTCCTCTGTTCGAGCCCCACGGTGGATGTAGAGATTACCTTAAAAAAAAAAGTGGGGGGGGTGCCTGAGTGGCTCAGTTGTTAAGTGTCTGCCTTCGGCTCAGGTCATGATCCCAGGGTCCTGGGATCGAGCCCTGCATTGGGCTCCCTGCTCATCGGGAAGCCTGCTTCTCCCTCTCCCACTCCCCCTGCTTGTGTTCCCTCTTTCGCTGTGTCTCTCTGTCAAATGAATAAATAAAATCTTTAAAAAAAAAAAAAAGAGAAAGAAAGAAAAGCTAGCATTAAAAAAAAGCTTTCAATTTAAATAGCTGATAATTGCATCATTAATTTAGTCAACTAGGTTTTTGGGTTTTTTTCCCAGTTTAAATCCTAGATACAGTAGATGGTTAAGTTTTAAATCAGAGTTGTCATGGCATCACTTTGTTCAAACAATAGATGTGAACAGGAATTGAGACATTCAGCTTTGTCAGAGAATTTTGCTACTCCAAAGAATGTTCCGTGAACCAGCAGCTTGACCAGCATCCTTGGCTGGGAGCTTGTTAGAAAGACAGAATCTCAGTCCAGACCCACTGAAGCAGAAACTGTAGCAAGGTCTCCAGGGATTCATATGCATATTAAAGATGGAGGAGCACCACTCTCTAGACTTCACTTGGGTTCTCCTTATTGCTATGATCAGCATATAATGGAGAAACTGGTTTTTGTAATGATTGCGTTGGTTACTTAGGTTGAAAACAAAGTAGTTGGTGACTAACTAATTTCATGGTTCAAGTTATTAAAATCCACATGAATAAATTCACCTATTTATGATTTTAATTTGAAATTTTTATTGTTTTTGAGATAACTTTAGAATCACCAGAGATGTTAAGAGCTATGTGAAACTTTTAAAAGTATTTAGTTTTTGGTAGAATTTTTAGAAAGTTTATAATTCTTTTTAGATAGAAGCTGTTCTTTGTCAGATACTCTATATTTTTAATCAGATCTCTCATTCACTAAGGATTAATACACATGGAAATTATTCTGCTCCCTTAGTTTTACTTGTTATATTTTAAGTTTTATATATGGGTTACATTTTTAATACAGTTTTAACCAAAATGCAATTAAAAAACAATTTTGCACAAAACTGCCTTTGTCTAGCGGTGTCAGTAAGTTTTGAATTGCTGATGGTTTCTGTTTGATACTTTTCAAGGTAAAACACTTTTTTTTCAAGAAATCACTTTTCTCTTTGATAAGTGAAAGCAAATTACTGAAGTAAATACCATGTATTTACCATGTATTACTCACGCCCAAAGCACTAAAAAAAGAAGAAGAAGAGGGAGAAGAGGGAGACTGAACACACTTCACTGACAAGTTCCACATCTTTCATCTACACTATCTGGAATGGTTCTAAAGGACAAAAACATGAAACATATATCATTTAACAGTGTCTTTTATGTGCATCTGCATTTTGTTAGTGCCATGTGTTTTAGATTCATATTTGTAATTCTTAAAAGACTTTTTAAAACTTTCCTGCTGCATATGTGATTTTTAAAGAGCATTTGTGATATCTTGATAAAGTACAAGAAATGACAAAGACTTCAGTTAAATATTTTATTGTAAGGTATATAAAAATCTCATTTCATGGTTTTGTATTTCTCTCTTGCGTGGCTTCATGATGATCCAAACTTAAGAGTTTTTAATTGAGAGTAGTTTCATATTTTGTTGTGTCCTTTTGTTTATGTAATATGGAAATGATTACTTATTTAAACTCTACTTCACAGACTTGGACTAATGTTCATGAAATTCTGGTGTCTTTTGGAAGACGAGTTTTGTGCTACCCACTTTATCGCCACTTCAAGTTGGTGATGAAAGCCTACAGAGACACTATAAAGATATTGCAATTAGGTAAGATATTCTTGTGCTTGCAGATTTGAGAGTGGAAAAGTTACTAGTCTGTGAGGATGTCATGATTTTTGCTTTTCTGTGCATAAATGAGTAATGAAAATCATCAAATGCAATCACTTCTCCCCCAGGTATATAAAGTAGTAGTTCTTCTCTGTAGGTAGATAATTACACAAGTGAGGTGTGGTACTCTTTCCTGAGAGATGCTGGAAGGATCAGTAGAAAAGATGGACACTGTATTCCAAACCATTTCATATGATAGTGGATCACATCATTCAGTATTGGAGGCCTGCAGTTTTCTGGGCACTATGCTAGGATTGTGGGTGTAATAATAAATAATAAGATATATTCCCTGTTTCTGTGCAGTTTACTGTTTTCCTGGGGGACTGTTGACAAGTAAGCAATTCCATTGTAGAGTGAAAGGTGCTCTGCCAGGGGACGAAGTGATCCCTGGGCAGGGGGCACAGAACCTGGACTTGGGAGGTCAGGAAAGACTTTCTAAAGAAAAGCACAGCTACTCTGAGGACTTTTGACTATTGCCAAATCTAATCTGAAAAGACAAAGATTAACTAGTTTTAAGGATGTGGAACATTCTGAGCTCTGAAACAAATTCCAGAGTGACTATCACAGCATCATTGGATTAAGTATATAATTTCTAAGGTAATGACTTTGAAGGTAATAGCATCCTAGTTCTGGCACATTTATTTAGAAGTAGCTTTCCATTCTTTATGGTCATTTCTTATATTCTTTCCTGGGAGTCTGGTCATTCTTTTGTCCTTAGATAAAGGTACTTCTGGGGCTTAGTTTCCAGACTTTAGGATAAGAAGGGGAAAGTAAGGAAGCTCTTCCCTTTACCACCCAGGTGACATCATTGACTTAAAAGGAAGAATCCCATCTCTAATGTTTTGTCCCTCCTAGAGGTATACCTATGTTTTTCTTTGACTTCTGTGTAACCTGTTGCCTTCTTATCCTGGGGAGAAAAATCATGTTTGAAGTAGATTCTTTTAAGGTAGATAATAATTCTAATTCTAAAAATGAATTGTAGTTAAATGAAAGATACGTTTTTATCAATCCACTTGGATTAGGCTGGCTGTATTTTATTTTGAAGGATTGTTGTTCATAGATTGTAGAGCTACTACCTTTGAAAAATCGATCTTTCTTAATTTATTGGTGGGAAAGAAACTGCTTTGTTTTTTTCTCATGTTATTTCTTCATGCTTTCTAAGATATTGAATCCCAAAAGATTACCTTGAAAAATCAACCTACTATAAATGACTGGTTGTTGAACTTGAGTTACATGCCGTCATAATTTCTTACTTAAGTCACGTTAGATGATCTGCGCATTATTCACAGATTTAAGCAGTGAGAATGAGTTTGCGATTATCCTGTTACATCATGGTTTCCAGATGGAAAACTCGCAAAACCCCCGTGTCTGTGTGTGTGTGTATGTGTGTGTGTTTGTGTATGTGTGCATGCACGCACACACAAACACACAGTTGCTACTTTTTACTCTGGGACGTAATCTAGTTCTCTGGATTTTTATTTGAAAAGTAATCAGTTCTGTGATTACATAACCAGAAATAAATTTGATTGCGTTGACTTACATGGTAATCAATTACTCAAAACGGTTTTTGTAGGTGAGAACTGCAATTGAGACTTAACTTTTCATCATTATCAATCTGACAAGAAATTGTCTTATCAGCTGTGTCTTGAGAGCCCCAGCAAACCTTAGGTAACACACTGGATGTGTGTCTGCTGAAAATGAATCTGAAGCCTCTGTTAACTGTACAGAGCATCTTCTGTGGCTAATTTGGGTCATGATTAGTTAGTGCTGAAACAGAGCTGGGTTGTCTAGAATACATGCCATAAGCTGTGGGGAGGAGGGTTGTAACTTGTGTTTGTACAGGTGGATGGCACAAGGATGTCATTATTGCCATTGAAGAATCTTGTTTGTTTGGATACTCTGTAACTGATGCAGGGGTAGCTCTTCTGTGGCATTTACTATTTTCCAAGAATGAATTTGTGCCTGCTTATAATTCAAGATGCAATCACAGCGATCACACTTTTTATTAGAAAGGTCAGTTGAGTGCTTCCATTTTTTGAAAGTAACGAATAACTCTCCCCCTTAAGAAATATTGATCTTAACTGGAATGAGCTTTCTTTTTTTTTTTTTTAAAGATTTTATTTATTTATTTGACAGAGAGAGACACAGCGAGAGAGGGAATACGAGCAGAGGGAGTGGGAGAGGGAGAAGCAGGCTTCCCGCTGAGCAGGGAGCCCGATGTGGGACTCGATCCCAGGACCCTGGGATCATGACCTGAGCCAAAGGCAGATGCTTAACGACTGAGCCACCCAGGCGCCCCTGGAATGAGCTTTCAAAACTAGTGTAGCAAGGCTTCAGAATCTATAGAATATCTCATTATAATGGGTTGACTAAGATGTAAGTTTTTTATTTTAAGATTTGAGTTTTTAAAAGAACCATGAATTTGCTTTTCCTGACTTCACAGTAGCCTTCACAAGAATTCTTTACTGGGGCACCTGTGTGGCTCAGTTGGTTAAGCGACTGCCTTCGACTCAGGTCATGATCCTGGAGTCCTGGGATTGAGTCCCACATCAGGCTCCTTGCTCAGCAGGGAGTCTGCTTCTCTCTCTGACCCTCTTCCCTCTCGTGCTCTCTATCTCTCATTCTCTCTCTCTCTCAAATAAATAAATAAAATCTTTAAAAAAAAAAAAGAATTCTTTACTGGGCCTTGGGCTAGTCTCAGTGTTGTGTTCCTTCTCCCACCCCCTAAAGACTGTGTACATTCATCTCTCGCTGTTGCTATGTGTCTAATCCAAATTCCTTTAAGGGCAGAAAACCTGCTTTGCCCCTTTAAGTACTATTCTAGTGCTTAACACAGTACCTTGTGCATGGAGTTTCTGTCCCTGGATCAGTAACCTTGGGCCACTTGATCATCTCTCCACTTTTTGTTTCTGTCCTATGTCTTGAGCACCTTTCACTTCTTTCCCCCTGTTCCATTCTTTTGGGGAAGAAGTGGGTAGAATCCTTGATGGAAGCATCACTTAGCTGTGGTTACTCACTGAAAATAAAGGAAAAAAGAGATGAAAAGAGCAGTTTTTCTTATATGCCTTGAAATTTTATTCTGTTTAGAAGTGACATGGTTTAATATTTGATTATACACTTCATACAGTTTATTATTTGTACTAATATCTGCATTTCATTAATCTTTATGATGGCATTCCTCACTCTGCTGTTGCTCAGCTTTTGAACATATAATGTAACTATTATATTGAAGGTGCTGAACATCATGGGAAACTTAGTTTTTTCTCTCAGTTCTTTGAACTCATTCTGTCTGTTCTTTTATTGTTTCTGGATGGAATATATATCCTATAAATATCATATCACATACACACCTATCTTATATAATAGATATTCTGTAAATTTTTATATCACTTTAAATTACAAGAGTCTCTTTTAAGTACTTAAAATGTCCCCTTTGAACTTGATTAAAAAAGTAAATCTTCCCTTCCCCATCTCGGGCCTGCCTTAGGCTATGAAGCCAGCCCTGGGGAGAGGGGGCTCCTCTTTGCCGTTGCAGGAAGTACTGCTTGCTTCCGTGGCAGGCCTTCCACACAGCCACCCCAGGCTGCCCCTTCCTGCTTCTCCATGCGGGGCTTTTATCAGCTGTGGGTCAGACACCAGTCTCTGTCCCCTACAATTTCTGGGGATGGTCACTTACACTCTCTAGGGGCCCTTCTTAAAACTCCCTTTCTCTTGGTTTAGGGTGACAGGAAAATAGTCCCGTCCCATCCCCCCTCTCCCGTGGAGGGTGCTTGAAACCCCATAGCACTACAGTTTTATCCAAAGAGCTCTTCTGGACCTCTTTTCCTTAAACTCCCTAGAGGTCAGTTGTGGGCTGAGAGGGTCATAAATCATGTTTTTTTGTTAGTCTCTGTAAGTTTAGCATAGAGAGGTTAGCATCTCTTTTTAAAATATGCATATACTTCCTATTTGCTTTGTCCTTTGTGGGGCTCCTTGGAAATGAGGCAGAAAGAGTCCTATCTTTGCCAGTACAGTCGTAATAACCGCAGCTACCATATTCACTCTTCCCTGTGGGCCAGCGCTAGGCTCTGTTCTTCAGATAGCTTATCTCATTTCATCCGTACTGTACTCCTGTGAAGTCAGGATTACTATCCCCATTTTGCAGGTAGAAGACAGGCTCAGAGAAGTTCAGTCACTTGCCCAGGCTCCCAAAGCCATTGGTTGGTAGAGCCTGGATTTGACACCAGGTCTATCTGACTCAAAGTCTGTGCCTTTTGAAGTGTTGAAATGGTTATAAATGAAATTATGTGAAGCCTCGTGTTTATTTTGGAATAATCCACAGAGGTTTGGGGGAAAGTGGGCCAGGTGCAGATGAAACAAGGTTGACCACACGTTGGTACCTGCTTGAAGTTGGGTGATGCATATGTGGCACCTCACCATCCTGTGGTCTCTTTCTGCGTGTGATTTTCCTTCATAAAAAGTTTTTTGGTTTTTTAAGTGTGGGCTCTTAACCACTCTAATTCAATGTTTTAAATTCAAGTTTATTCACCATTTTGTGGAAAACATTGTAATTCTTGTTCAGACAGTTGTATAAATTTTTTTGGCTAATGAAAACATATGTTTGAAATTAGTTTTTTTGGTTGTGTATATTTTGTTTTGTTTTTCAAAAATTTTATTTTTAAGCAACCTCTCCACCCAGCATGGGGTTCGATCTCAAACCCCTGAGATCAAGAGTTGCATGCTGTACTGACTGAGCCAGCCAGGCGCCCTGGGTTCTGTTTTGTTTTTAAGTCCAACAGAAACCTACCTTTGTATAAATGTTTGAGGTCTGATGACTAGTAGTTACATGGCGAGGTGTAACCGAAGGAATAGCCTTCACGAGATTAGTTCTTATTACCAACTAAAAGCTGGTTTTGCTTCATATAATTAATAGTCCTTACATATTAGTCATTATTGGGCTTAATAATCAATTTTTCAGAAAGGACTGCCTTGGCTCTTCTGTAGATAGATATAATAGCACAATCAGTGTGGAAGACAAGAAGAGCCGTAGCACAAGGCTTGGGGCTGCTCTTTTTCTTTAAGAAAGATGATTGTCCAAGAAATAGGGGTATGGCAGGTGTATTATGTGAATTCTGAGTTCTCTTGCAACCTTGGAGATGAATTGGTTTTTAGCATTTGAATTCTGTTTAGCCCAAAGTCAGTTTAGCAGGTTCTTTGTATTGACTTGTAGAAATTACCCCCAATTTGAAAACCAAAAGATGAAATCACTAGGATTTTCCAGTGTTGATATTTATCTGTATTTAATTTTTTTTTTTTTTTTGAGAGAGAGAGAGTGTGATCTCCTGCACCAGAGAAGGTTGTGGGCCGGGGGGGGGGGGGGGGGGGGGGGGGGGGGGGGGGGGGGAAGAATCTCAAGCAGGCTCCACGCCCAGCGCAGAGTCCAATCCAAGGTTCAGTCTCACGTTCTGAGATCCTAACCTGAGCTGAAATCAAGAGTCGGATGCTCAACCGACTGAGCCACCCAGGTGCCCCATCTGTATTTAATTTTTATGAGTTCACTGTTATGGACATTTTAAAGAACTGTTAGACCTTCTAATTTTTACTCCTTAAATACATTATGTAAAATTATTTTGCAAGTTATTCACCAGTGTTGAGCAGTTTACTGTGTCAAGGTGCTGAGCTGGCTCTGGAGGTATACTCGTGAACAGGGGAAGTGCGACTCACACACTCAGGGAGCTTAAATTCTCATGCAGGGGCATGGAATTATACAACTATTAGGTTTTTTAAAAACTGCATTTGTAGTAAGTTCAGAGGAGAAAAATATTGGATGAAAATATAAAGTCAGGGTAATGGACTAGCTTTTAAGTTGTCATTTAAAACATGCGACAGAGGGGGGCCTCGACCTTATTTGACTTTTGATTCTCAGTTCCTCTTCTAGTTTCCTGTCATTCTAAAGTACTTGTTAATTGGTTGATGAGTTCATGTATTTATCCGTTCAACGGTATTTGGTCAGTACCCACTAAAATGCGATTTATTATGTGCAGAGTACCCTGTAAATACAGAGAGCTGCGGAAAGATCCATTAGACTCGTGTACTGTATTTGGGGAGTGTATGTACTCATAGGGGAGCTAAGATGTCCGTCCAAAACAAAATGCGGTAGACTGGTAAGTAGAGTGCGTGAAATATGGACAAAATAGTTCAAAAAAGGGGCGTTGCTGTTTCACTAGGAATCAGAGAAAGCTTCATTTAAGGCATGAGATTTGAATTGGGACTTGAAGGATGAGTGGTATTTAGGCACAGAAAGATGGGGACAAGTATTCTAAATACTATGAGTGAACAGTGTGAAGAAGTTCCTAGGCTAGTGTCGTTTCATCAGTGACAATTTCGAGTTGATAGACTGATCCCGAGACTTGCCCTACAGCCTCTATATCTAGTTCCCCTTCCTATGTGAGTTCACTGGTTCACCAGAATTGGTTTCTCTCCTCCTTTATTATTATCGCTTAATTCCCTGCTCCCTATCCAGGAGGAAATTCTTACTCTCTGTTCTCTTCCTCTCCTGAATTGTTCTTGAGCTTTTATTTCCTAGTCAATTCTCCATTGCAATTAAAATGTTTCTAAGAATGGAGCAATCCTAGTGCTTTCAGGAAATTTAAATAGCATGGAATTCAAATAAAATATCGAAGTGCCATTTGTGCCTGTTTCTGCTAACCACTTACATACCAACTAATCCAGGAAAGGAGGGCTTCTGAGCCCCAGAGCATGTGCGCTGCAGCTGAAATGAGTAAGAGGTGGACAGGGCTCTGCTGTGTGGTCATGACTGAGCTGGGTCCTTGGGCTCTCTCGCCCTGGATTGTCCTGCCATGTGGCGAAGCAAATTCCTTCTACTCCCTTCTCTTCCTCAGAGCCAAAATCTGTGTCTTACAGTCTCTTAAATTGGCACATTCTTCCTCTTTATCTATATTACTCGTCATTGGAGCCTTTGTAGGTTTATACCTACACTCCTGTATTGAAGGAGATTGTATATGAGCATAAACATTAAGGCGAGGAAAATAAAATTCCAGTCATCACCATAGAATTCCTTTTTCCTCTAATAATCCTGTGAATCACTAGAATTTTAAAAAGTTGCTCTCATGATAATTTCTGGGGTACATTTGTATAAAACATTCTTTGTTCTTTTAAAATACTTTGCAGGGGGCAGCATTTCCTGTATGGCTTACAAATAATAAATTGCCTTTTAATTGCCACAGATGATTAAGAGCTTATGGTTATTCTGCTACCAAAAAAATCACTTGAAATATTTGTGTTAGTGTGCTTTGGAAATTTGAGTTACATAGTAATGCTTACTGGTGGGTATAGCTCAAAATCAGCTGATCTCTTAAATATTTAATTATTGAAATCTGCATTATATATCCAATACTATCTGAATACTATTTGAATAGTATTTCCAATACAATTCAATACTATATTGAAATCAATAAATAATTGAAATCTGCATTATATTTCCAATACCATTTAAGATAAGTTTTGTTCATTTCTGCAGTTTTGGAGCTGAGCAATGTGGAAAACCAGGTTAGTTATGTGGTTTGATATTATGGCTTAAAAATTTTTTCTATAGTTAGTGCCTCGTTTAATAAATCTAAAGTCAGTTTTGAGATTGTTTTTATTGATCTGAATTTTTAAGGAAGTAACTTTAAGTTTACTTTTTTTTTAAGAGGATAAAGGCAGAAAATGGTATATATTTAAGACAGATTTGGAAGAACAAAGAGGAAATATTTTATTTGATCCTAATGAATCACGGTCCTGTTGCAGAGTAATAGCAACAGGCCTAGGTGAAGTTCATTAAATAGTACTTCATATGTTATCTGGAAAACATGGAAGAATTATATTCTTGCAATTTTGAGTTCCTTTAAATAGGAATTAATAACTGAAAAATGGAGACATTTATGCAACATATATAAATCAAATTCCTTCTCTGTGCAAGGCATCATAACAGAATCAGCAAAGAGTTATAGGAATATATATATGAAAAAAAGCCTTAGCTTTTAAGGAGTTTATTATGTAACAGTAATGGTAAGACAAAGGAAAGATACAAAATATGGGTATTTACAAGATACAAAGGAGAAAGTCCCTTAGGAAAATAACTTAACTGGACTCAAAGGCCAAATCTAAATGCATCTTGTATGACCTATGAGCCAAAAATGCTTTTTACATCTTTAAATGTTGAACAAAAAAATAAAAAATAGTGTTTGATGACACAGTGTCAATTATATGAAATTCAAATTTTAATGCCCATAAATAAAGCTTTATTGGAATACATTCATGCTGGTTCACTTACATGTTGTTTATGGCTACTTTTGGGATATGATGGCAGAGTTGAGCAGTTGAAACATTATGTGGCCTGCAGAGCCTAAATATTTACTCTCTGAGTCTTTACAGAAAAAATGATCCTACCCTTGCTCTAGATATATGTATCTAGAGGGTTGAAAGGGAAACTTTCACGAGTGAGCAGAGGTCTTTGGCTGCCTTCCATCCCAAATACTGGCCAGTGTTGAAGGGGATCATTTCAGCTTTTTCTCTCCTGCACATAGGGTGAGATGTAGCTGATCTAGCTAGTTCCCATAAGAGTAGGTCCCTCAACATTAGGGGAAGTGAATTGAGATGCCTGCTTTTCCAGACGGGTGAGTGAGTGACAATGGCAGGGTTTAAGACAGTCGGGAGTAATGAGGCCTGTGTGAGATGGCAACATACATGCCCCGTTTGTAGCCTGTTGTTGCCATGTGGATCTGTAGCATTGCCAGTTTGGGGGACTTAAAAAGAATTAGAAAGCAATGATCTTTAAGATAATATTTTTCAAAAGTGAAACTATTAATGATGAAGTAGAGGTTCTAAATAATACCCTCAGAGCCATTGCATGACTGAGTGCCCAGATCCACCTGTGTGGGTCCTAGGTTTTTTCATTCCGACTCCAAGCATTCCCAGTGCCGACCTGTTTTTCTCACACCCTCTTGCCCCTGCCAGTTTCCAGCTGCATTGAGAGCTTGCACCAAACCCCTGCTCTTTCAGTCCCAGTTTGAGGCTGAGTCTCAACCTTGTATGTTTCAGGAGTAGATTGCAGAAGGAGGTAGGACATAGCTTGCATTACCTAAGTAACTATGCCCGGAAACCTTAAAAAACAAAAAACAAAAACAAGGTAGAACCCTTACTTTTCTTTCCACTTTGTGTTGCTCTTGTCAGCCAGAACCTGGTCAGGATAGAGGGGATGAATCACAGGATTCCAGGAAACTGTGACCCCAGTAGGGGGCTTTTGAATAGAAGTGAGGGCTTGATAAGGAAGAAGCAAACAGCATAGGTCTAATGAGGGAGGCTTAGTGGTAGTTATTACTTAAAGAAAGTGTGGGATTTACAAAAGAAATGAAGGAAGGTATTCCCTGAGAAAGTAGAAGGTAAGGAAAAGCAGGTAGAGGAAAATAAGAGTTAGGTCCAAGAAATGGCCAGTACTCTAGTTTGTGTGGAGGCTTGGGTTGTGAAGGGGAGTTGTGGGGAAGAGGTGTGAATGGTGTGCTGGGCCAGGATTGTGGATAGCCTGCAGTGCCTTGCTGAAGAGACTGGGCCTTACTCACTGAGGTACCACTGCAGAGTGGTGGTGTTGGTCTGTGACAGGCTCACAAAGTCGGATTCATCCAGCAGTAACACCGAGGATCCAGTCATCGAAGGGGGTGAGATTAGTGGTACAGACGAGAGGAGACCACGATTCTTACCTGAAGCCAAGTAGTTTAGGGGCAGTTAATAGGGTCTGAACTGGAGTGCCTGCAGTGACGTGGAGGAGGAAGGAATATGGGGGCAGATGCTTCTCAGGTAGCGAGGGAGAAGCAGGTGGGGCCCTCAATCCCATCTGACCTGTTGTCCTTCCCTTGTCATCTGTAAAGTGTTGCAGGGTCATTGTCTCATTTCCTTCCCATAGCAGTTCTTAAGAAGTCTCCCCCCTCTGTTGACATGTGGAAACAGATTCAGATTAAGGATCAAACACCAGGAGCAAGGGGACCCACAGCCCCCATGACCGACCCCCGTGACCGACCATGGGCTGCGTAACTGTTCTACATAGAACAGTTACAATTGTTACCATTTTTACATTGCAGAGACATTAGCTAGAACTGCATAAAAATTATGTATATGTGGCTTTTTAATGATCTTTCTTTAGCCTTTTATAATTTGGGACCAGAATTCTAAAATCTTAATTCCATAGTCAAAATTTCATGTAACCTTTTAATGCGCAATAAACTTCCATGTAGATATGGATGCCTAGTCATTTTTACTAAATTATATTTACTGTACATTGATTAAAATGTAAAGAAGCGTAACTCTGTTTTATCAATGTGCACATCATTTGGCAGTGAACATACACTCACTGTAATACAGGGAGGGTTTTAAAAGGGCTAGTTCTTTCTCCCTTGACATACTCATCAGTATATCAAAGCGCCAGAAGGAGCTCATAAAGGCTGGTAGGACTAGGTTGGTTTTTTCCTTTTATGAGCCATTTGAGGGATCCAGTTGTCTTTCTTCCTATATATTTCTTCTTTCTGACTTCATGTACAATTTTAGTTTTCCCAGTTTGAAACTAAACTAAATCCAAAGAAAGAGTCAGAACTGAATATTAAGTAATATCTATTGAAAAACAGTTTCGTAGTTTTAATTAAAACAACATCAAGATGAATTTATTTGAAGTTGAGCTACCAGGTATTGAGATACATTCTGTATTCATAAGGAGGAACAGTTAAAGTAAAATTTTACCTGCAGAATTACAAAGTTGTAAACACTATTTTAATTAATTATTTATTATTTATTTATTATTTTTAAAAGTAGGCTCCATACCCAGCATAGAGCTCAATTCGGGGCTTGAATTTACAACCTTCAGATCAAGACCTGACCTGAGATCAAGAGTTGGGTGCTTAACCGACTGAGTCACCCAGGTGCCCCCTTTTTTTTTTCTTTTTTTTAATCTAGGTTTAGATTGCAACTGTATCCAAAGCGTTTTTCCTTGAATCTTCAGCTTCTTAACCTTCTACCTTTGTGTTTACTATATAGGTGGGTTTTTTTGTTTTTTTTTTAATGTTCTGTCTTGAATTTGGTTGCTTCTAGACTGAAGCAACCACCACTTTGGTGACTTTAAGGCAAATGGAGTTTATGTCAAGGCTGTCCTTCTAAACCAGCAAACCTTGCAGGAATTGTTAGAGCAGAAAAGGCAAAAGGCAGCCTTGGGTTAAATCCATTATTTGAACTTTTGATGGTGTAGTGATATAAGAAAGTTGGCAGAGTTACATTCTTTCGTGTCAGGGAATAGACACAATAAGGGAAGGCACGAACAAATTGGATATTCCACATTTGTCATGGCACAAAGTAAATCTATAGATCACACAGGTATTATAACTAGACACTAACTGAGGAGTTTGACCAAGTGTTTCTGAACTTAGGCTTTATGTACTCCAGACTATATTAACAACCAGCCTTATTGAACAGGATCCTACGGTTTGTTAGATATTGTTCTAGATGAGGGAAGAAAAGTGAAGAGCTGCCATGTTCTTTTCCTGTCCAGGTGATAAATATTGACACAGTATTTATTGCATAGTGGCTGGGAGGCAGATGGACTTACTTTCAAGCCCTGACTGTTGCTTCATAACTGCAATCTTGGCCAACTCCATATCCTTGAGTCTCTTTTCTCATTTATGAAATGAGCAAGGAAGTACCTAATTAGTGGGGTTAAATGATTTAATGTGTGTAAAGTACTCGGTGCAGAGCAAGTGGGTAGCTCCTAACTCCCATATTAGGGTGTGCCAGGCATTATGAAAGAGTCCAGATCAGCTGGAGGGAGAGTTGGGACCCCATTTCTAGAAGCAGTACTGCCTGATTTGAGACTTGATGGTGAATTAGGGTTGGACTTGGAGTTATGCATTCCAGGCAAAGGGAACATCTACAAAGTATATGTTTGCTTTGTGTTACTTTTGTTTGTGGCTATAATAATAATATATGTATTTATAACTAAAAATGTTTTAAAAATCAATACAGGATCATAAATTTGTGCTCAAAATAGTAACTCTTATTGCTTCCTATTTGTTTCTTATTACAGCTCTGAAATGTAAGAGCCTAAACAACCATATGAGGAATTTTAGGATAAAACAGTGAAATGGTTTGAGAAGCATTCATAAAGCTGAATTTAACGTATGTTTGTGTTAATTGTTAGGAACTTGACTTTAAGCTACTTCCTAACAGGGCCTGGCATTGAAGCAAATTACCACACTTCGATTCTCTTAATTTTGATTAATTTGACACAATTATCCTATCATGTGTTTTTATGGTTAATAATCTATGAAAATTAATGTTAGAAGTAATTCCTTCTGATAATGTGGTCTCATAAAAATCCCAGGAATCTAACGACATCTATCATCTTAAAACGATAGCAGTGTTGGCTTTTATTTTTAGTTGATTTTTATAAATAAAGACCAAGCAGTGCCTTCCTTCAGGTATTCTAAATAACCACTTCTTTTTCCTTTACTCTTTTTGGCTGCTTGTCTTACTAGCTCAAAACTTTAAAGGATAGAACTAGATACCCAGAAAACCACAGCCACATAGCAGCTATAATGTATCAGGAGTTGAAAAGAAATTTAGCTTTTATTATGTAGAGTTAGCAATTTATATTATCTTTCTTTCGCTGGCTGAAAGCCAGCAAAAAAAAAAAAAAATCCACTATTCTGATCATCTCTTAAGTGCTTCCAACCATGAGCTGGTCTGTCTGTCAGACGTTGCCAAACCTGATCTGCTACAGGAAAATTTCAAATAGCCAGTGGATTCCGATTTAAAATAGCTCAATCTTGTCTCTGTTTTGAGATCTATTAGCCTAAAATGCCACATCTGTACAGAATAGGAAAACACTGCTCTTAGTTTACCTTCTCTCTCTCTCTCTTTTTTTAAGTGGGCTCCACGCCCAGCGTGGCACCAAACATGGGGCTTGAACTCACAACCCTGAGATCAAGACCTAAGCTGAGATCAGAAGTCAGACGCTTAACCAAGTGAGCCACCTGGTTGCCCCAGTTTGCCTTCTCTTTAAAGAAAAGCTGGTGAAGGGGGTAGCCAGAAAATGTGTTAAGTACTGTTTACTGCCCACCTGCTTGATACTGGCATGCATATTTTTCTTTATGTTGTCATTATGTTTCTCTGTGTTGTTATTGTACAGTCATTTTCCCTGAGGTAAAACATTCATGGCACTTGTCATTTATAAAATACCAGGATACTAATTTTAAACTGCCTTCACGAGTGAACAAGAGATCTGGGTCCCAGAAGCCTTTCTTCCATGGTTACGGTTGGCTTAAGTAAAGACCGTGTCGATCTGGAGGATCCCTAACTCTGGAGACGTAACATCTTGGAGAGGCCTGTTGGTGCATTGCTGTAGTGAAAACAGTTACCGTGGTTACTGTGCAAGGCACCTTCTTTTTTCCTGCTTTGGACTAGGCGGCGAACTGGCTGAAAGCGGTCACTTTCCTCCAGTGTCTTTGAGCAGGAAAAACGTCCTCAGATTTAGGCCTGAGCGGCTTTTTATACCTGTATGCTATGTGCCGAGCCCACAACTGGGTAAAGCCCCCTAGGAGCCAGGTGCTTTGAGTCCCTGAAGGCTTCTGGCCACTGGCTGCGTGACAGCTTGGAGCAAGGCCAGTTTTTTTTTTTTTTTGCTGATAGCTGTTAGAGAAGTGGTTAACAACCTGAGAGAAAGAGCAGTCAGTACAAAAGAGAGTAAAAAAACATGCGTGCTGCACAAGTCTCCTGGCTGTGCGGCTATAATCGTCTACGGTTATGTAGTGGGAACAAAAGAGACCCAAGTATGACCTTGGGGTAACAATCCACATTGCTGGGGAAAGGATGATTTAAATGTACTTACATTGTTCTAGATTGTCAACTGCCAGTGGCTGAGTTATCTTTTACCTTTTTTGTCACATAGCATACTGTGAAGATAGTTTGAATGAGACATACGGTGAAAACACAGCTTTCCAAGAGCGCGCAACTTTCCCTTTCAAAACTGCTTTGCATGTGATTTTCTAAAATTACCTGATCTAAATATTGCTTCTCAGTTGTTCAAAATTACAATTTACAGAAAATTTAAATATGAATTAAAATTTTTTAGCATTCTTTGCCAATATTTCAGGGGTTGGCTGTGTAGCTGAGTGTGTCTCACTTTTTGTTAAACAAATAAATGTTTATTGTGGGGGAATCTTGAAAAGAGGGGCAAGTACAAAGAAGAGTAAGCCACTGTAGGCCTGCATGTAAAACAGTGCTAGGCACACGTCAGGCACTTAGATACTTTTTCAGTGAATGCAGAGACACACGTTAATACCCTTTGGGTGTAAATATACTTAAGGTTTTTTCCTATGTGTATTTGTCTTTTTACAAAAAATAGGAGTCAAAATGTACAAATACAGTGTAACTTTTCTTTAAATTAAAAAAAGTTATTTTTGACATTTCTTATATTATTATTCTTTGGAGGTAGTGAAGATGTGAATTTGCCTGTGGTCCTTAGCAAGGGGACAACCTTACTTGAGGCATGTCTGCTAAAGGAAGCTATATAGTTTCATTAGGGTAATGATTGCCTTGGATTCCATTAAACATGTGACCTTACTTCCATACCCTTCTTAATAAATATCCCTGGAGTTGGGCCTCTTATCCCTGCTGTCGACAACTGCTTTTAGGCCTTCATACCTCGTCCTGTTTACACCTGTCTCCCCAGCCCGTGACACTCTCTGACTCCCTCCCAGCTCACCTGCTTACTCCTCCCCAGTCCCCTGCTTGAACCACCTGCTCCAACCAAATGATCTTTTCCTGTTGTTCCCTGAACCCACCCCATTTAAAGTCTCCTTTTCCCACCATCCTTCAAGCCAGCATATTGCCCCATTTTTCTTCACTCACTCATTTGCTGTGAGGTCTTGCTCCAAATCCTGCATTTTCTGTTAACTGGCTTATATTAGTCGGGTATGGGGACCTCGAGGGTAGGATTCTGGAGTGTCGCGCTATAGAGGGGCTTGTGTAAGTTTCAAGTAAATAGTTTTTTGTGTTTTTTTTCCTTTTGCTTGTTTTTTGTTGTTTGTTTTGTAAAGACCTATGATTAACTTTTAAAACTTTAAGTTGGTAGTTATAAAAGTAAACTCCTTCTCCCTGGACCCTGTCCCTCCAAAAAAGAGAGAAAGAGAGAGAAAGTAAGAAATTGGCATATGCTTGCCCTGACATTTTCTTCTCTTTGGCAATTAAAACTGTTCAAGAAATTCTTACACATTAGTTAGTTCTCTGTTGATTTTTTTCTCTTGAGATAACATGGCTAACTTGGTTTCATCACTTCTGTGAGTTTTGATTGTATTTCCTGCCTCCTGTCATCAGACTCTGCCTTCAACATTACATACTTTGTAATGAAAATAGTCTTGCCGTGGGGGGTCCACACTAGTCATTTGATATAGTTAACCCAGGCCACTCTAATAGTCACAGGTCTGGTCTTGACTTAACCAAATGTAGTTTTAGGCCTTCTAAGTATTTGTTTCTCTTAACCAATTGAGCAATGGGGTTTTTATTGGCATTCTTCCCATCTGCATGTGAGGAAGCCACATAGTTAAAACTTTTGAAAAAGCTTGGCCCCTGCTTTGAACTTAATTTCTAACTCCAGAATAATAAAATGTGTTGGCGACAGAATGGGCCAAGAACGTGTGGGTAATGTAGTACAGTGGCTAGCCACAAGCCAGTTGGTGCAGAATTTGGATCCTGTGAGTATCTTACGACCTTGAACCTCAGGTTCTGCCTCTGTGAAATGAGCAGGGAAGGTTCTGGGGACGACCAACTGTTTCCTTTCCACGTTCCTTTGCAGCGTTCAGTAAAGAGCTCCAAAGACGAGGAGGTGAGCCCAGGCTTCCTGAAGGGTGAAGTCTTAGGCTAGACCATGAAGGCAGGCTAAGATGCCATTAAGTGGAGTGGAGAAAAAAAGGCAATCCGGGTGTGGGAGCCATTTGAGCAGAGGACCTTGAAAGCATGTGCAGGGCCGGGGACTTGAGGAAAGGAGTGCATGGAGAAGTGTGTCAGAGGACTAGGAGAGAGTCTGCAATGTGAGGGAGGAGGAAGATCTTATAATCCAGGTGTGAGACGATGAGAGTACAGCTGAGGATACCAGGAGTGGTGGGGAAAGGGCAGCTGCTAGGGGCATTTCCAGGAAGAATCCTCAGGGCTGCAGTATGAGGCCCTGGGATGAGAGAAATTGCGAGGGTGTAAGGCAGGCGATCACTGTGTCATTCATTCATTCACCCATTCATTCATTCTTAAAATATTGAAATTGAAAATCTGATGCTGCAAGGTTCTGTTCTGGGTAGTGGGGATTAATCACTAAATAAAACATGGGGCACCTGGGTGGCTCAGTCAGTTAAGTGTCTGCCTTTGGCTCAGGTCATGATCTCAGGGTCCTGGGATCAAATCCAGTGTCAGGCTGTCTGCTCAGTGGGGAGTCTGCTTCTCCCTCTCACTCTCCCTCTGTGCTCTTCTCTCTCAAATAAATAAATAAAATCTTTAAAAAAAAAAATCACTAAAACAGAAGTCCCTGCTCTTTTGAAATGTATTTTCTAGTGTTAATTGTGTTAAAATTTTAGTGGCAATAATTTTGGCACCTTGAGATGTCATTAGCTAGCTCATGATTCTTTTATCCTGTCTAAAAGTCAAGAGGGAAATGTCGATAAAAGCACATCCAATATCTTTACGAAATCCATTTACAGTATTTTTATGTTTTGGGACTGTGAAGATAAGAATGAAACTGTTAACCTGAAAATGCTATGTTTTACTGATCAAAGGGAGTGGTGCTACTATAGATTTAGTAATTTGCCTTATAGTCAATACATTTCAGGGAATGTCATGAAGTTTGGGACACCTAGGGAATTGTTGTTGAGTTGTCAAAGGTTCCTTTTGTAGGCTTTCTTTGGGATTAAAATTAGGTTCATTTAACAACCAGGCGGAAGTAATTAGATTCAACAAGATTTTAGTACTTGATGGCTTTTTTCCAAGTGATTTTGTCAGCTTATTTTTGAATGAGTGCTGTGATATTTTAGTTTTCAGTCTGTTTTCTTCAGTTCTTTAAGGTGCAAGAACTTGTTAGTACCAGATAATTCCTTAAGAAAAAATGTTGACATAAAGAATAAAAAAGTTTAAAAAACAGAATATAATTTTTCATGGTGTTTTGAAAGCTTGAATTAGAAGAATATTTTATAATTCTGTGGTGCATTTAAATATTCATTTAGTGAGGAAAACTTTCCTCTTTTTTGCTTAATGTACTTAGTTGTGTTTCATAGTGTTTTTATAGTAACCACAATTAATCAGATATAGAAATAGAGCATAAGGTTTACTCATAATTCTTTTTTTTTTTAAAGATTTTATTTATTTGACAGAGAGACACAGCCAGAGAAGGAACATAAGCAGGGGGAGTGGGAGAGGGAGAAGCAGGCTTCCTACGGAGCAGGGAGCCCGATGCAGGGCTCGATCCCAGGACCTTGGGATCATGACCTGAGCCGAAGGCAGCCGCTTAACTGACTGAGCCACCCAGGCGTCCCAGTTTACTCATAATTCTTAATGAAAGAAAGAAAGAGCTTTGGGCTTTATAGTACTGATAAGATTTCATGCAATAAAGGAATGTTAAAAATATTCTAAAAACATGGTTAAGATTCTGAACTGCTATAAATATATTACCTCGCAGTATCTGAATTTCTCAGTTTAAGATAAGCAGATGTGTTTTTCTTAAGAATGATTTGATTTTTTTAAAAATTTCCTTTAGGTAAAAGTGCAGTTTTAAAGTGTCTACTGGATGTTCACAAAATTTTTCAGGAAAATGACCCCGCTTATATTCTGAATGATCTCTACATCTCAGACTACTGTGTGTGGATTCAGAAAGCCAAGTAAGTTTTGAGTTACTTATGAATTTTACATGCTCCCATTTCTGGAATGCCTCCTGACCTGGGAGGAAGCAAATGAAATAGCCTGGGAGGTAAGTTGTAATGAAAAAGAAACCCCATCTAGCTACCAAACGCTTTAAAGAAGATCAACATGGGGAGCTTGGCAAATTTGCTTCGGGAGGAGGTGCAGATGGTGAAAAGATTTTACTGGGAAGCATGGTTCTAGCCTAGAAAATAGGCATGCAGACAGACAGTTGTGAGTGTCCATTGCTATGTTATTGACTGTCCAATATAAAATCTCAAAGTTTCATCCTTGAGTATCCAAACTTGTGTCTGCAGATTACTTACATTGGAGGGTGTAAGTGAGTGAGTGTGTGTGCATACTGGGCACCTGTGTAAACATGACGGGGCACAGACCTAATCAGCTATCATCCCATTGGCTAAGCACTTCTTACAGAATCCATTCTTCAGAGTATAAAAAAGACAACCTTCAAAGCTTCATAACATGATTCTTGGTAACTAACACATGCATCTAAGGGACCAAACGCTCACCAACGTGGTATATATAAGATTTGCCCAAAGTGTTTACCATTGCCTCCCTCGGGTAACCCTATGAAGTTTAAAAAAGCAATGAACTTTTATTTTGTGAAGAGGTTCAACAGCTATACCCAAATTATCCATTTCAGTAGCAGAAGATAATTAATTGAGAGCACACAAATAGAGCTCTTGATGGGAGGGCTTCTTAGGTCTCTGGAAAATGATGGCCCAATATCATTCTTTTTTTTTTTTTTAAGATTTTATTTATTTGAGAGAGAGACAGCTAGAGAGGGAACACAAGCAGGGGGAGTGGGAGAGGGAGAAGCAGGCCTCCCGTGGAGCAGGGAGCCCGATGTGGGGCTCGATCCCAGGACCCTGGGATCATGACCTGAGCAGAAGGCAGATGCGTAATGGACTGAGCCACCCAGGCGCCCCCGCAGTATCATTCTGACTTAGAAGAAAAACAATCATGATAGTTGTCCCATCACTGTGATTGGTCAGTGAGTGCTTTAGTATACCTTTAGTGCCTGTTCCGAGTGAGCCACTATATAGAATTTATTTTTGGCTTCTGTTCATGGGGAAGCAATTATATGCAGAGTGAAATAAGACAAAACTCGAGGCTCTGTGTGTTGTAAGGAGAAACCGATGGTCTGCTCTCATAAGGCCTACTACCGTACAGCAGGTGGCGGCAGTGTTTGTGGCGGAAATCTCGGTTTCTCCAGATGGAAAATTGCATCTTTAACCCCTGAGGTCATCATGGCATGTCATCACTTCATTTCATCCTCCTGCTAATTGAGCTTATCAAGTACCCTGCTGCCACTTCCTGTTGTTTTCATAATAAAATTAAATTGAAATAGTCTATTTATATGGGTTTAGGTTTTTCTTGTTCCCTTCAGGGTGAGGATTTTATAAACATGTAATGAGCATTGAGGTTTGTGTGAGGATCCCATTTCTATGAGCGCCTCTTTTCTCTGTGGCATTCCTTATTAACTGGAGAGGAGATCGTGTTTCATTAAAGTGGAAGGGTGTGTGCCCTCATGTCCGTGTGGGGATTAGCACACCTCCTTGCGCTTAAAAAAAAAAAAAATCCTTTTCCCTTGGTTTTAAGTTGCAGGAAATGAGATGAAATTCTTAGGTCCCTAATAATTGTTATGATAACGGTAATTTTTTCAAAGAGATACAATGTATTGGGAAGCGAGACAGGAGAGGGAAACCAGCAGGAACTCTTCAGATTACTTTGGAAGAATTTTTTCAACTTAATAGGCTCTCTTGTTTTCACTTTGTATCTTATTTTTTTTTTTAAAGATTTTTATTTATTTATTTGACAGAGAGAGAGACAGTGAGAGAGGGAACACAAGCAGGGGGAGTGGGAGAGGGAGAAGTAGGCTTCCCGCTGAGCAGGAAGCCTGATGTGGGGCTCCATCCCAGGACCCTGGGATCATGACCTGAGCCACCCAGGCACCCCTCACTTTGTATCTTGTATTTTAACTCTAGTTGAGCCTATTTTTTTCTCCCTTGAAATAACACATTTGTTCATTTACCTGATTTTTATTAAATTTTCTAATTTAATCCTTAATTTTTCAAACACAAAATTGAGCTTTCTAATATCATTTTTACTGTGAACTGTCTTGGCTCTAAATTAATTATACTGCAGTGAATGTTCATGATTTTCATAACGAATTTCTTCTTCACCTTTCACCTTCTGGTTTCTTTCTTTCCCATATAGTTAGTTTACCAGTGAAATCTAGGTCCTTATTTTAATATTTTAAAATAGTTCTGTATTTTCCTTAATCCCTATTTGATGTTTTTGGTTATAATAATAAAGACTGAAATTGTATTTAAGATAGCAGACAAGTGCTAAATTATAATGAGCACAAAGAACAGCATTTCATTTTTGCAGTCAGACACTCACTTTGACAAAAACTTGCTGGAATGTGGGTAGCAAAGTCATTCTTACATTGAATTATTGGAGTTCGGTCAACAGTTAAATCCTAAGTTGTGCTCTATACTGTGTAGTTATTTTTCCTTGTGATATCTGTGTCTCATAGAGTATACTCGCAGATTTTCAAAACGGAAGGTCCTGTGTTCTTATTCTGAGTGACAGACAGCAAATTATTTTTCTGGAGCCCGGTGATGGGTATTAAGGAGGGCATGTATTGCATGGAGCACTGGGTATTATATGCAAACAATGAATCATGGAACACTACATCAAAAACTAATGAGGTCCTGTATGGTGACTAAAATAAAAAAATTTCTTAAAAAAAATGCTCCCTGCCATCCTTCACCACAAGCTTCCCTGGAAATTTCGAGTGTGGTGGTCACGGCTGCAGATGCTCCCTGAGTGGCAGCATGAAGAAGTGATTTGCTTGAGGTCATGCAGCCCCTAAGAGATAGGTGTCTGATAGTCTCAGGGTTTTCTGGGTCTGGATTTTATGTTTTCCCAGATAGGCCACCTAGACAACCAGTTTTCTTTACCCATGGCATGTGGGAAAAAACACCAAAAAACAGAAGAAAAAAGCCGTCCCTTTAGGGAGCTTTTTCTATAGAAGGAGGAATTAATGACTCACTTGTCTTCCTCCTGGATGCTCCCATAGCACTTGGTTTAGAATGTATGAGCACATCTCATGCCTGCCTCATTTTGTAGTAATTTTTTTTTTTTTTTTATTTGACAGAGACACAGCGAGAGAGGGAACACAAGCAGGGGGAGTGGGAGAGGGAGAAACAGACTCCCTGCGGAGCAGGGATCCCGATGTGGGGCTCGATCCCAGGACCCTGGGATCATGACCTAAGCCGAAGGCAGACACTTAACGACGGAGCCACCCAGGCACCCCCATTTTGTAGTAATTTAAGTGCTTATATCTTTCCCCCTCTAAAATTTTAAAGTCCCTGTGAATGAGCACTTGTTTGGGGCCCATCACAGTCCCTTAGGAGCACAGTTTTCATTAAATTGAAAGGTACCTAGTACAGCCAATTAAAAGAGCATTTTTCATCATTAAAAAAAAAAACCATAAACTTTAAAAACTATGCATTGGCTCTTACTTTTTTTTTCCTCTTATTTTAATTTACATTTTCAGTTACATTCAGATTTTACCCTTCCCTGATTTTCCTGGTGAGCTGCATTTATCAGTAGCAGGGATAGTTCTAACCCTCTGAAAGTTCATACCCTTTTATGTAAGTGGGAAGAGAAAAGCATGAGCTGTAATATATGTTCCAGTTTTTCCTCTCATTGGCCATAAGACTTTAGCAGGTCACTTCATCACTTTAATGCAGCCAGCGTTAGTATTTTAATATTTCCTCTACTTATTTTCCAGTGCATTTTTTTAAACCAGTGAAAATAATACTGCACTTATCATTTTGTAACTTGTCTTATCCTAATAGTAGTACCCTATAAATCATTTTCGTTTATAACAATATCTATAGCATGGTATTTTTTTAAAAACTAATTTTTTTCTCATTATAAAAGAAGTATATGCCCACTGAAGAAAATTTGATACTTTATGGTTTTAATGCATGGTGTATATTGAAACATAAGAGATCAAATTGGGTATTATTTTGTGTTAGCTACATGGGAAAAATTTTGGTGGTTTCTTTTTTAAAAAAAAAAATGAAATTAAAATCTAAAATCCTGGCTGTCTTTAGTCTTAAGTTTGAGCTAGTCATGAGGGTGTTAAATCACACCTTTTCTCTCTAATATAGTTTTTTTAAGGTAGTTGGTTATGGGGAAAAAAACAAAAATGTCTTTGATGTGCTGAGCCATTTTACATTGAACTGATAGTTTACCCTGACAAATACATTTGGTGCATTTATTATTTTCACTGCTTTTTAGCATACTTTGCTCCACCAAATCTTATTGGTGTCCTTTGGACTCAAAGGTGCAAAGTCTGTGGAGGGAAATCATTCTATCACTGAATAATTCTGGCTCATTTGATAAATCCTGCACCTTAGTTTCCTCAGTTGTGAGTGAACATAAAGCTATTTCAGCACTGTAATCTTAAAGTTCTAGAAAACTTAGGACCTTATCATTGCTTTATACTGTTTCCGTTGCTTCCTCTGTGTATGTGCTTTGGTAGGGGATAGGGTTATGCGCCTGGAAATAGCATAAATCTCTTCGATTGGGCCCTCTCTTGTTCTTGATTTATCTGCCAAAAGTCATGGGTGTGGGGGTAACTCAAATGCCAAGGTAGAACATCAGCATTGAGTGTAAAAGGAGAATTATTTATTTTTTCAACTGCTGATTATGGAGCCCTACTATATATGCTACGTACTGAGGTTGGCGATGGGGATGCTCGGGTGGATGAGAGACACGCCGTGTTACAACTGCTCTTGCGGTGGGGAGTACAGATGGGAGCGGAGCGCAGTCCTGTAGCCTGCGAGCGGCTACGGTAGGGAAGCGTGGATGCTGTGGAAGCACTGAGGAAGCCACATGTCTAGCCTTGGGGTAGAGGAAACACCTTCTGGAAGGAACAGCTTGAAGCTGAGAATCGAAAGATGAGTAAGAGTAGGTCAGATGGAGATGAGGACGCAGGGGCGAAGAGTATTTCACAGTAGGTTCTTGTAGAGAGTTCTTTTAAAGAGCTCAAAAGCTCAGGATGGATGGATCATAGGTATAGGCATGGAAGAAAGAAATGAGGCCAAGGTGTTCATGTGGAGCCTTGGCCACTTAAAGATGCTTGGACTTTGTCCTGGGAGAGTATGGAGCAACTGAAGAGGTTAAGCCACGTAGTATCTGGGGGGAGGGGGGGTGATGTGATGAGATTCTGATTCTGCGAAGAGCCATCAGATCCCCTTACAGGGAATGAATTGAGTGGGGTGGAGCTCAGACTTAACACTGAAAGCCTCACCAGCTTGCGGGTGATGTGGGCAGAAGGCATAGACTGAGCCAGGGGAGTGAGCAGGGAAGGAGACTGTGGTCAGATCTGAGAGGTGGATGAACCAGAACTTAGCAATGGTGGGATGTTGGGGAGAGTGAGAAAGGGAAGCGTCAAAGAGGAGATCCACATTTTACTTGGCCAGTTAATGGGGCCAGTTGGAAGTGTACTTGCTGAAATTAAACAAGAGTGGAGAGAGGGTGTAGGTAGGAAGAGAAGACAGAGGGACGATGAGTTTTAGAAATGTCGATTTGAGGTCTCTAAGGAATATCCATAAAGAAGTAGTCAAGAACATTTGGATCACAGCTGGAAAAGATGTATGGAAGAGAGTATGGACAAAGAAGGGACATAAATTAGTAGCCAAACATAAACAATGGTATCTGGTTGCATAGTACTGTTACACATATGAATATCATAATAATCCTAATAATCAGGAAGCATCATGATGAACAGATTTCCTGGTTGTAGACATGGTGTGTTGGAAGAGGGAGAACGGATATGAGGCTTTTTTGCATTTAGATCAGTTTTATCTATCCTTGTCGTGTCCCTTTATTATGAATAAGAGAGTACACAGTTAGCTTGGGGTCATGGTGTTTTGGTAAGAGGACTGCATTTGAAATCCTTATTTTTCCATTTGGTTATACAAGACAAATGGACTCAGACTTTTATAGTAAAAAACAGGAGTTTAATTAGGAGGCTACAGGTTATCTTCCGGAAGCCAGGTGTGGGGAGTCCAGCTGGGCCTCATGAGCTCAAGTCCTGAAGAAGTGCGGCAGTCAGCTTACTGTCTGGTGACATGTGGTCTCTTGTGTTGCTCCTTCCCGTAAGTTCCTGCCACTCTTCTCTCTTGATGCACATGGGGAATGGCTGTCCCGCAGCTGAGTTCACATGTATCTGGTTTCAGGAGAAGAAACGACGAAATCCCCTTGCTTGCAATTCCGAGGAAGGAAGAATGTGATTGGCCCGGCCATGGGGCCATGTCTTTTCCTGGACCAGTTGCCGTGGTCACAGTAGGAAAGGGGTGGGGTTGCTCTCTGGGGTGGTACACACATTGTGCAGGGCCCACTCTGTCACGAATGAGTGGCATTCTTCAAGAAGGGGGGCATGTAGGGCATGCAGACACCTTACGAGGACACCGCTCTAAGTCCGTGATGCTATTTTGAGCCATAGCTGAGGAAGAACCCTAACACTTTACCGTCACCCATGTCACTGATACTTACAGTAAAGATAAGAAAATTGATTTCATGGCTCTGTGGAATTCAGGCATACCAGATGATAACCAGGCACTCACTCTAGGTGGTTTTACTTTTGTATCGGAAGTTACTTCTGCAATAAATGGTAAGATGTTAAGTGCTACATTAGCTGCTAATGATTAGCATATAGAAATTTCAGGGAACAATTGTGCATAATTTCAAGCAAGTTAAACCTCTCTTGAATTGAAATCATTCTTGGTAAGGTGCTTATTCTGGCATGTCAAGTTGCTCTTTGGTTTTACTGTTTATTTTTAATTAAATCCACAAATTCATCCTGGATGGCAGTGGGTTTTATCTCCATAAGAAAAGATTAGTGCATGCCAATATTCATTCACTTGTATCCCTTCCGTGGAGTTTCATATAGAAAGGATTTACTTAATGGTTCTTTACCTTATCACCAGTAGTTCAGCAGTGCCCACTGGGGACTGTCGCTCTTCATTAGACTTCTCTTACAAGAAATATGCCAATAAATCATAGGATTATGAATGTTCCTACAGATTTCAGGCTAAAATAACTCTTTGTGAAGATATGAATGCTACCTGTAACTATGTGTATTGAGAAAACTAACAAAAGAATTCTATATCTGAATGTTAAAAGTTTTGTGGGGGGTTTTTATTGTTGTTTTGGGTGTTTTTTTGCTTATTATGTTTTCCTAATTTGTAATTTTTCTCCTGTTTTTTTAAAGGTAAACTTTTTATTTTAGGATAGTTTTATTATTTCTAAAAAATGATAAATATGATAAAGAGTTCCCAAATAACCCACACGCAGTTCTCCTGTGATTAACATCTTACATTGGTAGGTGTATTTGTCACCATTAATGAGCCATTATTGATACATTCTTAGAAACGAAAGTCCATAGTTTATTTAGGTTTTCTTAGTTTTTACCTAATGGCTTTTCCTATTCCAGGATACCATGTTTTGTTTTGTTGTGTTTTTACTAAGAACTGGAACTCATATCAGTAATGTTCAGTGTCTCTCATGTTTTGATTATCCAAGAGCTTAAAAGGTTTCGAAAGGTAGTGAAATATTACTGAGATGCTAAAGCTACCTCAGGAGCTTAATACATACAGATACTCGAATCATCAAGAATCCAGACCTTGAAAACAGAAGGTTTGGCATATTTGAGAATTTTTAGAAATATGGTAACATAGCTCATACATCATTTTTACTTGTACATGTACTGTGGGCATCATCATTATGATCTTTTAATAAAAAAAATAGAGGTGTGTAAATGTAGAGTTGGCAAGGCTTTATATTTTCCCATTAATTTTCTTAAGGTAGAGATTAGAGGAGAAAGTGTACCTGTGAGTTGTAAAAAAAGATGGAGAGTTTCAGAGGTGAAATAGGCACGCCCCAAACTGGAAAACGCACAGCATTTATTGGTACAAGGAGGTTTGCCTGCGTCAAGCCCATTTTAGAGCCGTGACTAGGTGGTGATATTAGGTTTGTCTCTGTCCTTACTCATTTTTGGTCCTGGATACTTGGCTCCAGACTTCTCAAATCCTTGGTTTTGGCTTGCTGGAGCCAGGGCTTTTTACAGCGTGTAATTAGCTACCATGTGAGCAAATTGGTATTTCCTTCACCTCCTTGTTCTGAGGCCTATTCTGAGGCCATCAGAGGTCTTTGGAGGATGCTCACAGGATCAAGTGAGTTCGGGTGGGCTTGATTTAGTCTGGTTTGTAAACCAGTACTCTCTGCTTCATGTAGAATTGTCACAGTGCTTGGATTGTCTTCACATCTCATTCAGAGAAGAGGCTTACGTTGATTAATGTGGCGTACGTGTGGTTATCGCACTTGGAAAGTGCTCTGTTTAAGGAGAGCTTTGTCAAGAGCGTCCTTTGAATGGAGTCACAAGAAAGCTTTTTAAAAAAACTGTCAACTTCAAGTACAATTTCCTTTTTCTTTTGCCTATTATGATTGAAACCCAATCCTTGTTATAACATAATTATCTCCACCGAAGCCAGCAGGGAGTCGCTGCCTTAATGTAAGGGGTGTGAAGTCCCCTAAATAAATAGAGGATTAATTACACTCACAGCATGTTGTGAAGGTGATGAGATTGATTGTGATCATTTGACTTGTCCCATTTCCTGCTCTGACTACTTTTCTGAATAAATAGAAGCTGGGAAAATAATAAATAGAGCTACAGAGCATATTGTCAGGACTGGGGTGGGGAACGGGCCTGCTTGAGGTATGGTTCCAGATTTTAAGTGATACATGATACTTATTTTAGGTACTTTTATCACATTATTTGCTAACTATTCTCCATTTAAACAGCTTTCCAGGACATGGCTTTTATCTTTAAAAAAATAGATTTCAACAGAATGTTGAAAGAATTTGACAGACTGTATTTTAAATGGGTGGATATCAACAAATTTCTGATTCATTTTTAAATGTGTTTTTACTTAGTGTGGCCTTTTGAAAGGTTTAAACTGAAGAAGATCTTAGCTGTTAAATATTTGTATTGTCTTTTCCTTATAGAAGCTCTGTGCTTTTCTTAATGATTAATTGGTACTGTCATAAAGCACATCATGTTTTGTTTTTATTTTATTGTTTTAAAAGATTTATTTCTTTGAGAGAAAGAGTGAGAGTGAGAGAGAGAGCACAAGTGGGGTGAGGGGCAGAGGGAGAAGCAGGCTCTCCCCTGAGCAGGGAGCCTGATGCAGGGCTCGATCTGGGACTCCAGGATCATGACCTGAGCTAAATGCAGACGCTTAACCCACTGAGCCACTCAGGCATCCCTTCTGTTTTTATTTTATGTTTGTCTTACCTCCTTTTCCTGGAGAGTTATGTTGTAAAATTGTGATTTCGATATATACATTCATTCTCCAAGTCTTTTATTGCATTGGCTTCCAAAGTGAAGTGCACTTACCCCATGGAGCACAGAGAACCATCTTTTCGTAGTGGAGGAAGACTGTAATAGGCATTATCTGTTTATTTTAGAAGAAGGAAATTAAGATCATTAATATTTAACATGTGGATTGCTGGCAAAACTCACGTTTGATGGGTACCAAACATTTTTTAGTGATGGGATACTTGATCCGAAGTTTAGAGGAATGACCATCATTATTTCCAGAGAGAAGCACATACGTTTCTTCTGAATGATGGTGGGAGAGGGTTGTCTTGCCTAGCAATTGGGAGTTGGTCTGTGCCATCTGCTTGAACTGAGTTGAAGACATAGAAACTCACGTGCTGGAGCTTGAGATGTTTATGCCAGATGTGAAGTGCTCACTCCCTGCTTCAGTTGTCTGTTCTGTTTGCCTAGGGAAGAAAAGGAAGCCTAACTTCTGAATGCAGAGTCTTTGTCAGGATGGCAGCACATATCTCCCTAAGCAAAAACGACTGGGCCTTATGTAGTCTTTGCTTTTGGGATTCTTGTGTTAATTTAAAACAGTGAAGAACAAAAACCCAACTATCATTTTGAGGGAAAAAAAGAATGAAATTTGAAACAGACGATCATGTGTCTAGGAGTGGGGTGTGATAGAGGTTTATTCTCAAGATGTATGATTCCATGAGGAATGATTTTGTGCTTTGGTTGTTAATTACTGACTCAGGGACAAAGGGCCCAGAGAAATACGGACTGTGAATGTTCTAAAGGGCAAAGGTCATATTCAGCTTGGTACCCCAGCACCTTAGCCAAATGCATGCCACTTATTAATGATATTCAGTAAATGGTCATTGAACTGAAAATTTCCTTTCTAATTCAGTTAAAAGCTTCAGTGAAAAGAAGCAGCTTTACCTTCTCTTTACACAATACTAAACGTGTCGTAAGACCTGCAGTGTGTGTTCTGTTCTTCATATCCTAGCATAAAACAAGGATATATGCTCTCACTTACAGAGATGTTATGTATGGGGATAAATGATGAAGGAAACCTATAACTTAATGCTGGTTTACTTACGTATGTGGAAGTCCAAGTAAGTTGGAGGTTGTAAGAGAGAGTGTGTGGGTGTTTAGATGGGCAGGTGGATGGATGTTTAGATCTCCTGCATGCCAGCTATTTGTCTGTGTGCAGTATTGGCCCAGAGTGTGGTGTTGGGAATGCCATGCACCTTCCCTGAGGAGTCAGGCTCAAGAACTGACCATCCCAGGATCTGTACCCACCTATTGTCCACAAGTCTGGAGACAGTGTGTAAGCTGGTTGAGAAGGAAGAGGGTATTTCAACCATCAGTTCCAAGATGTTCTCCAGACTGTCATCCCCAAATTACGCACATGACCAGGAGACATATTGAATGATCTGTGATGTGACTGAAGGAAACAGGTATAGCCATTCGATTTATTCCTTTTTTCATGGGGAGATACACCTGTGAAAACAGAGTTTTGTAGATCAAACCACATCTATCTGAAGTATTATATGTCTTTATTAATTATCAATACCTTATTTATAATTATCAATTATTTAATATAATTATTGATAATTATAAATATTTCTCTTCTCTGTGGCTCACTTGTTTTAAATGAGTTTAGAGTCCGACTGAACCCAAAATTTATTGAGCACCTGGCTATGGCCGGCATTGTATTCTGTGCTGGAGGTAAGATCAAGGTCAAGATTTCTGCATCAAGGAACCCACTGTCTAGGAGGGTTAATGATGTTCTACTATCATGAAAAATCATAACTGGAAAGCTAAATGGAAAAAAAGCAGCATATATATAAAGCTGTATATACTGAAGTGGTGCAATCACATTAAAACATATATCAGTGGTCTGCATGCAAGGCTCAACTAAATAAAGGAATGATAAAAGAAAGCCCTCATGCCCTGAATGAAATGAAATAAACAGAATAATTAGATAATCCATCAGTGCTGGTTTGAGATCTCTCAAATATGAACTTTGCATTTAACTCAAGTGGTAATTTTACATTATTTTCAAATGTGGAGTTTCAGTGTTTCCTTGCGCCATTTTATTATTTGTATGAAATTACACAGCAGAAAAAAGACCACCATTAGAAGTCTACTGTGCCTGTGTTCTTAGTCTTATAAGAACACATCAAGCAATAGAATACACTTCTATTATAACATATTTGCCCTTTGTTTAGTTAAACTTTTGTTGGTCTTATGGTGGATATGTTGCATCACAGATTTAAAATTCTGTGGTGTGCTTTAAAAGACAAGAGCACAGTGTGAAAAGTGATGTCTGCTCTGATCATCTTATTTTCTCCAGACTTGTTCTTGCCTATAACCCCAGGCCACATAAATACCCAGAGTTGTTCTTTGGGTATGTCATATTTTGATACCCTACTAGAACCCAGAGATACTCTTTGGAGCAAAGAATAAAACACCTTTGCACGTGTAGTATTAAGTACCCTTGTGCCATTCCAGGTAAGCTCACCAGCTAATTTAGATTTTATTTCTATCCTTAGAGTATCCTAATGCTTCAGGAAAACAAGGGTTTAGTTCTTATTGGGAGAAATTGCCTTCATTTTCAACTTGATGTTTAAAATTATAGTTGTCAGCATATGTCTTATATTCTTGTTTTAATGGACACAGCAGTTAAAAGGATTTCACTTATGAGCTGTGTAAGCTAAAGCTATCTGAATAGAACTATTGGCAAAGGCTCTCCACTCTATTAAATACTGGATTAATTATAAAAACCAAGCTTTAAAAACTGAAGAAGTTGCAAAGTTTGTATTCTGAACACAGTAGCACTACACATACTTAGGTTTCAGAAGCTTTATTATAATCCATGATTTCAGGTGAAATTCCAAATCTAAAATGTTCGGAAGATAAATACTGGGTTTATCTTACCTTTTATCAGAAAGATACAGTCTTGCTCCAGGTTTGTAAGAAAACATTTGTTTTTATTTTTAAACAAACGCTTCTCATCCTCTGTGTAGGAGAGTGTAACATTGTTCCACAGATCATGTTTTTTCAAGAATCCCCTACCAATCTAAGATGCGCTGTCCCCTTGAGGCTTGGGAATGAGGGGTGAGGCCACGAATCTACTTTGTTGCACATCTTTTGGGATCCTGTTATCCTACAGTGCTGGCTAGGGCGGTTGTGACTGCTTTAGGCCTGTGTATCTGTTCTTCCGTCCTTTCATTCAGCATATAGTTATGAGGTCCTACTATGTGCAACATTCCCTGCCAAGATTCTGAGCCTAGGATGGTAAGCAAAAACCAGACATAGCCCCCGCCCTTGAGGAACTTACGGTCTAAGGGAAGAGAATTGTTAATCAAATAATCACCTGTGCAAAAAGTGAAATCAGAACCTTGGAAAGTGCTGCAAAAGAAAAGATGGTGGCTAAGACGAAGGGTGTGTGTGTGGGAAGTGGGGTGGGGGAGGTGACGGCCCAGACCATACAGTCCCTTCTAGGTAGTGTTTGGAAATGTAATTTCTATCTTTGGAGTAGTGGGCAGCCAGAGAGGGATGTGGGGCAGATGGTGGGGGAGGATGCCTGGGGTAGTAGTGTGAATTGCTTGGGGGCCTGAGTGTAGCCTGACCAGGGAAGTAACATGAGGAACTAGAATGGGCCTGGGGAGAAATGGAGAGGACAATGGGGAGCATGATGCCTGGGTTTATGGCCTGCACAGCTGAATGGACGAAGAGCCCTAGTTAGCATAAAGTAATTCTCAAGAAAATTCTGGGCTTTTCTTAGAGAGATTCTTCTGGGCACAACTTAGCCTCTTTGTGGGTGATCTGTACACTAGCTACTGATTCAGAGTAAAGGTTAGTTTTTTTTCTTTGTCTCTCTTGTTTCCTTTATTATTTAAAGGAACTATTGGGCTCAGGTATCTGTCAAAGGTTACCTTTTGTGTGCCTTTTTGTGTGTTTATAGAGTTTAGTTATTTTCTTAAAATATTTTCTAATGATATAGAAAGTAATACAAGAACACATAAATTATATATGTACACTCTAAAGAAGAATGAGAAACTGAACATGCATGTACTCACCACTGACCTTAAGAAATAGATTACTAGGGGGCGTCTGGTTGCCTCAGTCAAAGGAGCATGAGACTCTTGATCTCGAGGTTGTGAGTTTGAGTCCCATGTTGGGTGTAGAGATTACTAAAAAAAAAAACCACAAAACTATCTATTTATTTATTTGACACAGAGAGAGCACAAGCAGGGGGAGAAGCAGAGGGAGAGGGAGAAGCAGACTCTCCGGTGAGCAGGGAGCCTGACATGGGGCTTGATCCCAGGACTCTGGGATCATGACCCGAGCTAAAGGAAGACGCTTAACCAACTGAGCCACCCAGGTGCCCCTAAAATAAATAAGCTTAAAAAAAGAAAAGAAAAGAAAAGAAATAGATGACCTGACCAGTTGCCCAGAGCTTCCTGTGAGACCAGTCCCAATCATGTTCCCCCCTCCCCCACCTCTGGTAACCACACCCTGAATTTTGTGTTAATCCTTACCTTGCTTTTCCTTAAGGTTTTACCATCTCTGGATGCACCCCAGTTTAGTTTTAGTTTTGCTTGCTTCTCAACTATGTAAATGGAATCCTACTGTGTGTGTTTTTCTATTACTTGCCTTTTTGACATAACGTTTTTTTCTTTTTCTTAGATTTATACATGATGATGTACAGTGGTATAGTTTATTTTTTTCCTACTGTGTACTTTCTCATTGTGTGGATACACTACAGTTTGTTTATCTATTCTCTAGATTGTTTGTTGGTGAATGGTTCCTTCCAGGTGTTAGGAAAACTCTGCTCTGAGCATCTTTGTGCATGCTTTGGGGTGTACTTGTGTACACTTTTTTAGTAACCTCTGTACCTGGGAATGGAATTGCTAGGATTTAGTGGATGGTTGTAGGTGAGACTTGACTGGGTGATGTCAAACTGTTTTCCAAAGTGGTGGTACCAATTTATTTCAATTTATTCACCCACCCAGCAGTGTATGAGAACTTCCCTACTTCAACCTTAATGCCAATACTTGCTCAGATTTTAAGATTTGACCATCTGCAAGGGTGTTGAAAGAGTTCCTTTTGTCATTTCCATTTTCAATTTTTTTGATAACTAATGAAGCTGAGCATCTTTTCATGTGTTTATGAGCCATTCATGTTCCTTCTGTGAGACGTCAGTCTGTGGTATTGCCTCTTGCTCATTAGTGCTCTCTTTTTCTTTTTGATTTTTAGGATTCTTCTGGTATTCTGGATACTAGTCCTTTATTGGTTAAATATGTTGCAAACATTTTCTCCCGGTTTGTAGTTTATCTTTTAGGTTCCTTGTAGTGTCTTCATAAACAGAAGTTTTTAATTTTAATGTTGTAGAATTTATCAGCATATTCCTTTAGAGGCAGGCTTTTTGTTTCTCATTTAAGAAACTTTTTTATGATGTGGATGTCATAAAGATATTCTCATGCAGTATCTTCTAAAATTTTTATTCTTTTGCATCTAGCATCTAAGTCTTTAGTCCACGTGGAACTGATTTTGGTGTGTTTTATGAGACGGGATCCGGTTTCATTTTTTCTCATATGGATCACCTTACTCCAGCTTCATTTATTAAATAGTCTATCCTTGCTTCATGCATCCTGCAGCACTCATTCTGCCGTACATCAAGTTTACATATATATGTGGATCTGTTTCTGGGTTGTCTATTCAGTTCCAGTGCTTGACTTGTCTGTCAAGTGCGGGTACCATACCTTCTTAATTACTGTGGCTTTATATCTTAGAATCAGCTTGTCAAGTTCCATGAAAAACATTTTGATTGGGATTGCTTTGAAATCCATTAATCTGTTTGGGGAGACCAAAACATTTAGTCTCCTTCCATAATATGGTATGACTCTGTATTCAAGTTGTCTTTGGTGTCTTTCAGTGAAATTTTATCATATTTTCCTTAAAATCTCTGTACATCTTTGTGATTATTGCTTTAGATTTTCTATTGCTATTGTAAATGATAATTTTTAAATGACTTTCAAACTGTTTAAGGCATACAGAAATGTTAATTTCACATTTTTATCTTGATTTCTGTATCCTGCTACCTCACTAAACTGTGCTATTAACTATTATGTATAGGTGCTCTCCAGTTTTCTGTACAGGAAATAGTGCAAATCATGACAGTTTGGTTTCCTCTTTTCCAATCTTTTTTTTCTTTCTTTTTTTTTAAGATTTTATTTATCTATTCGTGAGAGACAGAGAGAGGGAGAGGGAGAAGCAGACTCCCCTTGGAGCAGGGAGCCCGATGCAGGACTTGATCCCAGGACCCTGAGATCATGACCTGATCTGAAGGTAGATGCCTAACCCACTGAGCCACCCAGGCGCCCCTTCTTTTCCAATCTTTATAGTCTTTCTTTTTCTTTTTTCTTCATTTTATGGTACTGGCCACACCCTCTGGCACAATGCTGAATAGGTAATGGTGGTAATGTACTTCCCTATCTTGTTCTTTTGCTGCAGGCTTTTGTAGATAGCCTTTATCCAGTTAAGGAAAGTTCCCATTATTCTTAGTTTACAAAGAGTTTTTGATCCTAAATGGTCAGTGAATTTCATTGCGTATTTTCCCTCTTTTGAGATGCATCTTAAGGTTTTTCTTCTTTAATTTGTTAATGGATGGCATTTATAAAATTTCTCACTTAAGTTAGGCCTTGCATTCCTGGGATAAACCCATCTTGATTGTGATGTATTGTTTAAATACAATTCGGGATTTGATTTGCTGACCATGTTTGTGTATTGTGCCCGCTAGGAAACACAGGGAAGGCCAGTGAAGGGGGGGAGTGGGGAGGAGGATGGAAGGAGGAGAAAGGGCTCTGGTTCATAATTTTCCATCCTTGCACTCTCCTTTCCTTTTTCTCTGAAATAATTTCTATAAATTGTATTGATCTCTTCCTTGATTCTTCAGTAAAATTCACCAAAACAGCCATCTTGACTTTTTTCTTTTTGAGAAGATTTCTAACTATTCAGTCAAAATTTCCAATTGTTTTAGAACTGTTCTGGTTCTGTTTCTTCTTGAGTTGGTTTTAATAGGTTTGTGTTTTTCTAGAAATTTGTCCACTTCATCTAAATTTTTGAAAACTATCTGACTTATTTTCTCTCACCTGTTTTCTCTATAGTGTCTGTACATTATCTTATTGTAATAATTGTATTATTGTGTCTTATTGTCTTACTGTAGTATTTGTCTTTTCACTCTTTGTTATTAAAGAGAGTGTATTTGATTAATCAAAGAACCAATATTTGCTCTTTTTTTATTGTTTTTTAAAGATTTTATTTATTTGAGAGAGAGAGAGAGAGAATGAGAGATAGAGAACACGAGAGGGGGGAGGGTCAGAGGGAGAAGCAGACTCCCCGCCGAGCAGGGAGCCCGATGCGGGACTCGATCCCGGGACTCCAGGATCATGACCTGAGCCGAAGGCAGTTGCTTAACCAACTGAGCCACCCAGGCACCCCAATATTTGCTCTTTTGATATTCTAGTTTTGTTTGTCTTCTTTTGCATTAGTTTTTACTTTTGTCTGTATCATTTCATTCCTTCTATTTTGGGGGCATTTATTAGGCTTTTTTTTTCCCCCTGACATCTTATCTGGATGCTTAATTCATTAACTTTGAGCCTTCATTTAAGCCTATACATTTTCCTACAGGTGTCTGCTTTGTGTGCATCTCACAAGTTTTGAAATAAACTGAATTTTCATTATTATTCCATTTCAGATATTTTCTGATTTTACTCATGAAATGTGGAGAAGTGTATGTTTCTGCTTTCCATGTGTATGGGTTTTTTATAGTGATATCTTTTTTTTTTTAAGATTTTATTTATTTATTTGACAGAGAGAGACAGTGAGAGAGGGAACACAAGCAAGGGGAGTGTGAGAGGGAGAAGCAGGCTTCCCGCTGAGCAGGGAGCCCGACGTGGGGCTTGATCCCAGGACCCTGGGACCATGACCCGAGCCAAAGGCAGATGCCCAAGAACTGAGCCACCCAGGCGCCCCTATAGTGGTATCTTTGTTACTGATTACTAACGTCCTTGTATTTCTGTTAGAGAATTTTACCATTCTTTTGCAATTTGTTGAGATTAATTTTATGTCTTGTATGCATTTTCATAAATTTTAAAGCTTGAAAATAATGTGTATCCTCCAATTGTTAGAGGCTGTGTTCTGTGTCCATTGGATGAAACTTGTCAGTTGAGCTATTAAACTTTTTATATCCTTGTTGATTTGTTTTGTCTGTTTCATGTATCAGTTTTTGCACTGGAAGAGTTCTGTCAAAGTCTCCTACTACACTGGTGATCATGTCATTTTCTTTCTGTAGACTGATAGTCAATTTTTACTTTATATTTTGAGTCATTCATTGTTATTAGTTTATAATTGTTATATCTCCCTGGCAAATTGAAATGTTTATTATGTAGTGGCCTTCTTTATCACTAATAATGTTTTTTTTTGCCTTTGTTTATTTTGTCTGATATTAATATGGAGATCCCAACTTTGTTTTGGTTAGTATTTTCCTGGCCTATCTCCTTTCTGTCCTTGGAGGAGTTAATTTTTCTAGACATGCTTCAATAAACTTTTGGTGACTAGTTTCAAATTCAGAGATAACTATGAAATCTTGTATTTTTTGTTTGTGAAAAATAGACTCTGAACATCTGATGTAAAGCTGTGATGGATCAGTAATTTGGGAACCAGTTGTGACTTCAGATGTTTTGGGGGTTTTGGTCTTTTTGTTAGGCACGTTGACATGTCTGGGTTCCCTGATTGAAGTGTGTCTGTCTGACTCCCCACTCCACACTGAATCAGTCACGAAGTCCTTTTAATTCTTCCTATACCGTGTCTTTCATTTAAATTCCTCTTTTTGGTCTTCCTTTCCGTTAACTCGGGCCTATATTTTCTCATTGTTGCCAGAGTGTTCTGTCTGTTCTCCTTGCCACCAGAGTCTCATTCCCCCTCTTGTTTTTTCCTGCGGTAATGACAGTCTGATCATTCTGAAATGCCATTTTGATCATGGCTGTCCTCAGAAGTTCTCGCTGATTTCTCCTTGCCCACAGGAGAGGAGCCTGAGTGCCTGAGCTGGGTGCAGAGCCCCAGCTGTCTATCCTCCTCCTTGTCTCTTACGCTTCTTTCCTTCCTCCTGCTGACTGGGCCCCTGTCTCTCTCTTGCCCAACAGATAGACTCATCATTTCCCAAGTTTGCCATAAACTTCAGCTTTTCCTTGCCTTTGTGTATTCCATTTTCTCTATTGGCAGTACTACATTTTGCCTGAACCTTTTTCTCCCGACCCTAACGAAGTCATCTCTCCACTGGAAGACTTTTCTTGGTGATGATCACCTTTAATTCTGTCACAGAATTGAAATTCCTGGCACAGTCTTCTCATTTGCAAGGCTTATTTGGGGATCGATTCCTCCTGCACTGTTGCCACTGTGTGATTGGTTAGCCTCATCACAAAGAGCTTTGGTGCCTGGAAACCCACTAACGAGTGAGGGAGCCTGTTCTATTCTGAAGCACCTTAGCTTGGTTAAAAGTTCTCCTTTAAGTTGGACTGACATCGGCTTCCTTCCCACTAGTTTTAATTCTGAACCCATATAGAATAAGTCCCATTCTCTCTTTAAATGTGTCTTCAGCTGTCTAGAGCATCACTGCTCTATCCCTTCTAAGGCTTCCAGATCAACCTTTTTTTGTCTTGAAGTTGCTCGTATAGGTCCAAACTTTTCAAATCTTCGGCCTTCCTGGTCTCTTTTTAGGCAAACTCTACTTTTCAATATTGCCCTCGCCGCCCCCCCCCCGCCCTTTTTTGGTCAGTGCCCTTTTTTTATTTTTTTTTAAAAGATTTTATTTATTTGAGAGAGAAAGAGGGAGAGAGAGCGTGAGCAGGGGGAGGGGCAGAGGGAGAAGCAGGCTCTCCTCTGAGCAGGGAGCCCGACCTGGGGCTCGATCCCAGGACCCTGGGATCATGACCTGAGCCAAAGGCAGATGCTTAACCGACTGAGCCACCCAGGCTCCCCAGGTCAGTGTCCTTTTTAAGTATCCTTCAAGCTAGACAAAATATTCCAGGTTTGGCCAGAAAGTAGAGAGGAGCCTTTGAGCTGTTGTTTTTGGGGATTTTTGTGAACATAACTGTGTTCCTGTAGTCTGGGAGCACATTTACTCATCGCTGGAAACCTCAACACACTATTCTTAGTTTGTCATTAGCCAAAACCCTTAAGATTTTAGCCACAGACGTTAACTGTAATTCTGCTTCTGTGGTAGTGGTTGAAGAACTTTGCATTTGTCCTTGTTCATTTGCACCTTTTTGGGTTTGGTTTATTCTATCCACCTGGTAAGTCTTTTCGGAACTGGAATCCGCCATCTGCTATAATGCTGTTTGTAAACTTGACTCTTGAAATCCCTTCAGTAATCCTTTTCGGAGCACATACTGTGTGCCACACACAAGTCAAGGCCTTGGGGAATTGAAGAGGCCTTAGATAAGGCTTCTGCCCTTAAGGAATTAGAACGAACATTCTCTGCTTTCACTTGTGACAGTGAATGAAATGCTCAGCGAGGAAGTCTGTCATCACAACTTTGTGTGCTCTTCCACCAGCTACTTTCCTTCAGCTTGAAATTGATCTCCCCTGTAAGGTCAGATGTGAATCCAGTCAGCTTTTTAATCATCTGCCCCGTGTTCTGTGTTCTGCCCATAGAGAAGCCACAGGAGATTGTGATATGCAGTCCTGAAACGCAGGCGCCCTCTCTGCACATGGCTCCCAGGGTCAGGCCAGTCGGGGGGATGGCGTCGGTTCTCGCGCACCCACGCCAGCTCCTGAGCCTACCATGTCACCTCTTGACTGCCTGCCGTTTGTGGATTTGGGGTTCACTGTCTTTGGATTCATCACTTTCCTTTTCCACCTTTTGGAAAGTCAAGCAGGATATAGTTGCCTCTTTTCTGTCTTCTCTGTGGATGCTGAAGGCTAGAAACATCATTCTGATTCTGTCACCACTTATTTTTTCTGTGATCAGCAAACCGTCTTTTCTATTCTTGTAACCAGTGTCCCAGGTTTTGCCTTCCATAATAACATCTGTCATTTTACAGTTCTTCCTGGGCATTTTTCTCTTCATTCTGTTTGTTGAACAGACCGACAGCTCTTGGTCAGACGGACAGAGAAGCAAACTCCTTGGAACTTCTCAGATACAGTCTGGCCCAAGCCAGGCCCTGATCATCTTAAGCCACAGTCCATAAAGCCAAGTCCTGCCTTTAATTTGAGAAGGTTGAGGTCACAAAGTTGCCCTGGCCATTAGGAATGTAGAGAGACCATTGAGTATCAGGGTTAAGAGTATGGGAGCCAGCTGGCTGTGTCTGTATGGCCTTGGACAACTCATTTAAACTCTGCTTCAGCTGTTCACGGAATGGGGCGAGTTAGTTGAGGAGACGCGTGCAGTGTGATGAGAGCATGTTAACACAGAGTAAGTAGTCAGTGGATGGTTTGTAAACAACAAAGTGCCGGTGATGCAATGCTTGCTTAGCAATAACATGGGCTGAATTAGGCAATCAGTCCGTAATAATAGTAGCGGACTGCATGTCAGGCACTGTGCCGAGGGCTTTACAATCATCATCTCTCTCCATTTCACGGGTGCCATGTGAATTTGGGTTATGTCCCCATTTTATGATAGCCCCAGGTTACATGGAAACTGAGGCTCAGAGAGATGAGATAACCTGGGCCTGTTTGTCTTCAGAGCCTGGGCTCGTAGCCACCTTGCTGTGGTCAGTTCCCTGTCATCTTCCTGGAGCGTGTGACACCACCCTACCCCCCATAACACTGCACACACTCTTGACGAAGTTCCACTGCCGGCGGTGTGCTCAGAAGAAAGATCGGGATTTGGGGACAGGGCACTCGGTGTGGTCTATAATAGGGCTCAGGACGTAGAGGATTGCTCTGGGAACTAAGGATGGACAGGTGGAGTCTGGCAGGGCACAGAGAAAAAGGAGGGGGTGTACAAGGCAGGGACCCAACTGGAAGCAGATCCCCAAAGTCACAGTAGTGTGCTGGGTATGGGTGCAGAGAGAAACTGGTCACACTGGTGCAGCAGGTACTGGTGGGGTATACAGAATACGTTAGAGAATAAGTCTGCAGAATGGGAACATTCACGCCAGTGGCTTTCAGTGAGTTTTTAAAAACTTTGAATTGGTTGTCAGCACTTAAAAATGGGAAGATTTGATGTAAAAGTCTGGATTTACAGCTGCCCTGGAAATACCGGAAGTTCTGGCAGTTGCTGGGCCCGCATCCCCACATGGTAACAATTGGCTAGAGCTGAGGCCAGCTGTCTCCATTATGTGGGACAAGTGCTCTCTGCCGTGGCACAGAACCCCGCCCTCCCCCCTAGACTCCAGCTGCGTGGCTCGGGAGGGCTGCAGAGCTGGTGACCTTGGCTGAACGGACAAGGGGTCTGATACTGGATCAGAAGTTCCTTGCGCTTGCCTCCTGCCAAATTGCAAGCTCCGTGCAAGCAGGAGCCTTGCTTTGCTCATGCTCTGCTTTACTGCGAGGGCTCGAGAAATGCGCAGCCAGTGCCGAGCACTCAATAACTGTGGCACCCGGATGGCAGCAGTGACCACGCTAGAGTGGGATTAGTTCTGGAAGCTGCCGCAGGCCTCTCGAATGCTGGGGAGGGAACAGACTGGTTCATTTTGAGCCCCGTTTTTAAGGCAAACTGCGGGTGACCATGAAGCAGCAAATAGGCGGCTTAGAAAAAGAGCGTCGTCTGTACTCGTGTCCGGGAAAGAACTGCCGGTCACGAGGTGCTCTGTGTCCAGCGCCTCTCCTGCACGTGGACAGCTACCCTGTTGTTTTCTTCTGCCCACACCCAGGGAACAATAGGAACGCGTAAGGAAGGCTTGCAGCACGTACTTGGTTGCCTCACTCGGCAGGACCACAGCACGACGGAGATCACAGCCAGAGCTTTTTGTAAAAACTGGTAAAACCGAATTGCTTTTAACCAGGGATATGATCTTTCTTCCTGGTCGCTCATAGTACCCCTTGCCGTGGTTTAGCCTGTGTTCTTGTTTTGTTTATTTATTTGTTTGCCTTTCTTCTGCACTTGGTATTCCTCGGGGCTCCGCGGGGAATGCACCTTGCCATCGGGAGCACTGGGAAAGAAGAAAGTCAAACTGCCTCTCCCCTCGGGCTCCAGCTCCGGAAAATCAAAGCCAAGCCCAGGCAGCTCTTCGCTGCCTGCAGCAGGGTCAGCGATTTGTGTAATGTTTTCCCTGTCAGCTTATCTCTGCTGATTTCTGGTGTTTTTGAGCAGGGGAATGAAGAGCTGCCTTTTTCAGCAGGTGGGACCTGCAGCTGGGATCAAAGCCCAGCATCGGGGGGCTCCTGCTGACAGCAGTCCCTACTTTTCTGTAAACCGCTTGTGGTGGGGCGGGATTTGTCTCTGTGGAGTGGGGTGGCTCCAAGAAAAAGCAGCGCAGATGCCCTGGGAAGGAATGGAAGGAGAGAAGGATTTCTGTCTTGCCCCGTGCAGGGAGCGTTTGATAACATCATTTGAATCAAACCATAATTAGGCTTTTGCAACCAGTTCGTGTAGGAACATGAAATGTTGTTCAGCCAACAGGTTTAGTTCTAACAACCGTCTAACTGGAGGTTTAAGTTGTGCTGTGTATCCCTATATTTAGTCAAATAATATTTTTGATCCACTTTTTCATTCTTATTTTTAGTAATCAGTGATTTTTCTAGGTAGTAATTTGGGTCTGATTGGAACTCTTTGGCAACTCTTCAGTTCTAATTATAGAAGACTTTTTGCTTATATGTCTTGATGATAAAGTGAACATAGGATTTTAAAGAGCTGGCCAACAAACTAGTTGAGTCCTAATTTTTGAGAATCCTGGCTACCACCTTAAAATGTGGAACAAATTACAGTTACCGGCCTGATAAAACTACCCCAGGAGACCTAATTTGCATAACTGTTTTGACAAGGATTGGATCCCACACCATAGGAAAGATTCTCCAGCGGTTTTACTGGCAAGTGTCCTCTTCTAGCATCTTGTTTCATGTCATAAATAAGCTCTAATTACCCAGGTGGTATCGCTGCCTCACTGTGAGCCAGGACATAGTGGGGTCTGTACCGCAGAGGCTCTGGCCTTCCCTGGGGTTAACCCTCTATCATGAGGCACATGTTTGCTTTTGAGCCCCTGTGAAAATAGGGACAGTGTACAGACCTGTTTAGCTCATGTGGCTGAGGAGAGGATCAGACAGACTCCTGCATCTGAAAGTCATTTGAAAACCCTCCAGCCTGGTGCCAGTGTGGAATACTAGTACTCAAGGCTGTGGTTAGCCCTGTGGCGTGAGCTATGTCTGTGCCTCATCTTTGTCAAAGAAAATTAGGGCTTTAGATTAGATCTGTGTGGCCCAATTTTGTGTAAGCCACATGAGGCTATTTTAATTTAATTAATTAAAATTAAATAAAATTTAAGATCCAGTTTCTCAGTCACACTGGCAACATTTCAAATGCTTAATAGCTACGTGTGGCTAACGGCTACTGTGTTGGAAAGCACAGATGGGGAGCTTTTCCGTCACTATGTAAAGCTGTCCTGGACAGCCCTGGACTCCATTATCTTTCAGATATCTTCCGATCTGAGATTGTGGGGATTTCAACAAAGTGGCTTGCTTGGTCCTTAAAGGAGGAAGAATTGTGCCTTTAACGTCATCCCTGCCACCCGTATGTAGCAGGGGCTGAAATGCTGGAATCTCTTCCTTGTTGCCCTGGTGGCTGAGCAGGAGACCTTCCTGTGGCATCTTTTACATTTTCTTAGATGTGATAAGTTAGCTGTAGAATGATAGGTTTTTGAGCTGTCAGATAGTTACATCTAGTTTAAATTTGTAATATGAAGTATTACAAATTCTGGCCAAGCCAGAATTTTTCTTCTTTTTTGCTAAACCTCCGGGTCTTCTTTTTAGAAACAAGGTGAGCTGTTGTAATTTCCCCTGAACTTGGGGCAGCGTAGGTTGGGTCTCAGGCTCAGGTGGGAAAAGGTACGAGAAGGAGTAGCTGAGGCATGCATACATGATGTGGAGATTAGAAATAGCCACGTGGCAATTCCAGGTAGCTTTCAGGACTAGGGGCCAGCGGGTATGTGTGAGTGTTGTAGTGAGCTTAATAGACTAGAGATTCAAGCCCAGAAGAAATGAAATAGGTAGAAAGCAAGAATAAAGCTAGGTCCCACGGTTCAGGCTGTTCAAACATATTTGATCCCTTTTGTCACCTTTCAGTGAGGCCTTCCTGAAGCACTCATAAAAATTGAACATCCCCTGCCCCTAGTACTCCTGAGCCACCTCTTTAGCTGTCCTTTTCCATGGCACTTATACTCTCTGGAACATTCTGTATTTTACTTACTTTGTGTTTATTGTCCGTCTTTTCCTATGAAAGAGTATAAGTTCCATGAGCTGAGCACAAGGATTCTTGTCTGTTTTGTGCTTGGGCACATTAGTACTTTCAGTGAATACTGGATGAATGAATGAAAAGAGCAGAATGAGAAAGAAAACGTTTCTGAGAATGAGCCTTACGATCAGGAGAGGCCAAAGTGATGACTCTTGAGCCAAAAGGACCATTGGAGTAGGCTCCTTGCACTGTTTTACCTGGCACCAGCGTTAGTGAATGAGTGTGGTTTGGAGGTTGTATTTGTGCTTTGGGTGACAGAGGGCTGGCTCATAGTCAGGCTGCCCTTTCTAGAATGTGTGAAGTGATAGCAAATGCTTAGCCCTCCAGAACTGACCCAGGAACAAGACAATCTCACACTATTCCCATCCCTTTTAGGTGTTTGATCAGATTGAGTCAGCAATTTTCTCACACAGGAAAGTGTAAAGTGGTGATAATAATCATCACTTTGACACAGTCACAACTCTCTGGAATAGTGCTCTTCAAACTTCTGTGTATCCAAATCCCCTGTGGAGCTTATTAAAATGCAGATGCTGATGAAGAAGTCTGTGGTGGGGCCTGAGATCCTCCAGTTGTAACAAGTGCTGAAGACTGCTGCTTTGCTGGTCCAGGGATTACCCTTGAAGTAGCAAGGTTTTATTAAGGAGAGAAATTAAGTATTAGTCATCATTATCAGTTGCCTTTATTAAAAATATTTTTAAATTCCCCTTGAACAGGCCAGGGACCGTTATTTCAGAATATTCTGATAGATACTTTTCACTTCAGTTCAAGTAGTTGTTGAGATAGCATAAGCGAGCATCAAGAAAACCAGCCTTTCCCAGTTTTGATTTTCTATAGTTGAACACTTGTCAGCACTCTTGTCAGGAATGGCTTTCAATTCCAAGGCTTCTTTTTTTTTTTTTTTTAAGATTTTATTTATTTGAGAGAGAGAATGAGATAGAGAGCATGAGAGGGGAGAGGGTCAGAGGGAGAAGCAGACTCCCCGCCGAGCAGGGAGCCCGATGTGGGACTCGATCCTGGGACTCCAGGATCATGACCTGAGCCGAAGGCAGTCGCCCAACCAACTGAGCCACCCAGGCGCCCTCAATTCCAAGGCTTCTTAAGGCAGTTGTTGAATACCCTAAGTCTTAGCAGACTTTTACATTGATTCCTTACATGTGAGCTGTGGTTGCACCCAGTAGGGTTGTGTGTATGTGCTAAGCCCCAGATCAAGCTGGTCCCAGACGGGCCTGGATAGGAATTAGGAGAAGTCTGTTTTTGTGGTACAGCACCTGACTCTCTCTGAAGGCTCACTATGCCTTTATAAGAATTAGTGTCCTGGAAGATTTTGTTTTTTAAGATTTATTTATTTATTTTAGGAAGAAAGGGGAGGGGAGGGGACTCCCTGCTGAGTGTGGAGCCCAACTTGGGGCTCCATCCCAGGACCCTGAGTACATGACCTGAGCCGAAATCAAGAGTCAGACACTTAACTGACTGAGCTCTGTCCTGGAAGATTTAATGAGGGCTAAAAGGAGCATCCATAACCATGGACATTTCAGAATCTGAGTCTGAGAGTCAAGCTCCCTTGTAAATGTAGATGATCTTACATGCATCTCTCTTTCCTGCCACATTCCAAGATAGAGTACAGTTGGCCTCTGAACAACATGGGGGGGTAGGGCTGCTGAACCTTCCCCCTCCCCACCCCTTGCCTCCATCTCCATGTAGTCAAAAATCTACATACAACTTTTGACTCTACCAAAACTTAATTATGAATAGCCTATTGTTGACCAGAAGCCTTACTCCTAACATAAGCAATCAATTAAACATATTTTGTATGTTATATGTATTATACACTGTATTCTTACAATAAAGTAAGCTAGAGAAAAGAAAATGTTACTAAGAAAATGATAAGAGAAAATACCCTCACAGCACTGTATTGTATTTATTGAGAAAAATCTGCATGTTGGTGCCCAGCGCAGTTCAAAGTCGGTGTTGTTCAAGAATCTGTTGTGTTTAGTCCTTGTAGAATGTTGTCTGTCTGTCCTGCGGTCCAGGGCTGTAGCCACGGACCTAACGGTGCTGTTGGTCTTGTACTATGGTTCTCTGGTTCCCATGTCACCAAAACCATGCCACTTTTCTCACTTGGACTACTCTCACGGGCCTTAAGAATGTTTGTGTGTACATTACCCTTTTTGTAGGAAACCTCTGCTCTTCTCTGCTCTGCATTTACATTCACCATTATATGCACCAAACCTGGCAGATAGCAAGTGCTCAATAAATATTTGTCAAAAGACTGGCCTTGGACCCTGGCAGTTGAGCTGAAAAACTGCAGCCCAGTCTCCTTGCTTTTGGTTCTGGTCCTCAACCCCTTGTGCACAATTCTGAAACCCAGAAAGTTCTGAAAGTACATTTATTTTCAGGGCAGTTGGCAGCAAAACCTGACTGACCTGAACTCACCTGATATGAGGCTATTTATGATCTTTATTTAGTCCACTTGGAGAGACTAGTAGTACATTTTGCTGCAGAAAAATACTAGTGTATTTGATTACAGGTTGTTCCCGGGGGTGTTAGGTCATATATGGCATAGTAGTGTAGATCCAGAATTACTTTTCTGAAGTGCAAAACAAACAAACAAATGGAAGTTTTAAAACTCATACAGGTCCAAGGGTTTCAGGGAAGGCATTATTGACCTGTGGTAGAATTTAGGGATTTTCTGTAGAAGTTTTATTTGAGGAAATGGATCATTTATTTAGAAGCAAATTAGCCAGAGGCATAAATGGTTAGTCTCTGGCTGATGAGAGGAGAATTAAGTGCCACAATCTGATGGCATAACTCCTGAGGGGATAGCATGTAATGTAAAGTAAAGCCCCAGGGTTAGTTCAAAGAGTGCTAAGTAGTTCTTTTTGTCAAGAGGAAGCTTACGGAATGAAAGCGGAGGAGTTGATTCCTCTTAAGACTTTATCATCAACACAAGAAATATTTACTTTGAGTGTTAATCTATGCATGCATGTAATCTACACGTGGGCGGAGTTTATTAGAAAAAGAAATCCCTTGACTTTGAGAAATGATTTGAAAAATCTGACCATGATGTCCAGTTCTATTATTTCACAGAGAAATGTGTTGGTAAACATACTCTCCTGGCAAAAAAATAAATGTCGGCATTGAGGCAGAAGACCCGCAAGCGACTGAGGTCAGCCAAAAAACCTGTTCCGTTTCCTAATCATCATAATAATAAACGAAGCACCTAAAGACTTGGTCTTGTTGTTTCCCCCCACCCCAGGTGGGAAGTTTTCTCTTGTTGCAGTGTAAATTTTAATTGGGATTGTAGATACAGAATGAAGTCTTCTAAACCTTTTATGCTCATTTTTTTAAAAACTTACCTGTTTTAAGAAAGTAAGCTTTATTCTATACTACATAAATTAGATAAAATCGTTCACTTTGAGTAAAATATTCATTCAACCGGTATAAAGACTTTTGGGGGTTCATCTTCAGGTTTTTGATAGGTATGAAGCAGTTTTAGGGGCTTGGAAGCAGTAGTAGGAGGAAAATTAGTAGAAATTATTATTTTGTATTTCAGAAAGTACTAGGATTGGTCTGTAGATCAAATGTCTGGGGAGGGGGAATGGGGGGAAATGCTTTTAAAAATGTTATTTGAAATGCCCCACAGACTGGCTTCCACCACTACCTGGGGGATAACCTCCATAGCAGTGAGCTGTGTACTTCTGCAGAGAACATCTTTCTGTGTATAGTTCGCACATTGAAAGAGATGACTGACTAATGGATCTTTCTCTAGGCGTACTTTGAGATTCTCTTTGTATTTGGTAGAATGCACCGTGCCTTTTTAAAAAGACATTTGCAGTGAGGAGTGTTGCATTAGAGGCCCTGCCAGTTTGCCCAGAGGAAACGGGAGCCGGCCCCGTGATCCTGTCCCCTGCATTAGGACACACTCCTCCTTGAGGAGGCTCCGTCTGCTTTTCCAGAGCAAATGTCAGAAGCCTGTGACTTCTTTTCCAGGACACGTGTTGGTTGGTTGTTGTTTTAAGCTCATTTTTGTCGAAGTACACGCAGATTATAAGTAGACAAAGAATGAACTCTGCTGTGGTAAAATACGTGCGTAACCAGCACCCAAATCAAGAATCATGCTTGAGAGGCCCTCAGGTGCCCCTTAGTGCACTGTCATTCTCTGACCCTTACCCTGTAACCACCATCCTCCTGACTTCTGTCACCATCTGTTAGTTTTGCCTGTTTTAGAACTTGGTGGAAATGAAATAATACAGTGAATAATGAAGCTTCCTTCATGAAGCTTTTTTTTTTCTTAAGATTTATTTATTTTAGAGAGAGGGAGCGGGGAGAGAGTGGCGGGTAGGGTCAGACGGTTAGGGAGAGAGTCCTAAGCAGACTCCACAGTGAGTGTGGAGGCTCCACAGCCTGACTCCGAGCTCGATCTCATGAGCCTGAGATCAGGACCTGAGCCGAAACAAGAGTCAGACGCTTAAACAACTGTGCCACCCAGGCGCCCCTCTTTCAATGTTATTTTTGTGGGTGTTCTAACTCAGCATTAATCTTATAGGTCTCTTTGGGGCAACTTTAAAAACACCTAGCAAATTGGTCTGAGGACATTAAGAAGGTGCACAGCTAGTCCTGTAGTTGTGTAAGGAGTGTGTGATGCAGGGCAATTGGGGAGGTTGGGTGTCGAGTAGACTATCGGTGGTGTGTTTCTGAGCACTCTCCTCCTTGCCTTCGCTGACCAGTGCTAAGACACGCCAGCGGGACTCCTTCCCTGCAGGGTACAGTTTTCCAGGCCCGACAAGGAACAAACCTAGTGAGTCTACATTTAGGAAGGAGCTCAATGCTTCAGCTCTGTCTTCCCCGCAGAAGGGAGACAAGTTCAGCTGCTGCCCTTATTCTGTCATTGAGCCGTCCTGACGGGCACAGCATGGAGTGTACGAGCAGAGGACAGTACGGCAGGCCTGCCCCAGAGCCGGCCTCCTTGCACTGTGCCTGGCCCTGGGGAGCAGCAGCCTGCCCCAGAGCTGCGTCCTATCATGCTGTTGCTGTTTTCTCCCTAGAAAAGCAAAGGTTCCAAACTTCCTTCAGAGAGCCTATTAAACTGTGGTTCCCAGTGAATGGGAAGAGGCCGCGCTTATGTGATACGTCAGACAATTAATAATTTTACAGAACAGGATTGTCACTAAGAACCCACAGAATGGTTCAGGATGAACTGCTTCATGCCATGGTGATGTGTGTTTAAGAAGACATTCCATGGTGTATCATTCCAGTGAGTGGATAAATATCTTGAATTTTCAAAGTTTTTGACTCCTGTCATGATTTTGAGAGCTGCATGCTTCAGCTTGTGTGTGTGGTAAACATACCAGAACTTAAGTGTTTTCCTGTCTCGGTATTGTGGAAGCAGCAGAGCCCACTAACTTTCTATTTTGTAACCAAGGAAAATTTTAGCATTTAGAACAAGCACACAAAGAAATAAACACGTTAAATCGCTTAACCCGGTCTTTTCTTCTCAGAGCATGCCAGGAAATTTGGAAGCAGTCATTTTCATTCTGCTTTCAAGATGGGAGAGTGGAGACAAAAAGGATAGTTTTGAAAAATTCAGCCAGAACCTCCACTTGTGTAGACCTCAGAACTTGTCCTGTTTCACCAAGTTCCTAATAGTAGGTCTGGGCATAAGAGGCTGGGGGGCAGAGGGCAGAGCGTACCAGCTGGTGGTCTGTGGCATCATGAATGGGTGTTGGGGGAGCGAAGATGCTGACCCCTCAGCATTCAGGCTGGCGGGTGGATGCAGACTCGTGTCATGCCAGGCAAATGGCATCTTCTGTGTGTTCTATGACATGACATTGCTTCCGGAACACTGCTTTATATAAGCTGCTTTTCTAAGACTGAGGTGGGATTTTAGCTGAGTACTGGATGATTAAGACCCCTCATGGGAAGACTTAGGGGAAGAGTGTTCCAGAAGAAGGGTACAACAAGTATCGAGGGCCTTGAGGCACGAGTGCATTAGTGTGTCCTTAGGATGGAGAGAGGGCAGTGAGTGGAACAGTAACCTGGACACGAATGGCGGGTGACCTCACTGAGAGGCAGGCAGGACCCAGGGGCCAGATCTCTGGGGCTGTGTCCTCACTGGGGAGTTTGGATTTTATTCTGTTTTGGGAAGCCTTTGCAGGTTTTTATACAGGGAAACATCATGATCATAACATAGAAATGTAGAACCATGGTGTTTAATTCAGAGGGGAATTAGAAACAGACTGATCCATTCTCTGCATTTTATTGCTGAAGGAAACTGTTCTGTGCCTTGCTGCTGCTATTTTTGTGTCATTTTTTCATCTGTAAAACCAAGAGGTTGTATGTGATGCTTTCTGATTTCCGTTGAGTTCTAAAGATCTAAAGATCTTGATCCCTATATACCCCTCTGTATTAGTGTCCTAGGACCACTGTAACAAATGACCACAAACCGGATGGCCTAAAACAACAGAAAGCTATTCTCTCAAAGTTCTGGAGGCCAGAAGTCCAAAATCAAGGCGTCTTCCGCAGGGTTGGTTCCTTCTGGAGGCTTCAGGGGAGTATTCTGTTCCATGCCTCTTTACTAGCTTCTGGCAGTAGTGAGCAATCCTTGACATGCCCTGGCTTGTAGAGACCTCACTCCTGTCTCTGCCACCATTATCACATGGCCTTCTCTGTCTCTGTATCCTCGTATGGTACCATTGTAAGGACACCTGTCCCTCTGGAGTCATTGGATTATGGGCCTGCCTGAACCAAGTATGACCTCGTCTTGATTTGATTATATCTGCAAAGATCCTATTTCTAATTAAGGTCATATTGACAGGTTCGGGGGGTTAATTTTCAGTATATCTTTGTGGGGGGCACATTTCCACCCATAATACCTTTCTTCCACCACCTTCATAGTAATGCCTTCTCCATCTTGTGGATTGACCTCCACTTAGTTTTTTAATGGAATCCGAACAGCCATTTCACCTGAACAGCTAAGAGGTCAAAATAATACACCTCTGTTACTAAACAACACTGGCTGCCCTTTTCACATAGATGAAATGTAGAAATATTGTCAGAATTGTTCAAATCTGACATACCCAAAATGTCGTGCTTCACGGAATCATTTTAGAGAAGAATATATCTGTCTCAGCCTTGGACCCATAATCCTCACTTCTGCATATCCTTTTCTATCCAACAGAAGTGGGGTTTTTTTTCTTGTTGTTTGTTTTGTTTTCATTTTTGTGGATTTTTTACTTAACCAGCTATTCGGTTTCATTAAAATTACATATTTATTCTTTGCCTTGTACCAGAAATTATTTAAAGCATTTCTGTGTGTGTGTGTGTGTACGCGCGTGCATGCGTAAAACAACATGGTGTTAATTAAAGGTGGGGTCAAAGAAGGAAAAAAGGAACAAAATGAAAAGGGAGGCAAGGTGGATCTTTGGGTACATTCCATCATGCCAGGCGGGTCACAGATTTTACTTCCCTAACAGCCAGGATGGAAAGGGAGGGCCTGCAAGTTTCACACTGCCCAGAGTTTTGTGGGGCCGGAAGTCAACTCTGCACACCAGTTTGGAGGATTAAAGTGAAGCACATTTCAGCAAAAGCAGTTCTGCTGGGGGCGGGGGGAGTAGAGGGAAAGGTGGCAAGTTGATGGGACTCACATTTCTGTCTCTGCTAATCTGATTCGGTCTGGCATAAATGCAGAACCATTTCAGGGAGGGATTGAGTCCATTTCTTTCAAACAGTTCTTTATGAACATTGTGCCTTTCTAAATCTGTTTATCACCTTCACCCTTCCACTTCTTAGATGGGTAGTCAGTGAAGAAGTAAAAATAGTAGCCTCTCTGGATTTGGGTAAACCTTCATTCACCTACCTGAGGCATGCTCTAACGTATGTGGGATTACCATAGCAATTTTTTTTTTTATATGAAGTCATTTACTTTGCTCTAAAAATGTGTGCGTGTTTGTGTATCTAGTGCAGCTACTTATGTGCGTCATGCCGGGGTGGGGGGGGGTCCTTACTTCTGAATATTCATTCAAATTTCTGTACTTAACAGAGTTACAAAGAGAAGTGATGATAGTCAAAACACAGACATATTCAATAGTGATCAAACCACTTAATAAGTTTAGCCCCCATTCTAGCATATCATTTCCTTCCTAGCATCCTACCCACCCATCCGGCCAGGGTTTTGTTGTTTGACTTCTTGTTGATCGCTGATACTGTACAGTGCAAATAAATTGCAGATTGGGCAAAAGATCAAGGACTTCACAAGGGCAGTGAAAGGAAAGCTTGAGGGAAACACACAACCACTGACACTGAGGCTCAGAAGCGTAGGATTAGCTAATAGTTGAAGAAGAAAACTACAGTACCAGTGACATCAGTGGGAAGTCTTTAAATGCCAAAGGAATCATTTGAGTATCTCATGATTGGAAGACCCTTGAGAAAACTGTTGTTGCCTTGGTGATTATTTGTTCTCTGATTTGCTCTAAAGGACTGACCTAAAGTGATGAATGTCATACAGCACTGTACTGTAATTTTGTTAGAACAGTTACAGACACAATTACTGTTTGGTTCATTCTTTGTTCATTTGGAGAAATGGTACGTTAGTTGCAGTTATAACCTACAAATTAAGTCATTAAATATTTTATGAACTTGTTTGTGAGTTTGTAATTTTTTTGAAGGTGCAATCTTAACCTTTTTTTTGTTACTATTTACTATTAAATTTTGACCTTTTATGTCAATTTACCTTAAGTGACCTTTTTTGGTCTTAATTTATCTTCCTTTAATGAGCATCTCCACTGTCTATTTGTTTCAGCTATAAGGGGTGTGGTATGTTGGCGTATCCCCTCAAAATTCCCAGAACCTGAGAATATGACCTTATTTGGAAATAGGGTTATTGCAGATTGTAATTGATTGCTAAGATGAAGTCATGTGGAGTAAGGTGGACCCTTAATCCACTCCGACTGGTTGTAAGGAAAGGAGAGGAGACACAGAGACACTTCCAGAGGGAAGATAGCACGGGAAGAAACAGATACACGGAAAGAGTGCCATGTGGTGAATGGGTCTACAAGCCAAGGAACACCTGGGGTTGCCAGCAACAGGAGAAGCAAAGAAGCGTGGCAGAGGTTCTTCCTTGGAGCCTCAGAAGGGACTTCTAGCCTCTAGAACTGTAAGAAAAGAAATTTCTGTTGTTTGAAGCCACCAGTTTGTGGTAGTTTGTTATGCCCTAGGAAACTAATACAGGGAATTTTCAGAAAATTACTCTGCTGGTCCATAGACTACGTGTTAATTTTCAGAGCCCAGGCCCAGAGAGGTATTACGTCAAGTTGGAAATAAGGTGAAAAGTGATTTCACTGGCCCAAACTCAATATGGCTTAAATAACTTGCAGTATTTTCTGTATTAAATAAGTAGCTTCTTGTTTAAAGATAAATGGATCATTTCTGTTAATAACTGAGCTGGAGGCAAGTTTCACTAGTATAGTGTATCAGCACACAATTCTCTGTTCAAATGTGCATCAATCGGTACCTGTGTTTCATGGCAGCTTTCAAGAGAAGACTGTCCCTAGCAACTTCTACTTAAAACCAATACATTATCTTTTACATCAGGCTCCATATAGGTGTTTTGGGCGGGGGATTCTGAAGTTTGGAACTGGTTCTTTTCAATAGACAGGAATTATATGATTATATGCCATTATCATCAATACCCTTTAAAAAGAAAGCTGATGTACTCTTTGTCCCAGATGGAACCGGGGGTGTGTGTATGTGTGTGTCCTTTGAAATTAAAAGGCCAAGTCAGTGTATTCCATCATCTGGTATGAAATGTTTGTTGAACTGCCTCACTGGAGCCCTGTCTTACATTATCAGTTGCTGGCTCTAGTGTCAGTATGTCATGGCTGGCAGGTTAGTGGGTTTTGGCAGAGGAAATGAAACCTAGTCAGTTACTACGAGATTTATAGTAGATCTGCTATTGCAGGAAGTGGTGAAAAGTTGATTGATAGTTGGAGACAAAACTCTACGACAAGAAACAGGATGTATGCTTTCTATTTATACCCAGGTTTTCCTACATTTTAGGGCTCCTTTTGCACTTGGTTTCGGCTCTTTCATAGGCCATGCAGTCCCTCACCCTTCAACTCAGTCATCAAAATATAAAATAACGGAGGAGATTTTCTGTTAGCTTAGCCATGATAAAGGCACGTATTTCCAGCTGTTACTGTTACTCTTTCCTGGTAGTTGTATTTACTGGAACTTGTCAGAGAGCCGTTTTTAATTTTTAAAAAATCCTCCAAATAGGTTATTATTTCACATATACAAACAGAATAAAAGCTTTTTTAAAAGTTACATGGTAGGATTACATTTCCAAAAACTTTCTAAGGAAAACCTGTTTTGAGTATCTTTTTAAAATATGACATTACTGTGATCCACTTGTCATGTCTCTTTTCAAAGGATGAATCTCTTCACTCCTGATTGAATACATTCTTAACAAGTAGGTGCTCTTAGATATAAAATATATACCATAAGTACAACTAGTAACTCAGTGTATTCATTACTTTATATCTGAATGTACCTGGTTTTTGTAAGCCTTCTGGTTAACTAATAATGTCATTCGACAAAGCTTTGACATGAACTAGCTGGTCTGTTTTGAGTGTAACAGTGAAAAACCACTAACTACATTAAATGAGGTGCTTTCTGAAATGGAAAGGGCCATTGCAGAGTTAGGTTCTAGAATTTACAAGGAGTGGCAGATTTAGAACCAACTCTAATTGTACCAGTAGTTGAAAGAACAAAAAGCTCCTCTTTCATGGCTTAATTTTTTTTTCTCCAAATGAAGAGGGTTTTTTTTTTTTTTTTTTATAGCAAACAATGATTGCTAAGTAATCTGTGTGAAATAGTTGAATAGAAACAAACCCAACTTTCATTCCTTGGACCATTAGGTCATATTCTACATCAATGATGTTTCGAAATTTTTAATTCCTTTTTATTCTAGCATTCTTTAAGTGGAGAATTCAGAATGCTTCTTCCATAAACTTAAGGTTTCTATCACAACTTTAATAATTTAGGAAACTAGCCAGCTTGAGGTAGTAGTAAAAGTGGGATTAATAAGAAATAGAGATGAGTCAGCATGGTGAAGAATCATAAATGAACATAGAATTCTTTTTTTACATAATTTTTTTTAAAAAGATGTATTTATTTCAGAGAGAAAGAGCATGAGTGGGAGGGGCAGAGGGAGAGAGAGTATCTTGAGCAGACTCCATGCTGAGCGTGGAGCCCAACGTGGGGCTCGATTTCATGACCCTGAGATCATGACCTGAGCTGAAAACAAGAGTTGGATGCTTAACTGACTGTGCCACCGAGGTGCCTCTTTTTTTTTTTTTTTTTTTAACATATTCTATACAAATGGGTCACTTTAAATGTAATACAGCAGTTAAAGTGAGAAACAAACTGAAGGATGAAAATTCACATTACCTGGTAACTGGCACAAGTCCTCTTAGGGTCACATGGCTCATCTGGGCTACTGCCCTGCCTGCCAGAGTGGATCCTTTTTAGTCTCACATACATGGGGTATGCCGGGTCTGAAAAGAGCCAGGATTACAGGTGAGAGGCTTTGAAATCCAGATTTATTCTGTTATACACGACAGATACAGTATAGTAGACAATAACAAAGATCCAGATAGTTTCAGCTTGAGAGTTGACACATCTACTCTTTTCACTGTATCCACAAAAATAATCCAGATGTTTTCTTCCAGTTCTAAGCCTCTGTCTTTCAGGCTCAGACGTGCACTTCATTGAAGCTTGCTAAGCTAAAGCCATCAGTGTTTGCAGACTTCTGTGCTTGTGCCTGTCAGAACTTGCTCATGTGGAAGATGTTGAATAGAGCTCCAAATGGGGAGAAGTGAAGAATGTGGTCTTAGGACGGGAAGCTTTTCAGAGCCTGGATATTTGTGGGAGGCCCTGTGGCGGAGGAGTGAGCACACTAGAGCTCTAAGGCATGGGTTTCCGGTCTTGACTGTGCCTTGTTAGCTGGGTAGACTTCATCAGATCTCTTACCCCCCCAGGCTTCTGTTGTGTCATCTGTAATGTGGACAGAGATGAAACTGACCCGTGAGGTTGTCATTTGGAGCAAGTGTTTGTGGAACATCATCTTTCATATATTGTCAGAAGTATTTGTCGTGGCTAATAAGAATGAGATGTAAGGGTCACTGAAGTAAGAGCTTTTATTTTAAAATTTTGTTTCCAATATTATGATTTAGTAAGAGGCATGGTCTTATTTCCCAGAGTCCTTGCTTTTTATCTCTTAAAGCTGCAGGTTACTACCCCGAGAGGACCTGCTTCAGCAAAAAAGATGGCAGTGAACTAGCTCCTGGGCTGACAGGGCCTTAGCGCAGAGATGTTTCAGACTGGTCCACTAACTCAGACCAAATTCTTTTTTTTTTTAAGATTTTATTTATTTATTTCACAGAGAGAGACAGCGAGAGAGGGAACACAAGCAGGGGGAGCTGCAGACAGAGGGAGACGGAGAAGAGGCTCCCTACTGAGCAGGGAGCCCGATGTGGGGCTCATCCCAGGACCCTGGGATCATGACCTGAGCCGAAGGCAGATGCTTAACGACTGAGCCACCCAGGTGCTCCTCAGACCAAATTCTTTACCAGTGGTCATCAAGGTTTCAAAATATATGGTGGGTGGACACCATTGACACCCACCTTGGACATGGATGTAACCATCTTACTCCATAACTGTGCTCCTCAAGGTGTCTCAAGCTGGTGAGAACATCCAGAGTTTATAACCCTTTGGTGAATCAAAAGCTGACTTCAGCTCATCTTACCCTAGTTTTTCTCTTTACCCTATCCACCTTCCTTTTTCTAAGCTCTGGGAATTCCAGCACTGACACTCAGGGGTTTCCTTGCATATGAGAAAGTTGCCCTCAGTGAGGGCTGTTGCCCATGGCCATCCCCTGCTCGCTGCACTGTGCACCCGCCCTAGAACGCTGACTGCAGTGAAGCTTCGGGGCCCTGACTGCACTCGTGGGGGGGCCGCAGTGGGGATGGAGCTTCCCTGCACAAAGTCATTATTACGCCACATATTCTGAGACCAAAGGGCTCATCTAGGCACTGAGGTGAAAAATACCACCTTTGTTCACTCGTTCCCATTGTCCCACCAGTTATTTCAGCTCCATTGTAACGAGGCTTCATTTTCTCAATATTATGGGATGGACTACTCTTTCAGAAGTGACCTTATCTTGTGAACTCACCCTCCTCCAGTGTGCCTCAAAGCCACTAAATGTTCTGTATGCTCATTTCACCTTTGAACTTAGAGACACATAGAAGCCATGTCAGCATGCTGACCACTTTAACTCACTGCCACCCATTTCTGTTGTCACTTCCGATTTTCCTCTTGGGGAGAGTAAAGACAGGGTTTTTAGACACCTATGGTATACTTTTCGTTGCTTCCTTCATAACAAAAGGAAAATAACTAATTCATCCAAGTTAATTAAAAAGTTTATATTTAGTATAATGTAACGTTACAAATTTAGAAAAAATACTCTCTGACGTAACATGAAATGATCTGATAAAAATAAAAAGTGCTTCATGCTGCTCTGTATAGTACTGCATTTTATTTTTTTGTATATTTAAAATTTTTGAGTAGGTATTAACATTCACAGAGGTTTCAAAATAATTTGTAGTGAAAAGCCTCCCTCTCCCCATCCTCCTCCAGCTTTCTAGTCCCCACTCTTCCCCCATACAAGCTAGTATTTTCTATAGCTATCCAGGTTTATTGATAAGTATACAAGCAAATAGATGTGTTTATATTTCTTTCTCATTTTTTAACATAAAAGGTAGCCTGTACTTATGGCATGCCTTTTGTTGTTGCTGTGAAATGGTTTATCTGGCTTAGCCCATGAACAGCCTCGTTCTTAGGCAGCCATGGGCCCTTCCTTTGCGTGGAGTGTCCGTAACTTATTTAACCAGTCCCATAATCAGGGGCATTTGGTTGTTTCCCATTTTGGAGTATTAAAAACAATGCTGGATTAATAACCTTGGGCCTCTGTCCTGTAGCATATGTGTTTAATTTCCAGATGTGGTATTGCTGGGTCAAGGGTATGTACATTTTCAATTTTGTAAGTTATTGCCAACTTCTCCTTCACAAGGGGTCAGACCTGTTTAATTTCTTACCAGCTGTGTAAGGAGGTGCCATTTCCCCCACAGCCTTGCTAGTCGTGCTATCTAATGTTTGGATTTTTGCCACTGTGATAAATGAAAAATGTATCTCAGAGTGACTTTAGTTTGTACTTCTCTTATTTGACTGGAGTTGAACATCTTTTCATATGTTTAAGAGGCATTTGTATTTCCTTTTGTGGGAATTGTCTCCTTATGTCTTTTGTCCATTTTTCTGATGAATTGTTATAACCATTTTTAAGAACTCTGTTGGGGAGATTAGGCCTTGCTCTGTGACATGAGTTGAGTTGCCAATATTTTTCTCAACTTTGCTTTAGCCTTTTGACTTTATGTTTTGTTGGTTTTTGTTGTTGTCTTATAGAAGTTGTTTTTTTTTTTTTAATTTGTCAATCTTTGTGGCTTCTGGATTTTTTAAAAAATTTTATTTATTTAGGGGCGCCTGGGTGGCTCAGTTGGTTAAGCGACTACCTTCGGCTCAGGTCATGATCCTAGAGTCCCGGGATCGAGTCCCACATCAGGCTCCCTGCCCAGCGGGGAGTCTGCTTCTCTCTCTGACCCTCTGCCCTCTCGTGCTCTCTATCTCTCTCATTCTCTCTCTCTCAAATAAATAAATAAATAAATCTTAAAAAAAATAAATTTTATTTATTTATTTGACAGAGAAAGACAGCACAAGCAGGGGGAGTGGCAGAGGGAGAAGCAGGCTTCCTACTGAGCAGGGAGCCCGATGCAGGGCTCGATCCCAGGACCCCGGGATCATGACCTGAGCCGAAGGCAGGCACTTAACTGACTGAGCCACCCAGGTGCCCTGTGGCTTCTGGATTTTAAGTCATAGTTAGAAAGGGTTTCCTCATTCTAGAGGCATAAAGGGGATCTCCTCCATTTCCTTGTAATACTTTATTTGCTTCTTTTTTTTTTTTTTTTTTACATTTATCTCTTTGATCTGTTTTGGGATTTATCTTGGTGTGTCACATGAAGTATGGCTCCAACTTTATTTTGTTGTTCCTGGGCCAATTAATGAATAGTCCTAATATTTCTTCTTCAAATGGCTTTCAAGGTCCAAAAAGTTGGCAGCTCTTGCAGAAGCCTTAAAGGAAGTGTCGCTGACGAAGGCCCAGCTGGGACTAGACCTGGAAGCGCTGGAAGCCGCAGCTCTTCTTGTGCAGGAGGAGGAAACGGCAGTAGAAGCAGCCCGTTCCATTTCCAGGCAGCAGACCCCTTCCTCCAGTCCCGAGGCAAGTGATTCCGAGGAAGCAGACAGCACCACGTCCTCTGAGACTGAGGGCTCGGACTCAGAACAAGGGGAGCTCACAGGAAGTGAGTCTGAGACAGCAGATCCCTTGCGAGGCCCCTCCCTGGAGGGAGGCAGCACCCTGCTTATTGTCAATGGTGGGGTGTGCAGAAACTCAGCCACCGAGACCTCAGATGGCGGTCCTGGAAAACCGCCTGCCTCCTCCCGGGCTCTTGGAGGGTCCGGGCCGCTGATAGAGGAGCTTGGAGAGCACCTGAACTCGACAGTTCAAGTTTCTGAACTCAAGGACTCGGCTGCTGGAAGCCACAGCAGCGTGCGGGCCAGAGGTGACTGGCAAACACCAAGTGATTGACTCCGAGTGGTTTTCCCCACCGTTGAGAATTATGTCAGATTTGGTTTCCTTTACTGAATGGTAATTCTTCATTTTCACTTTGTCCTTTTTCTTAGCATATACAACGCTGTTTTTCAGCGAGCTGATGTTGATACCTGTTGGTTTCCTTGGTACAACTTTAAAAATAAAGTTTTAAAGTATTTTTGCTAAAGTAGAATTAATATTGAAGATGAACTAACAGTTCGGCCAGAATCTCTAGAATGTAGAGCCCATTCATATGGTTTTTTTCAAGATTTTATTTTTAAGTAACCTCTACACCCAATGTGGGGCTCGAACTCACAACGCTGAGATCAAAAGTCACAAGCTCTACCAGCCAGCCAGGCTCCCCCATTAATATTTTTAGTAGCCTCACCAAGGGATACTTGACATAGAATAAACTGCACGTATTTAAAATGTACACTGTGGTTAGTGCTGACATGTATATGCACGAAATGAAATCATCACTGCAGCCAAGATTCTCTACCTTACCCATCATTCCCAAGTGCCCTTGTCCCCCTCTGTTACCCCTCTCCCTTCCCCCCTCGTGCCACCCACCCCTCCATTCCCCAGCAAGCACTGATTTGCTCTGACACTGAACGTTAGTTTGCATCTCCTAGGATTTAATGTAAATTGAATTATAGTAATATGTACTCTTGTAAAAATTAGGCTTATTTCACTCACTATAATTATTTTCAGATTTGTCGATGTAGCATGTATTCAAGAGGCATTTTTTAGAAAGGTTTTTGTTTTTTCTCGTATCTGAGTAGTATTTCATTGGATAGATTTTTCCATTCACCTAGTGATGGACATTTGGGTTGTTTCCAGCTTTTGGCTGTTACAAATAAAACTGTTACGAACATTTGTGTACAAGTCTTTGTGTGGACATATGCATGCTGCGTTTCTCTTAGGTAAATATCCAGTGGTGGAATGGCTGAGCCGTATGGTAGGTGTATGTTTAACAGACTGTGTCCCAACATGGCGGTACCAGTTCATGTGTCCACCGGTAAAGTAGACTTCCAGGTCCTGCACATTCTTGTCATCACTGAGTGTGATCTGTTTTTACCATTTTTATCATTTTAATAGGAGTGAGGTGGTATCTCACAGTGGTTTTAATTTTCATTTTTTTAAGACTTCTGTTGGTGAGCCTCTTTTCAGATGCTTACTTGTCATCCACAAATCTTTGGTGAAGTGTCTGTTCAAATCTCTTGCCTTTTTTTTTTTTTTTTTTTTAAAGCTGGGTTGCCTGCTTTCTTATTTTTGACTTTTGAGAGTTCTTTATAAATTCTGGATACAGATCCTCATTATGAGTCATCTTTGCACACCTTGTAACCTTCCATTGGGTGCCACACATTGTAAATTTCACCTTGCTGAATATGTAGCCTTATCTTCTTCAGCTTTGGGGATGCAGTTAAGTTACTTGAAAATAGTTTGATCTTTGCACGTCTTGCTTGTGTAATTTGTTAGGCAGGTCTGGAACAGTGTTCAGTCTAGGATGAACTATTGCCCGGTATGAAGGAAAGATTTTCCCATGCCCCTGGAACTACAGATTTTCCAGTCTGGGTGATGGAAATAGGCACCTGGGTGAATGCTGAGCACTGTTCCCTCTAATGCTTTCAGACGGTGCTTTTCCAGGATGACACAGTCTCGGCAATAAGTACTCTTGTGAGTATTAGAGGGGCCCTCTCCAGATATCTGGCCTTCTCTGCCGCTCTCTCTTCTCTGGTCCTCTGTCTTGCAAATGCTGGCTGCCTCGGTCCCTGCTCATCCTCAGCTCTGTCTCCTCACCTTGGGAGTCCGCTGGAGTCCCTGCTCATGCAGCCTGGACGGTGTCAGCTCAATAACGCAGCTCACTGGGTTGGTTTCTTATCCCTCAGGATCACTGTCTCTCATTGCCTGACATCCAGTGTCTTGAAAATGATTGTTGCATGTACTATTCCTGTTTTTCTTCTTTGGTTATGTTGGGTGGGAGAGTAAATGGTGTTTATTACTCCATCTTGATTGGAAGTGTAAGTCTCCATTAATGTTTTCAATGTGAATTTTCCCACTTGAGTGTAAGCTCCCAGGGAGCGGGTTCTGTGTCGTGTCTGGTTACCACTGAATCATCAGTGCCCATATTCTCATTGCTCCATAAATATTTGCTGAATGAATGAACAAATGAAATAAATCAATTTGCTCTAGGGGGGAAATGAAATGAAATCTGATCTGTATTAATCTCGGTAGCATTTTTATTTCAAGAAAGGGTCTGCTCCTTTTTACTCTAGGTTTATATAGGTTGCGAGTATTTGTATTTCCAATATAAATTTCAGTTTGTATTAACAGGATAGTTGGGGTGACTGTGCCATTTGACACACATGTTAACTCCTGAACACTTTAGCAGCTTTGTCGGAATGTGTTCAAGACTTTCCTCGGGCTCCCTGGAGAGCTTCAAAATCCCTATGACCATTGAAAATGCGTTTCTTCTCGGTGGCACATTACCTGAAGGCAGTTTGAAAATGCACTGTTACTCCCCTCGTTCACTTCTACTGACGTCAAGTTGAGCAGAGCCACTTTTGTCTAAAAGTTTAAAGCCATGGAAATTCTTCTACCAACTCTGTCCTTACTTAGTTATCTACACAGGATCTACTTCTGTGAAGTTTGCCATGGGTAGAAAAACCTGTTACTCTCTTTCTCAGAGAATGAGCAAACAACCTTCCCGGACATCCTCAGAGCAGAGGAGCTCATTAAACAACTCTCCTGAGTATCAAAGACGATACGAGTGGGCGCCTTAATTTTCGACTCCGTGTCTGCCGTGTTTCTTTTACCTATGTTCACAGAGGGTTAAAGCTTTGTGATACCACATTACCCTGTCTTTGTTTAAGATGAGTTAAGAACACTACACCACGTCTGTAACCCAAAATAAGTCCAAAGGTACTGCCTTTTATTTGATTTTTTTTTTAACTTGACAACCTGCCATGCAACTCCAGGGATCTCCTGTAACCATATGAGTTTCCCAAGAACCCTGGGTGATGGGAGAAACAAATTTATTGGGGAAAGAGCAGGAGAGGACCTCAGCCACTGGTCGGAGCTCAGTGGAAGCAACTAAGGCTTTGGGGTTGATGAGGTGAGGAGGTGAGTTCCAGAGCTAGAGCTCAAGGGTGACCAGCGCACAAGGGGGTACACCCACCTCCGAACCACCTCTTTCCTTTTGAATTTGGGAATAGAGCTATTTTCCTGCTTATCTTAAAGGGTGATGAGACTGTATGTTCAAAACACTCGATGAACTGTAAAGTATTAAACCAACATGAGGGTTTATTACTCTTCTCTGACTTCCCAGAGCTGAACAGGGCTCTGTTCAGCTACCTGCCAACAGGTCACTGGGGGGGCCGGCACTGTGAAAATGAGTCAGCCCTGTTAATCGCTCCAGAGGCATGCCAGTGGTAAAAGTCTACACAGTTCAGCAGATTAGAGAAAAATATTAATTATGTCAATGAATCACAGCACTGCCTCATCTTCTGGGTTTGCATTATCGTTGACCTGTTTTTCTGTGTTCTGTCTCTCCTCTCCCATTATCCTTGAAGAATAATCCAGGGCCTTGCCGTGGGCATGATGTTTTAGGTGCCAGTAACTCTGCCCATATCATCTGTCACTGGCACAGGATTAATTTACAAATGAGACAGGGCTGCTCCCTACCACTTTCTGAGTTGGTTGAGCAGCTGGGGGCCTGTTTTCACACCTGCTGGTGGAAAATCCACTTTGGTTGTAGGGATCAAATTCTATGATGAAGAACTTCAGGAAGGAGAGAGAGGGTCAAGTTTTCTCTGCTGTAAGACTTCATAAAAAATTGTTTTTATTAGAGGGGCCCTTGGATATCTATTTTGTTACAAAGAGATTTTTATTATCTTATAACAAGAAATTGCCCTATGTAGTCAGTGGTGACAAAGATACCTCTAAAAGGAAATAGAAATGAGTTAAAGACAATGTAGGAATTAAACCTTAACTCAAAAGTACACCGAACCTTCATAACGTATTACAAAATACTTGAATATGCAAAAGTCCCCTCGAATCAACTGATCGGTCATGTAATGATGCTGCATGTCAGGTGGAATGAAGTGAAACTTCATAAACAAATCTGTTTGGTCAGGCATCTCCATTAAAGCGAGTCAAAAACTGCAAATGTTTCCTTAACATCATTCCGTCTGAATCCCCGACGGCATTCCTGTTTGTGATCTGCTCTCTTTCCCGGCCGTTCTCCGAGTGCATTATATATAGTTGCAATCCATACCAAATGAAGGAGGCATTGATTAGACTTGATTTAAGGCAGCAAGTGATAAATGCAGCTGGAAATTGATTCATGCCTCTCAAGTGACTGGGGCACAGCCATCCACAGTTGACACAACTCTTGTCTCAAGGCTGGAGAAAACAAACAGGGAAACATGTCAGACAGATAAATGACTTCGCTGTTTTGAGCTCTCCGTGGAGGCCATTTGTTTTCCTAGATAAGGAAGACTGCTCTCCAAAGTCATGAAAAGAAAAGCCAGAGGAAAAGGATGAATGTGGAATTGGATGCCTGAGCCCTTGGAAAAAAAAACCCCGAACAGAAAGGATTTACCTCTGGGAAGGATCTTGCTAGGAGGCTCTGCTCTGTCCTCTCCTTTGGCCTCAGGGGTGCTGCGGGCCGTGAGTTGGCCATGCCAGCCCCACTCCAGCCAGGCCCGCGTGCTCAAGGCTCTGTCTCCAGGACCCTAAGTGATGGCAGTGGTATGCTGTGGTCCACGTTCTTCCCAGGGAAACATTTCCCAACGACTCTCCTTCGAGTGAGCAGTCAGGGGAAAAAGCAGCAGGAATGGCGGAGTGACTTGACAGCCCCGCTTACAGAATTTGTTTGACAACCAGTCTAGAACCCTCCCGCCTCCCGAATGCAGTAGCCCTCTGGCAATCCAGTGCCTCTCAGGGTGCCTCTCCCACAGTACATGGTTAAATATTTACTGTATTTTTGCTTTGTGTTAAACTCTCACCTCGACATGTTCGCTCATGCACTTTCTCTTTTTGCGTAGGTGGACACTTCATCCATCCTTCCCGGCCCCATTCAAATGTCACCTCCTCTAGAAGGTCGTCCTTCATTCTTCCTGGCTGGAAATTATTTCCCTCCTCTGAACTCCTATGCCACAGAGCATTGGGTTCCAGAATCCTTGTGTTCGGAATTTTGTAAAATTAAAATTAGAAAAAAAAAAAAAAACCACCGTGGAATGCAGAGGGCTACCGACATAAAGCCGCCAACACTTGATTTTGCATATACAGTTGACCCTTGAACGACACAGAGATTAGGGGTTGAAAATCCACATACAACTTTTTACTCCCCAAAACTTTACTATTAGCCTACTGTTGCCCAGAAGCTTTACAATAACATAGTGGACACATATTTTGTATGTTACACGTATTACAGAATGTGTTCTTATGATAAAGTAAGCTAGAGAAAATGTTATTAAAATCATAAGGAAGAGAGGGGTGCCAGGTGGCTCAGTCGGTTAAGCATCCGACTCGATCTCAGCTCAGGTCATGATCTCAGGGTCCAGCTTGGTGCTCAGCACAGAGTCTGCTTGAGGTTCTCTCTCTCATTCTGCCCTTCCCCCCACTCCCATGTGCATGCACGTGCACATGCTCTTTCTCTAAGTAAAATCTTTTTAAAAATCATAAGGAAGAGAAAGTATATTTACAGTACTGTATTAATTGAAAAAAATTGGTATGTATTAGTGGAAACGCCCACTTTTCAAAACCCATGTTGTTCAAGAGTCACCTCGATAGGTATGCTCACCCAGCCACCGAAACCATTCTTTCATAAAAGCACGTTAACATCAAAAAAGTAAAAGGACATTTCAGAATCGAAGTCTGTCCTCTAAACTGAACATATTTAGCTTCAAGAGAAACTCTTTTCCTTGAGAACCAGAGTTGGATTCATCAGAATTTCCCTGCCGTGCCATGTGTTTGCCCAGCACGGACATCTGGCCTGTCCAGGTGCCTCCTCACAGCTCTTCCTCAGCTCTGGAGCGTCTGCTGTGTTTTAAAGACGGTGTTTTAAAGACAGTACACCTTTGAATTAGGGATGAGACTAGACTCGCCTAAGAGCCGTCACATGGTGAGCCTCCGCCTTGTGCCAAAGTCTATGTGAGGCCTCTCTTGTTTTAAGCATGTCAAGCAGGGACTGTGTCTGCACTTCGGTTCTTCTCTAGGCACAGACCCGCCACTGGAGGAGGCTCTGCTCCTGCATCAGGGGTGAACTTGACCCAAGGGCAGGCTGGGGCTTCTCCTGGCCTGGAAAGCTTGACTAAACCAGGGGTGCTTCTGTGCTTCTGGCAGCATACTTGGGCCATCTGAGAAGTTTTAAAGAAACAGCCTCCCCTGCAGGCAATGGAATAGGGATCTCTTTGGTGTCTAAACAAGCAAGAGCTGGGATAATCAGAATTGTGTTCTCAGAAATTGACACGGGCAAGTGCAGAGCATAATAGGCCCTTGGCAGTGGTTGCTGAGGGTGAGAAGTGCATTGAGAAAAGTCACAAAGCAGATCTGGAGTCAGTCCTGCAAACTCAGGAAAGAGAAGAAATATGAATTAGTAGAATCTATGTAGCAGAGAAAATACCAAGGAGAGGATGAAGACACCAGCTCGTCAAGGAAATGCGAGTGGCTGGGCGCCCAAGGATGCAGACGTGTGGAGTTAAGTCACATTCCTCTCTGAAATGAAGATTCAAACATATCTGCCCTGAGGTCCCAGAGCAGCCTGGGGTCCCCGTATCACCATTTCATGAATCTCAATTCCTTGTGACTTGACGCTATGATTGTTCTTACTCGTTCAGAGGGCATCCGTGTCCCATATTGCTGATCAAATTGGAGGCCTTTCTTATAGATAACAGGAAAACTGACCAAACTACTTCAAACAATAATGAGGGTTTATTCGTTCATGAACTGAGAAGTCCAGCCACAGAATGGATTTCAGGAGAGGCTTATCCCAGCTGCCCAATGATGGGACCAAAGCCCTGTTTCTTGTAGTTTCTCTGTTCTCCCATCCTCAAGTGTTGATTTCATCCCAATTTTGACACTTGCCATGTCCCAAGGTGGCTTCCAGCAGCCCCTGCAGCTACCTCCTTTCTTGTTAACATCCGTCAGAAAAGAGATTATCTGTGTCCCAGCGTCTTCAGCAAGTGTCCTCAGATTCAGTCTGATTGGATCTGTGTAGGTAAATTCAGAAGCATTCACAGCTGGCCAATAAAATGGAATGTACTGGTTGGTTTTGTCTCAGTCATGTGGCCACGCATGATGCTGGGGGTAGCCGTGGCAGTGCCCTACTTAGCTCTCTCTTCAAGGTGAGCTGACAGCTTCATGAAGGGGATGCAGTGTTCACTTGAAGGGCACACTCTCTCCAGGCTGCTCTCCTAGCCACTGAAGGGCACAACCAGGTGCTAGACCTGGGCCATTCCTGCCCAATGTGGGATCCTTCCATAGGCTCTTTGCTCTAGGCTCCCTGTTGTCCTTCCAGACTTTCTGAGGTTGCATGGCTGGCCATGTGGGATCTCCTTGCCCAGTCTTTCTTTTTCTTTCTTTTCTTTCTTTTCTTTCTTTCTTTCTCTCTCTTTCTTTCTTTCTTTCTTTCTTTTTCTTTCTTCCTTTTTTCTTTTCTTTCTTTCTCTTTCTTTCTTTCTTTCTTTTTCTTTCTTCTTTCCTTTCTTTCTCTCTCTCTCTCTCCTCTCTCTCTCTCTCTCTCTCTCCCTCCCTCCACAAGTGCTAGTCCTCCTTGCTGCCTTGGGCCCTCCTCTCCTCCCTTCTTCTCTTTCTCTGAGGTTGCACTTATAATACTTTATTGGCTTTTGCTTCCCCCAGGACTCACCTGAGACACCCTAGTTATCCCAACTAGGGACAACTCTGGACGAGCCTGATTTTCAAAAAGAAGCTCAGCTCAAACATACTTTGCCCCACAAGTGCCTGTGGGGTGATTATTCCCACGAAACAGAAGAGGAGACCAGGTTCCAGGCCAAGTAACTTTGCCAGTCACCCAAACAGGAAGGAGCAGCCTTGCGTGCAAACCCCAACTTCCCCTTTGCAGCCCCAGCTCTTTCCCAACACTAGGTGCTGCCCCTTGTTGAGCCTACTGAGGTGGCCTGAGTTGCTCAAGTTCATATGGCTCCTCTGGGGGTGGGGGAGGGTGAATTCCAGCGTATGTCCCCTCTAGCAGGCTTTTCTTGAAGCATTCACACCTGGGGGGCAGGGGTGGGGACTGTGGGTGGATGGGCTGAAACCATCCATCACTGTCTCTTCTACCGCGCAGACTGCGGGATCCACCGCCACCTTGTCGTGCTTGGACACTTGACAGGTGACACGTCCACAGAAGTGGCATCCTTTGCACATAAATCAGCCGGGCGCGGTGTTTAACAAGGAAGAGCAACGGCCCACGCTGCTCGAGCGGAGCGGGCCGGGAGAGCCGGAGAGCGGCGGCAGCAGGCGGGCCCCCCACCCCGCGGCGATCGCGGTGCCCCTGCTCCCTTGGGGCCGGGCGTGGGTGGGAGCGCCGGGCGTTTCGGCGCGCCGCAGATCAATGAGGAGGCCTGTTCTCCGTTATGCGAGCCCACCCCCTCTAATACGCCGCATTGTCCACTGACGTGTCTAATTATGTGTCTTACAACCACAGAACTCCCCCCAGAGGAGCGGGGCCCTTCTGGCGGAATGAGGAGCACGATTGCTCCATCTGTTCCTCGGGTGCCCACGGGAGGCGGTGGGCGGGCACGGGCGGACTGCGCGTGCGCGCGGGCGGGGCGGGGCCGGGGCGGGGCCGGATGGCCGCCGAGCGCAGGTGCCTGGAGAAAGGGGATCCCAGTGGCAGGTGCGGATGCCAAGCTCGCCGCGGCGGAGTCTCTGTTTAATTACTGTCGACTGAGGGGGCTGTTTTATTTAAGGATTATAGGAGACAGGTTCAGATGGAGTTCTGAGCCGAGGTCGAGGAGGTGGCAGGCTGGAAGCTGCTGGGGAGGGGAGACACCTGCGTCTTTAATTGAGACTGGCACGCTCAGAATTTCCTGATATGTAAAAACAATCACCTGGAATACCGGGAGGCTCTAGGAGAGAAGTCAGCACGCTCCCGTCCTCCACCTTCCTCCCAAGCGGACTACATTGTTCTTTGGCGAAGCAGATCCCCAAATCACAAGCATATCATTCCCCTCCCAGTAACACTGTGTGTGCGGGATCTGGCTCTAACGGTCCATGAAAGTATCACCTGCAGAGGATGGCAGAGAGAAGATGACCAAAAATAGGCTCTCCTTGGAACCAAATGCTACCATTGGCTTCCATGTGCCTAGTCCTTTACAGTTTGCAAAGTGCTTCCTTCTGCCTTGCCTCCCTTTCAACAGGGACAGGCAGGGGTGGTCCCATTTTAAAGCAAGGAACCTGAGAGGCACGCAGGCTTTTGCGGGGTGGGCACTCAGGGCACTGGGGCCCCAGGAGTCATGAAAGATCTCCCAAGAAAGGATGAACAGGAGGTTGGTCGAGTGGAGGGAAATTGGGGTGCGGTGTATCCCAGGTGGAAGGATGTGATGGCAACCAGATTGCTTGGAATGATTGGGACAGAGGGGGTAGGGTTAGCCCAGCTAACCTTCCCAGGATTGGGAAGTAGCTTATAGAATGCTACATTAAAGTTGTGGACCCAAACTCAAATGTGGATCACATAAAGAAAGAGAAAGAGGGGAAGAAAACCCAGTACCACAATAACTGAAAAGCAATTGAATATTTACTGCAGTCCTTTGTGAATTTTATCGTAAGCAGAGCAAATATTGTAAAGTCTTCTCCCGTTCTCTCTTGCATAACCTCACTCCCTTGCTCTCTGTCACTCTTTTATCGTGGTCGCTGCCCCGAAAGAGTCACCTTTCTCCCTCCAGACTTCCTCAGTCTCTTTCAGACTCGACCCTCACAGCATCTCTCTCGCCACTGCTCCCTCCTTCTTGCTTTCAGTGGCTGTGATTTAGATCCTACAGTACCTGTCTTCCCTTCCAATAGGAATTCCACTGCCTTGTGGCTCCTTCGGAGTTGACAAACTAGCACTCAAGGGCCAAGTCCATCCTGTTACTTGTTTTTGTGCAGCCTGCAAATGGACTATGTTTTTTTAAAATACATATATCTGAAGCAATTGAAAAGAACTTGTAGAACTTTGTTCTCTCTCTTGTTATGTAAGTACCTACATAATAGCTGTGAGTTGGCCTCTTGGCCTATAAAGCCTAAAATACTTTACAATTTGCCTTTTATCAGAACAAGTTTGCCAACCTCCCAGGTTAGGAGAAATGGGATATGCATACTTCTCCAGGAGCATCTTGGATTCCAGGCCTATAGCTTCTGGGCTTTTCCAAGCCCTCCTGGGGGAGGTTTTGCAGGAAGGTGGGATGAGGGTATGAGGCCCCTGCATGGCAAGTCTGTGGAGAGGGAAAACTTACGGGAAGGGGACAAAGCCGGCTTTTGAAGGAAACCCATCCACAACTGTCACAGGGGCCAGCCAGGACCATACTTGTTTTTTCAGGCTGGGGGTTGCCTTCCATTTACCTGATCATTCCTAGGACTAGGAATGGTAGAGTTCCACTTCAAGATTCTCTTTCCAAAAGCTGTGGACAATTTCCCTTTTTGTGGTCCCGCAGTAAAGATGGAGGCCAACCCAGCGTCCAATCACCTGAGAGATTTCATATTCCAGAGATGGATAACCTGGCAGGTCAAGCATGTCTCGGTGGATTATTTTCCACCAAGAGGTAAATAGCTTACCCGAGATGCCTTCCCAGAACATGTAACATATAGAACCATGGAACACAGTCTTCTCACACTGTTGGGTCTCTTTCTATATACCATGATACACTCTTACTGCCTCTTATCTTGGGAGACCTTCTCCTGATTTTTTATTTTTTTTATTTTTTTTCCTTTGAGCGTTTTAAAAACCTTGTCATCCTAAGCATCTTCCCGTAATCACCCGGGCCACCTTTTTGTCTGCCTGGCATCCTCTTGGGGAAACCATTCCTGACCTCTGTAGTAATACTGCTTATTCCCTGCCTATCTGAAGGGCTGAAATTACCGTATAATCCCACGGTAGAGTTGGACCCGTGGCCCAGGTCTGGCCAATCAGAATATTCTGTTCTTCTCTCTGGCCACAATGATTGGTTCAGGGATGGGCAAATGTCCCAAGGCCAGCCAATGAAATTCCTCTTCAGAACTTGGGCCAGAGCTATTAGAAAGGATACTTTTCCTTCTCAATCGGTATACAGGAAGAAAGCTATTTTTGAGCTATTGGTTAGTATCTTTGTAATCACGTGGATAAAACCTTCCTGGAAAAGGAATATCATATACGAGAAAGCAGAGATGGAGAGAAGGAAGGAGATGGGAAAGACAGAGAAAGAGATGGAGAGACAGATCTGACATCATTTCAAATTCAGCGTTCAGCTGTTCCTGAAGCTAGTTCATTCCTGGATCATTCAATTACCCAAGCCAGTAAATTGCCTTTTTTTTTTTTTTTTTTATTAAGCTGACATGGGTAGGATTCTTTTACTCGTATCCAAATACTTCCTGAGCAATGTAGGGGCTTTACCAGGTCTCTTGGGACGTTGGATGCTGCCCCTTAGCAACCCCCGGCCCTTTGTCATATAATTTTCAGTGCCCCTATGCTCTGACTCTGGACTTTGAGCAAGCTGCTTTGGCCCCTGGGGATGTTTGCACATGTGATGCAGGCACAGTGGGGCTTATCCTCTCTTTTGCAGCTCTTGGAGCCCTTCTGCCAACATAGGAAAAACCCAGTGTAGCCCATGGGATGACACATAAAGCCCAGGCAAGCTGTCCCAGCTGAGGCCCCATCGACCAGCCAGCCCGAGCTGCTCTGGAAACTGACAGTAGCCATAAGAATGAGGCTGGCCCAAGAATCACCCAGCTGAGTCCCACCCAGACTTCCAGCCTGAGGAATTGTGAGCTCAAGAAATGATAGAGGTTTTAGAGCACTTCAGTTTTGATGTGGGTTCTTAAGTAACAAAAGCTGATACACAACAGAAGGTGGAAAAGGTATTTGCAAGGTGCTAAAGGAGTGGCCTTTTCCTGGCTAAGGAGAACTAGGGGCTGTGATATGGAGCTTAAACCAACCCTGGCTCTCGACCACGCGTACTTTAGCAAGGAACCAGTGGCACTTACTGAATCTGAGCCGAGCCACCCTTGTAGGCTGGGAAGTCCGTGCCTGGCACTGTCACCCAAAGCCATTCTGGGCAGGACTCACTGCAGTCACCATGGCCAGCACAGGACTGGGGATCACATGCACACCTTACAATTCATAGTTCCTCCTAGTCATGTACTATAGCTCTGATAGGAAGAGTCAGAAGGTAGTGGCTTGTTGGACATCTGCGGGATTCATAACACAGTAGCTATGTTTTTCTTCTGTAGGCCTGACTCCGTATGCTGGTAGTAAGCCTCTCTGACTTAGGGGACTTTTGTTCTTTTATTAAGGGTGATTTACTAGATAGAATTTTTCATTTTCTCCTTCTGTGAGATAGCTCACATCAAATATTGAAATACTGCTGTGACTACTAGGGATGGCTCGCATTTACTGAACACTTACCAGCATCACGTGCAGGGCAAAGGGCTCTATAGGCCTAACCACCTCTCATCTTCCCTGCAACCCAGGGGGATAGGTGCTGTCCATCCCATTTTACAGATGGGAAAACTACATCCCTTGCTCAAGCACACACGGTTCTTAAATGTTGGTGTCACAACTGAAGGGAGACAGTATGGGCTACAGAAATGGGGAGGCTTCCTGGGGGACACACTTCACCTGCTTTGAAGACAGATCAGGATTTATCCCCTACTAGCTCTCTGACTGTGGGCATCTTACTAAACTTACCTGGGCCTCAGTTTCTTCTTCTGTAGAATGGAAATCATAATCTCACCTTTCCAGGTGGTTGGGGGAAAGAATTAAATGAGAAATACAAAGCTCCCAGCACAGCATTAAGCCCACAGTTGGACCTCGATCCCTTTTCCTTTTTCTTCTAGCAGAGGAGACTAGATCATACTGATTCACAGTGATTCTGTCCAAAAGAATGTAAATTCCATGAGAATGTGTGTGTTTTTCTTTTTTGTTGTTGTTATTTTGTTTACACTGTATCCCCTGCACCAAACAGTGCCTGGCATGTCATAGGCACCCAGTGCTTCTTGAATTGAGCTCTGTATTTCTGCGAGTCTGTGATTCTCTGAGATGTGACCGGCAGTGACTTCCTAAGGGCTGATTGGGACCAGGAGGTGGAGGGAATCCAGGAGCAGAGCTTTGCAAGGAGGTGGGAGGCGGGGTGTGTGTGTGGGCGGATCCAGTCTTGTCTCATTCAACAGCCCTCCAGGAGCCAGGCTGAGTGGCTTGCAGAGTTGATAAGGAGTCCTTGCCATCCAGCCTGGGAAAGCAGCTTGTTTGTTGCTGATGATGCTGGAAGGGGGTCCTAAGGGCAATCAGTGGATGCAGCTTCCTCACCCCCTCCCCCCTACCATCCCCTTGCAAGCTTGTCCTGGCCTCTGTCCGGGAGCCCCCACCCATCTGCACAGTGGCCAGGCTTGGAAAGAATCCTTCTTTGATGCCAAGTATCAGCAGGGCTCTCAGAGGGTGTGAATTATTCATCGGCAAACCCAGCACCCATCTGTCTCCAGTCATGCTGCTGGCATCTCCCGGGGCTCAGAAGTTGCCCAGGGCACCTCCAACCCAGGCCTGCCGGTGGGTTCCTCATAATGAAGATTCAGCTGCCCTGAGGCTTTTGCCTTAATTGAAGAGATGATGGGGTGAGCAAGAGGCTCTAAAGTGTGCATTTGAAACCAATTTGCTCCTTGAAGTGGCATGAAAACCAAAGTCGAAGAGATGCCCGCTGTGAGGGGATTTCCCTGGTGCCACTCTGCCCAGTCTCTGTTAATGGCCTGCGTTTAATGGCCCCTCGAATCTTTTGCTGCTCTGAAGAAGTTGGCAGGACCCATGATGGGGTGGAAGTGGCTTTGTGGAGAATATGGGCCTTGCGGTGGTGGCTTCACCCTCAGGGAATCGAGGCTGGAGGATGGGGTGGCTGTGATGGCTGAGCTGGCTGCTCAGAGGAGACTCCAGGGGTTCCCCCGGGGGGCATGCAGTAAGCTTGCAAAGGCTTTTAAAAAGAGGTGAAGTTGCTGACGAACCCAGCCAGCTTCCTGAAATCTCTGGAGGAAACAGGTGACAGCTCATCTGTAGGACAAGAGGCTGGAGGAAGGCATTTGGGTTGGTGGTCATCAAATCCCTTAATTCTAAGGGGCAAAATGGCTTTTTCCTCCATTGAAATAATAAAGCGCGAATTATTTGTGTGCATCTTTAGTGACCAGCGACGGACTTTCAAATCTGCATATCCAGGGTTAAAAAAAATGGGGTCCTCCTTGGAGGCTGTATACCATAGAAAAAAGTTCCCCGTGAACTAATAACAGTTGTGACTATTGCCATGTAGCAAATCATTTTAAGATCTTCATTGGCCCTAGTTACTCTTGGTTTTAGAACCTGAATCTACATTATATATCATATCAAACATTATAATGTGTCATTATCATATGTGTATGTATATTTATATATAATATATAATATACATATATATTGTATATTATATTTATTATATATCACAATGCACCCATAGCATATGTAGGGAGATATATATATATTTATATTTATATATTTTAAAAAAATAATTTTTAGAATTTGCTTTTGAACTTACTTGGCTATGAATAGTAACTCATTTAATTTATTATTGGTTCCATTTTGTAAGCAGTCATCATGCATACTTAGAAGTTCACACAAAACAAGGTAGCCAAATCACAAATTCTTATCTGATGTAATAAAATCTTTATGAATACTAAACTCAACAGTGAACAAAGCGGACCTAATGTTTGTAGACATTTAATTAAAAATGTATTCATTTTGATTTTGCATATTTTTCTAAATATTTCAAGCTGATACCTTTTATTCTTTCCCGGTCTCTAACGTGTTTATGAGACCTGGACTGCGTGACCATGTGGGGTGGGTGGGTGTGTCCTAATGGATAAAACACCCTTGCCTGGGTGGGGGTAAGGGGATGGGGAGCCTGGAGGAGGTGCTGGCAGGGACTCCAGGCTTCCAGAGTCTCATTTCTCACAGGTCTTATTGGCTGTTTCCCTTGATTGCAGAAATAAGCTTGGCAGGGTCTATGCTTAGGTGAGGAGGTCTGCCACAAATCAGCACGTGTAGGTGAGGAAGACCTGGGGGCAGAGCCAAAGCCACTAGGGCCTGCTGAGAAGTCCAGCGACACCTGTGGATGTCAGCCTCAGGGCACAGTAGTGAAGAGATAAAGAGGAAGGCTCAGTACGCTCACCTGGCCTTAGTTCATGCATCACTTTACTCAGCAAAGGAAGAGGAAGGAGCTGTTTTCTATGCCCAACCAGAAGTGGAGGGAGGTCAAGGACAGATGGGACATTAGGTTTGTCATCATCACCTTGTCGGTAGCCTCCTCTCCGTTAACACGACTACCTCTTGGCTCTCAACAGCAGCGAGCATTCAACACTAGCGCGGGGCTGAGCAGGTCGTAAATGTCAGGGGCCCCAGAGAATCATGCCCATGGGTCTCAGTCAGGCCGTGACCGCTTTGGGAGTCCAGCATGTTCCTGCGGGCACAGGCAGGACGAGGAGGACTGAGTCTGAAAGGACATTTTCTAGGGCTCGGCTGGGGGGCTGGGGACTCGTCCGAAAGCCGTGTCTGTCACACAGCTTGCGAGACGCTGCACGTGTGTTTGCTGTTGGCTTCCTGACCTTATGCCTCAAGCAATCATGTGCTCTCTTCAGCCGCAGAAATGGAAACTCCAGAGAGTTGAAATGATCTACCCAGAGTGGCAGAGGCAGGATTTGAGCTTGGAGCACTCACACCCAAGCCCTGTTCTGTTTCCACATCGTGCTTGTTCCCCGAATTCCTAGCGATGTTCAGACTCTCAAGAGTACGTTGGTGGAATTTCCAGGATGCCTCAAAAGTAGATTAGTTGTCCGTTCCAGGTAAATTGTTCCTTCCTGAAGCCTGGAAGAGAGAAACGGTGGATGTGCCAATAGCTTCTTTGTCGGGCAAAGCTGCATAGCAGAGGGGTCAGATGGGGGCTGAAAGCCAGCCCACGGGTCACCGGCCTGTCGGTCCCCTGGTGTTGGACTTCGTCAGACCAGAGAAGGGCTCCTTGAGACCCCATCCACCCGATGGGGGCCCCTTTCTAAGTTTCACAGAGGCACTGCTTTGGTTTGGGTTTTCCTGGAGGCAGATCTGGAGATGCTGGCATGCAAGCAAGTCTCCTGGGAGGTGATCCTAGTGAGCACTGGGAGGGAGTAAAGAAGACAGGCAAGGGGTGCCAACTGTTCGGGTGTGCATCACGACGGTTATCACTGTAGGACAGTTGGGGAACAGTAGAGAACATTGCCTTGGTCGTCCCGGTGCCCCATCGGTTATCATGAGGCCTGTTTCCTGGGGCTCCTGCACCGGCCCTGCAGGCGGGCTGTGTGTCCCAGGTGGCAGAGGGCCCTCCTTTAGGGTCACGGTTGTTTCTGATGAGCTGCCGTGGTGGCAGGTGTGTGCAGAGGGCATCCGGGCAGGGTGGGGATAGCGTCCTCCCTAGGCACCCTCTAGGTGAGCCTGACTTCTGTCCCGCTGGATCTAATCCGCTGAGCCAGTGTCTGTGACCTAGTCCCCATCCATCAACTGAGGCATCCGCCTGTGACCGTGTCCTCCCGCAGTCTAAACTGGGATCGCTTCCAGAAAAAAAACCCGAAACACCCAGCACTGCTAAAACATAATCATGACACAAAGCCTCCCGACTTTATCATCAAGTCCGGGATCTGTTCCTGGCTCTGCTGTGTGTGCCTCTTCCCGTGGCCTGGCTTCGTTTTCTGCCTCTTTCTCTGCCTCCCCTCCGCCTCTGGAAGCCCATAAGGAAATCCAGGTTTCCTGGCTTCCCGCCTTCCTGTTTTTATCCTATGGACCTCTGGAGGGCTGGCAGGAGCGGGAGGTGGCCGCTCGGAGCGGCTCCGGGCTTGGGAGGGAGGCTTGCCAGGGGGGCCGGGGCTCTGCTGGGGGGCGGGGGCTCGTCTGAAAGCCGTGTCTGTCACACAGCTGTGCTCTCTCTTCCCTGGCTTATTTACTGAGGTGGCCAATGGAAAGGCTGGGAGGTTCAAGCCACGCTTGGCACGGCCCCCAGCAAAGCTGAATTCTTGCCTCCGCTGCCTCCGCAGACCTCGGGTCCTTGTCAGCACTGGCCCCAGGCCACCTGGTTCTGTGATCCGCTTGTTCTCGGGGCTTCGGCGTGACCTCAGGAAGCACAGAAGCCGGAGGCTGGCAGAAGTGTAAAGAGTTGATTCAAATCAGAAACCCCCAACACAGAACTGTGACTATTTCCGTTTCTGTCTCCTCCAGCTCCGTTGCCGCTCGTTGTTCACTGGGGGGTTTTGATGTTACCCTCCAGTCACCTTTTACCATGTTGGCCTGGAACAGACACGGCTCCTACGTACGGAGGGCCAGGCGCACCCTGTTGCTTCCCTTGGCACCACCGGTCTAATGAGGTGTAAATCCCACAGATGCCGCTCGGGGCGGCCGACGTAGTAATTTATATCAATTGGTGTGATTAGAGGAAGCCCTCAATCATCCTGTGGTGTCTCGTCGCAATCTGTCATAGCCTAATCACATGAGCTTCCCCCTGACTTAGTGCCGGGAAGAATGCACTGCTTTCCTGGGTTCCACTCAAGAGCCCACAGGTCGGATAGAGAGATGGGTCCACAGTCCTCCTAATTGCCCAGGAGGCAGCCGGCCGAGAGGTCCCATGTCTACCTGTGACCTGTTAGCCTGCCCTCACATGAACTTTCTGGAACACTGGAGGCTCAGCCAGGCTTTGGGCCAGAACTGGGCACAATGAGACCCCCAAGCGTGGAGCCTCTGGGTCCTGAGCAGAGCCATAGGCCTAGGAGCCAAGGGTGCCGCCACCCCCTTTGCCCTCTGCCTTAGTCTCTCCGGGTCAGGCTGTGCCCCAGGTGTCCAGTGATGGGTAAAGCAGACCCACCCTTACCTTCAGGGGATTTCTAGTCCAGTCAGGGAGCCCGACTTTCAATCACCAGCTACATGATGAAGCGGTTAACCAAAGCTGTTAGAAATGCCAAGAGGGAGGCCTATGGAAGGCTGCCTTCAAGGGTTTACAGGCGATCTGACCTCGTCCAGGGGGGTTAGGAGGAAATGACTTAACTGGGACCTTAAGTAGAGTAGAGGTGGGAGAGGGGAGGTTTGTGAGTCCATCGAAGGAAGCAGCTGTGCGGCCCAGCCACGGGAAGGAACTAGGCTCTGGAGGGTAGCATTACCAGATGCGGCTGGAGGAAGAGGAAGAAGCTAATTTCATCTGCCATGTTGAAGACTTAGAACTGCTAAGAAAAATTGTCCAAAACACAGAAATACAGCAAAAAGGAAGACTATAGATTCTTTCAGTGTCAGGCTAGAGCATTATCTACCAGGCCCACCCAAGGAGGACTTAATTCTCTACGGGACCGTGACTTTGTCTAATTTTGCTGTGTACCCATTTGGGCTGATCTCTGGGAGGTTCCGTGTATGTATGTAGGTGGCTGTCGTCCTGCAGAGAATCCAGTGGTTTCTGTGGGGTGGAGAAGGTAAGCCGAGCGGTTATCACTTCATCACCCTGAAGGACTTGAGTCAGTGTTGTTTCTGACTTGAAAGATGAGCAAGTAAATTAAAACTTACTTCTGTATACCTTTTCTGTAACCCCCATCATCAAATGCTGTTTGAACCAACTCTACCATATCTCTCGTTCTCTCATTAATGAGTTAAATAAATGTTTGACACATATTTATTCTTTGTCAGTGTAACCGTTGGGTTTTCAGAAATCACTCTCTTGAAGGCACCCCCATGTTCATTGCAGCATTATTTACAGTTGCCAAGACATGAACCCTAAGTGTCCGTTTACCAATGGACAGATAAAGAGAATACAAAGAGAGATGGATAAAGAGATAAAGAGAACACACACACACACACAATTGTATATATACATTGTGTGTAATACACACACACAATGGAATATGGTGCAGCCATATAAAAGAAGAAAATGCTCCCATCTGTGACAACATGGATGGACTTTGAGGGCATTACACTAAATGAAATAATCCAGACAGAGAAAGACAAATACTGTATGACCTCACTTATATGTGGAATCTAAAAGAAGCAAACTTACAGAAGCGGTGACCAGACTGATGGTTGGCCAGGGCAGGAGATGGAGGGTGGTGAAATGGGTGAAGGTCATGAGGAGGCACAAACTCTCAGTTATAAGATGCATAAGCTCTGGATGATGTTAAGTAAACTTACCATGGTGACGATTTTGTAATATATATGGATATCCAATCATTATGTTGTACACCTTAAGCTAATACAGTGTCCTATGTCAACTACTTCTCAGTAAAACTGGAAAAAAAAAGAATTGGGTTTTTCTCATTGGAACATTATTCTTTGACAGAACTTTCTCCTAAGAGTGATGAGAAACTGGAGGATTTTAAGCCGGCTTCTGCCATGATCACAATTACCTGTGGACGTAGTGCTAATGTTCTTCTGAGACACGAAGAGATCCGGCCCCTATTTTTTTTGCCAGATGAGGGGGGGGGGCTTTCCCTTTTGGGACAAATAACTAGTTTGGTTGAGGACCAATCTGCTGTTGTTATCATCAAGTGTAGGTTTATTATAGGGTCCTTCTACAAACAGAGAAGACGCTAATCATTGCGGCATCCATTTTGTTAAGATTTAAAGCTGTAGATAATAATTTATTGTAATGGGATCTAAACTAATGAACTCCACTTACAATTGAAATGTTTTAGAAAGCTTTCTTTTCTCCTGGGTCTCCCCAGGAGGCCGAGCTCCGGCAAATGTGGAACCACTCTGCCACCAGGCAGATTGCTCATCAACTGTGTCAAGTGTCAGAAGATGGGGCCATCTCTTTAAAGTGCTTTAAAAAAAAAAAAAAGGAGGGGAAAATACCAGCATTCATTTCCATAAATTATTGAATATGAATTTAAAATTATCTAGTTGGAGAAGTGTTGAAATTACATATGCTAATTGGCAAGTCGGGGAAGCGGTGTTGGTGCTGCAGACAGCAGAACAGTAATTGTTGTTTCAGGAGCGTTGGTGGTCAGATGGGGCGTGGCGTGCATGCAAGGTGGGGCAGCAACACAGATCCAAAGGGGCTCTCAGGAGGAAAGGCACCAGCAGTGATGCTAGGACCTTACCTAAGGTATCTCCTTTAATCCTTCTTGCACTCCTCGGGGACCATTATCGCTCTGAGAGGTTGAATGCCCAGCCGGAGGTCACGTAGCTGGTAGGGGGTTGAGGTGACTTTTGAATCTAGGTGTTTGGGACTCAATGTGTCAACAGGACTGCCTGTGATTTGTAAACATTCTTCAGTTCCGTTGTTACCTTCTCAGCGTTTATACTCCAGTGTGATCAAACCGGTACAGTAGAAAGAGCTTGGCCACCCCCCTCTGCCAACCCTACCCTGTAGAATGAATGCTCATCAGTTTTAGGCAATTGACAAATAATTACATTGGGACATTATGATTCCTCCTTCCCTGCCTCTCTGCTTGTATTTTTTTCTTTTGTCTTGTAAGTATGTATCCTTCAAGTTTTTGCTCAAACATCATCTACTCAGTAAAATCTCTTCTGGCTGTACGACTTAAAATTGCAACCTGCAGGGCGCCTGGGTGGTGCAGCCAGTTAAGCATCTGACTCTTGATTTTGGCTCAGGTTGTGATCTCAGGGTTCGTGAGACTGAGCCCCGGGTCTGGCTCCGGGCTCAGTGCAGAGTGTGCTTGAGATTCTCTCTTCCTCTCCCTCTGCCCCTCCTGCTCATGCTCGATCTTTCCTTCTCTCTCTCTCTCTCTCTTTCTCTCAAATAAATAAATAAATCTTAAAAAAATATTGCAGCCTGTGTGAGCCCTGACTCAGTCGTCTTGTCTATCACCCTGTTCTATTTTTTCTTTTTTTCCCACAGCATTTATTAACTTCTAACTTAATATATAATTTATTTTTTATCTTTATTATTTATTATTCATCTTCCCTTAATATAATTTAAATATCAAGAAGGCAAGGATCTTTGTTTTGTTTACTGGCATATTTCTAGTGCTTAGAACAACACCTAGAATGTAGTAGGTACTTACTAAATATTTATTGAATGGATGAATGAATGAATACCTATTATACGGCCATTTATAGCTTAATGAAAATCAAAAACCAATGAAGAAAGCGAGCCAATATTGTTGTGCACACCCATGTTCTAAGTGTTTGCGTATATTTTCTTAATTCTTATAACAACTGTCATTATCACCATTTTACAGATGAAGAAACTGAGGCCCAGAAGAGTAAAATAACTTGCCCAAGGTTACCCAGCCAGCACTTTTAAAATCCATTTTGTTGAGGGATAAATTTTATATAACAAAAATACGCCCACATTTAACATACAGTTGACAAGTGAATACACCCATGTACCCATCACCCAAGCAAGATGTGCAAACTCACCATCCTCTGGTACAGCGATCTTGTTCTGCTCTCTCGTCCGTTCCCTGCAGCCTCTGGGAGCCCCTGATGTTTTCTGTCCTTATCCTTTTGCTTTTTCTAGAATGTGGCATAAAATGGAGTCATACGGCAGGTACTTCTTTATGCTGAGTATTAGAGATACGTCCGTGTTGCTGTGTGTATCGACAGTTTATTCCTTTGCTTAGTGCTGAGTAGTATTCGGTTAAATGATTATACCACAATGTCTTAATCCATTTGCTTGTTGATGAACACGTGGGTTGTTCTGGCTCTTAGAAATAAAGCTTTTGTGAACGTTCAGGTACAAGTTTCATGTGGACGTATGTCTTCATTTCTCTTGGGTACACACCTGGAAGTGAAATTGCTGCATTGTATGCTTGCTCTCTGTTTAGCGTGATGAGAAATGGCCACATGGTTTCCCAAAGTGTTTGTACCACTTTGCGTTCCCACCAGCTGTATGGGAGACTTCTTCACCCTCACTGACATTTAGTATGGCCGGTCATTTTACCTTGAAATTAAACTCTTGAACTGCAAGCATTGAAGTAGGTGTCCAGCATTGTCTCACCGTGGCTTGGTTTTTCATTTTCCAAATGACTAACGATACTGAACATTTATCATGTGCCTCTTGGCCCATAGTACATCTTCTTTGGGGAAATGTTTGTTCAAATCTTTTGCCCACTTTTAATTGGATTGTCTTATCAAGATTAAATAATTCTTTTCATATGCTAATTTTTGTCAGATATATGCAATGTGAATTTTTTTTCCAGCGTGTAGCTGGCCTCTTCATTTCCTAAATGGTGTCAGAACTGTTTTTGAACTAAAGTCTGTCTGCCCTTCCTTCCTTTCCATTTCCTCAAGTAGGTCTCATCTCGAGGACTAAGATGGACAAGTTTGACAAATAAATTTGCCGCCCTTGAGGGGTTAAAAAAAAAAAAAGAAATCATAAAGGATAACCAAAATAGCCAGAGGAAAAAACAAAATCTTGGCCTGTGTTTGCTCAGAGGGTTCAGAAACAAATTACCCTAATGGGAGGCTGAGGGAGGTAGAGAGAAAGTTAATCACTAACCCAGGCTCAGTGTTATTTTAATTAAGCATAATAAGAATAATGAAATTATGCACCTCCTAGGATTTATGGCTTAGCTATTTGTATGGCACCAAGAGGATTTCAGGAACAAATAGAAATGATGGAATCCCAGGGACTACTCCTGTCTCGCTAGATTGCCCTTCCACACCTGCACGGGGTGCTGTGATGAGGTGGACGCGCCAGCACCGCGTAGGGGCTCGGGAGCCCTGGTGTGGGATGTGGGGCAGACGCTCCACTCCTCGGGCCCCAGTCTCCTCAAACAGGGAGGATTTGATACGGCGATGTGCTACTGAATATTTAATGCCTAATAAATGCCTCTCCTCCCCCTCCAAAGTACATAGATATGTATATATGTACCCACACATATTGCTTATTTATTATACATTTTACTAATATTAGTGGTGTATACTAAGCCATTTGATACAAATAAATATAATATTCTATGTTCTCAGGTGAGATTTGCAAGAATGGCCCATGTTTCAGACCTTTCGTCTCCAGAGTCACCTTGTCTCCCTGCCAGGGCCAGGCCTGCTTCCATTCTGAGAGGAGCAGGTATGTAGTGAGGTATTAGTCTACTTGGGCTTCCATAACACAATACCACAGACTGGGTTACTTTTTCAGTTTTGGAGGCTGGAAGTCCAAGATCAAGGTGCCTGCAGCACTGGTTCCTGGTGAGGCCTCTCCTCCTCGCTTGCAGACGGCTGCCTTCCTGCTGTGTCCATATGTGTCCTTTCCCCTGTGCACCGCACTCCTGTGTCTCTTCCTCTTCTAGTAAGGACACCAGTCCTGTTAGATCAGGACCCCACCCTGATGACCCCATGTAACCTTAATTAGCTCTTTAAAGGCCCTATCTCCAAACACAGTGTCCTCGGAGGTGAGGGCTTCAACATATGAAATTGTGGGGCACAAAATTCAGTCCCTAACAAGTGCTCTCCATTCCTCTGGGGGAGAGGAATAGAAACAGAGAGGTAAGGAGGCAGGCCTTGATGCCAGAGGTGGGTCTGGGGGGCTCCTTTCTTGGGGTCTGAGGGGTATGGTCAGGGCCAGAGGCTGGCCAGAAGGGAGAGAGTGTAAAGGCTGAGACAGGGCTGAGAACCCAAGCCTGAGGGGAGACGGGACAGTGCCCCTGGCTCTCCCACTGTGCCATGGCTAGGACCCTTGCCATTGGAGCCCTGTCACCCTGAATGGGCAGTGGAGGACAGCGGTCATGGCCATGAATGCTGAGCCGGGCTTCCCGGGCTTTAAGTCCCAGCGGCACCGTTTACTAGCTGTAACCTTGGGCAAGTGACTGACCCTCTCTGTATCAGTGTTCCATCTAAAGAGTGCAAATAATGCTAGTACCTTCCTCCAGGGTGGCTATGAAGAGTAGATGAAGAAAGATATATATTTATAACTAGAATATAGGCTTCAGCTATTAGTGAACATAGCGTTGTGAGTGCTATATCAGGGTTAGCAGTCACAGCTGCAGTCTCCCTCTCTCAAGTGTGTATCTTTGAGAGCCTAGATCCCTGTCTCATCTGTCTTTGATCCCTCTGCGCCTAGCACCCTGTCTGGTGCTTACTAGATATCCAATATGTGTGCTGAATTACAAATAAATACCAAAGGGTATTGGAGTGATTAAACAGTCAGAAACAAGAATATTCATTCATACATGGAATCATCCAATTATTTAATCTTTCATTCATTTAGCCAATAAATTTTCACAGCTTTATTGAAATAGAATTCACATAGCATACAATTCGCCCATTAAAGTGTGCAATTCAGTGGTTTTTGGTATATTCGGAGTTGTGCATCCATCACCACCATCGGTTTTAGAACATTTCATCACTTTGAAAAGAAACCCAACACCTATGAGCAGGCATTCATTTTCCTCCAGTGTCCCAGTCCCAGGCAGTCACTCATAGTCTTTCTGTGCTGTGTCATCATGTGGCCTTTCCTATGTGCAGGCACGTGGTGCACCTATTCTCAACATTCCACGTAGTAGGATCGTGTAGTTTGTGGTTTTTATGTTGTAGCGGGTATTGGTACAAATAATTTTTAAACATGTTTGGAATACTGTGAGATAAACCGGAGAACCTGCCATATAAATCTTAGTCTAGAAGACTTAAGTTCAGGGGCGCCTGGTGGCTCAGTCGGTTGAGTGTCTGACTCTCAGTTTTGGCTCAGGTCATGATCTCAGGGTCGTGCAATTGAGCCCCGTGTTGGGCTCTGTGCTCAGTACAGAGCTGCTTGAGATTCTTTCTCCCTCTGCCTCTGCCCCTCCCTGTGCTTGCTGTCAATCTCTCTCTAAAATAAGTAGACAAATAAAATCTTTAAAAAAATTTTTTAAAAAGAGAAGACATAAGTTCACATAAAGAACTACACAATCACTCTTAGCAGCTGGTTCATAATAACCAAAAACTAGAAACAGTTACAAATGGCTAAACAAACTGTGGTCTACCCATGCAATAGAATATTACTCGTGACATAAAGGAACAAAATATTAATACACAATAACAACATGAATGGATTTCAAAATCCTTATGCCAAGTGCAAGAGGTCAAACACAAAAGACAAACTACTGTGTGATTCCATTTGTATGAAATTCTAAAAAAGGCAGAACTTTAGTGACATGAAGCAGATTAGTGGTTGCCTGGGGCTGGGAGTCATGGGAACAGCCCATCTACAAAGGACCTTGAAGGTGCTTCTGTGGTGAGGGTGCTCTCTCTATCCTGATTGTGGTGGTGGGGGGGGTGACACCAATGCACAGAATTACCAAAATTCATCAAGCGCTATACTTAAAATAGGTGAATTTCATTGTACTTAAATAAAAAAAAAACCCAAAAATGTATAACCTATAAGCTACTGTTTATTAACTGGTACTAAGGGCCAAATATTATAAGAACTTACAGTATTATCTTTTAATTCTCACATTAACTGAATAGGGTAGATGCTAACAGCTATGGGCTGAATTGTGTCTCCCCAAACATCCATATGTTGATGTAACCTCCATTGGTATTCAGAAATGGAGCCTGTGGGAAGGAATTAGGGTTCAATTAGGTCATGAGAGTGGGGTGTCCATGTGAGATTAGTGCCCATTCTAAGAAGAGGAAGAAATGAGATCTTTCCCTCCACGTGCCTGCACATAGAAAGGCCACGTGACGACACAGCAAGAAGGTAGACATCTTTGAACCAGGAAGGGAGCTCTCACCAGAACCCAGCCAGGCGGACAGACACCCTTATCTTGGACTTCCAGCCTCCAGAACTCTGAGAAAATAAATTTCTGTTGTTTAAGCTACCCAGTCTGTGGTCTTCTGTTATGACAGCCTGAGCTAAGACACTATAATAATTCCCATTTTACAGAAGGAGAAATTGAGGAATGGAGCAGTTGCTCTTTCATCAGGCATATCTGGAACCTATTCAGACTTGTGCTAACTATTCCCTAATTTCCATGAAGAACCACCCCTTTCCCCACTGTCAGCAAATGTGCTGTGGAGGTGGTTCTATCCCCAACTGAGACTTAAAGCTCATGACTTGGCCCAAGCCAATCGGCTCATCAGGATCCTTGGCCCCAGGGATTGGCTCAGGGTTCAGCAGAGACCCCAGTAGAGCCACAGAAACATAACACAACTTCTACTGGGACTGCTAGGGCTGAGACACCTTCCTGATGCACAGGAACCTGGGAGGATGTGGGACAGGAAATTTGGCAGGCATATTGCCTCCATGAAGGGAAACTGCATCTAGGATGGACCCAACAGTCTGGAAGCAGAGCCGTAGACCTGGAGAGGGAGAAAACACATCTGAGCCCCTGGATCAGAACAGATCGAATGCTGGTCTGTCCCTGGGTTCTTCAGTTATACCACCTGTAAATTCCCTTTTTTGAGTAATTCGACGGCATATGTTCAAGGTCACACAGCTAATATGTGCCCAAGGAGCGTGGGTTCAAGCCCAGGTCTCATTCCACTGTGCCCACTCTTTTGGCCATTGAGCTCTAGACAATGAGAGAAGAAAGAGGGGTGTGTGTGATACAGGAGGATGGCAACTTGGGAAAATTCTGCAGCTTTGGGAACCTAGAGCCTGGCTCTGCCACTGTGAACTGTGTCTGCGACAAGGTACCCCATCCCTCAGAGCCTCAGTTTCTCCCTCTGTAAAATGGGGATAAGGAAGCATCCACCCCCGAGAATGCAGGGGTGCCTTTTAGCAACTAAGTGCAGCCCTGCGTTATTATGCAAGATAATGAAGAAAAAATATTCGGCACTGCATTTAGGAAGCCCCCCACCGTCCAGTCCAGTAACTACTGTTATTGACTTTGAACCCCCGGACCACCCATTAGCGGTCTGATTACAATATGAATATTTCGCCTTGTGTTGTTTTTACTGAGGAGATTGAAATTTTTGAATTATTGTCATGATTTTAGCAAGACCAGCCTCCTCTCTGGAAGCTTCGAATTAAAAGGCTGCAAGGATCAGAGGGGGATATAGTCCGTGCCCTTGTCCTCTCCCCAAATTTTCGTTCCTCCTGGAACACTCTTAATGGATCTGTCCTGCTCTGAAAACCCTGAGCTGTTTGGCTTCATGAGCCAGAGAGAGGCAGAAAAAGAGTCCCAAGGGTCAGAGCATCCTGCTTCCAGACACCACCCCCCACGGGTGGGGGAGGAGGGGGCGGGAGAGCCCTGGGCAGGAGCTGCACCCGCAAGCAGGAGAGGCAACATGGGCAGAGCGGGTTCTCCTCAGCTCCGCCTCTCTAGGGGCCCCGGGAAGTCTTCGTGAGGCTGTTCGTGCTGTGGACTGCCCCGGATGCTGAGCAGGGTGCCACAGTCCTCCTTCGCCGTGGCTGCCCCTGGGGACTCTTGGGGGTGGCTCTCTCTGTCCAGGATCTGCATCCTGCCTCTCCCACTGTGAAGTTTTGTGACAAGCGAATTCATTGCTCTAAGCCCGATTTTCTCGCTTGCCAGAATGGGGAGAACACTATCAGGCGTCGTTGGGGTCACTTAGGAGATGAGACCTCTGGCCTTGCAGTCTCCTCTCCCCGAGCCATTTCTACCTTCCTCCGCTTCTTTGCTTCCTCCTCTCACAGTGCTCCCCGGACCAGCAGGGAGCTTGTTGGGGGCAGAGGGAGAGATGCAAAGGCACGGGCCCCAGCCCAGCTCTACTGAGTCGCACACGAAGGCACAGGGTTCAGCAGGCCCTCCAGGGGATGCTGATGACATCAGTGTGGCAGCATTGTCCTGGCTCACTCTCTGTAGTCTCATTTCAGCTTCGCCAGTTCCGTGACCACAAAGGTGTTTCCTGCCCCTTGGGCCATAGTCAGGTCTCTGTTCTGCCCACAGCACATCTAGGACTTGAATTTTACAAAAATATTCAGCACACTTTTAGTTATTTCTTATTTACTATTTGCTGAACAAATAAATAAATCTGTGGTAATTTATGAAAACAATACCGTCCCTTTATGGTTAAGAGCATACACACTGAGACCCGACCCTGGGGTGCAAATCCTGGCTCGCTCATCACTTGCTGTGTGACTTGTGTCACCTCTCTGTGCTGCCTTCATTCTCTCAGTGGCAAAATGAAGCCCATGATAGTACATACGCACAGGGTATTGGGAGGATTAAATGACTTAATCCATGTAAAGTGCTTAGCTCCGGGCAGGGCGCAGTTTAGCAACTAAGCGCAGCCCTGCATTAAGCATTTCACATTCCCTTGCTTATGCCTCTTACCTTATTGATGAGATAGGCATTAGTGCTGGCCCATTTCACAGATTAAAAAAACCAAGGTTCAGAGTTCAGTAGCTTGCTGAAAGTCCTCACCTGGCTAGGATATAATCAAGCTAGGGGTGCCACTGAGTTCCAAAGCCTGGCTATGCCGTCTTCCTTCTTGCAGACAGAATGCTCAACAAGAATATTTTGCGGATTCATGTAAAAACTTGCTGGTTGAAGCTGCGCTCTTATCTGTGTTCTCAGATTGACCCATGGGCCAAGTGTCAGGTTTACTTTATGAAAAATACAAAAAAAGGTAGACACAGGCTCTGTCAGCTGTTCTAGCCCACCTGCGGGAATGGGTCTGGGTGGACAGAATTAGCTTCATTTGTGTCTCATTTCCCAAGATTGATGTTTGGCAGTATCTTCCCCTCTTTACATATCTGGGTGGGAATTCAGAATGAATGTGTGTGATGCCGTGAGTCCAGCAGGAGAACCCGGAAGCCTTCTGGAGCCCCTCGACATCGTGCTCCAATGCCTGGGAAGTGAGTGATCAAAGTGAATGTTCTAAAGAGTGATATTTTATCAGGGACCAAGGGCCCACCTTTAGCCTTCAGCATTATGGACCCTTTAAGACCAAGCCAGCAGCGATGTATTTCAACGTGCAGACACCGGAGAGTGTCTCAAGGTCAGGTCGTCCCCAGGAGAGGACAGCATGCAACCTGACAAGGTCATGACCAGGAGAAGTTTACCTTGAAATTCAGTTATCACCAGCCCCATGGGCTCAGAAACTCCATCCTGCCTATTGGCAGCATTCCTGGGAGGCCGACAACAGCCAACCAGGCAAACTGATGAGTGTGGCCTAAAGAGCTTTCACTTCCTGGACACCTGCTGCCCACCCGGCCATTTGCGGATCATGCCTCTGACCCTCGCTGCTCATCTACCCTGGTGACAGGCACTTTCGAGATGAGAAACTGAGGCACAAGAGGTGATGTGACCTGCTCAAGCTCCCACAGCTCATCAGTGGCAGAGATGGGATTTTTAACCCCGGACCAAAGCCAAGTGATTCAGTGACAACAAGAAATAGAAATGTCCAGCGGATGGGAACTTTGTAGCTCCCTGTGAGGAAGAAATACAGCCTAGAGTTGCAAACTGTGGACGCTCATCTAATCTGCCTGCAGAGTTGTTTTGTTTGGCCTGAAGAGTATTTTTTTTTTTTAATGTTTGAATTCATGACCAACTTTTAGAAATAGGGAGTTTTCATACAGAATGCAGATTTCTGGTTTCTCTTGCTAAAGCAGGTGTGGGAACAGTCAGCTGGAGCTGAGGACGGCTGCCCTCTTTAGAAGTAACACGAGCCTTCCAGAGTGTTGTAGCATGCATCCCGCCTGGGCCTGTCCCGTGGGAAGTCGAATAACCCACGGCCACAGCGGAAGGCCAGATCCAGTAAAAAGGGAGGTTCTTGGATGCCAATGCATACGGTTACCAGCCTGGCACATCTTAATGAGTATATTAGTTTGCTCGGGCTGCCGTAACCACATACCACAGGCTGGGTGACTTACATGGTAGAAATGGATTTCTTCTCAGTTCTGGGGGTTGCTAGAAGTCCAAGGTTGGTTTTTGGGGAGGGCTCTGTTTGGCTTGCCGATGGCTGCCTCCTCCCTGCGTCTTCACGTGGCCTTTCCTCTGTGTGTGTCTGGGTGCTCATCTCTTCTTATCTGACGCCAGTCATATTGGATTAAGACCCACCCTAATGACCTCATGTTAACTTGATTACCTCCTTAAAGACCCTCTAAACACAGTCACATTCTGAGGTGCTGCAGGTTAGGTCTTCAATATTCAAATGTGCGGGGACACAATCCAGCCCATGACAATCAGATATTGATTGTCTCCCACAGGGACAGACCCACTTTTGTAGAGTCCAAAGTTCAGGCCACGTTGGAGGGCTTCTTGATAACAAAGAATATACAGTTATGAACGTAAAATTAGGTGCAGGGAGCAGAGCTGCTGGTGTCCTGCCCACATCCCACAGGTCCTGGCATTTCAGAATGTTCCAGCCGTTTCGGCTACCAGGACCTCCTTCTTTCTCCAAAACCTCTTGCCCACCAGGAGTGCTGGAGAAGTAACTCCCACCACCCCCATCCCCAGAAGCCCTCAGCCAGTGGTTTCCTCACCCCCGAGGTGGGACGGCTCTGCGGTCCGGTTTGTACCCTGTGCATTAGCCGTGTATTTTCTATATTTTCTGTGCTGCCATTGTTTTGATATCTGGGACCTGGCTGACCCTGGTGGGATTGGCCCTCCCAAGGTTAGCCAAATAGTTAAAAAACAAAAACAAAAACAAAAAACCTCACCCTGGGATGTATCCAAATGCAGACCAACCGGTCCAGAGCTCCAGAGCTCATACCCCCAACCACCTCCTTTATTGGGTTCTGACGTGCCAGGCCACTATCCACTATCCACGTGCCCTCACCCCCTGAGGGTCAGGCACCAGACAGCTAGGGAACACCCTATGTCCCAGAGCCCACCAGGATTATTCAAACCAGCCCGGCATAAGCCTGGTCACCCTGCGTCACCCAGTCTTTCCTGCCGAAACCACAATAAAGGCTCTGCACAGTTTTCCCATCCTCTGCCTCCTGCCCAAAGCTGGTGCTTCCTCGTGTGGCTTGGATGGGCATCTCTTAAATCCTCTTTTTTTTTTAAATCCTCTTTATGAAGGCTTCCACTAGTGGTAGCTAAGCTTCCTTCAAAGGGACACAGTTTTTTTTTCTTTATATATGCAAATACTTTCATTCCTACAGACCTAGATGCCATAGTATCCTTTAGAACCACCTTGCAGTTTGCTGATCTGATCTCATATGGGCTGACGATATGGTTTAACTCCCAGATAGTGATTCTATCCTCCTTATTTCCCCGTTCTTTGGGGCACTGGGATGGATAGGTGGGACATCTCCCCCCTCTTTCCCTCCCCCACCCCACCCAGGGATCGGTGTATATTGTATTGACTAATATATGATGTGGAGCTGCACAGACCCAGTTGGAGGCCCCTCCGCTCCCTGGCAGAGAGATTTGGGGCAAGTTACTTAGACTCCCGAGCCTGAGTTTTCTCATCTGTAAAATAGGGATAATACTGGCAACCACCTTCCAGATTAATGTGAGGAGTCAGTAGGATAATGTGTGCAGACCTTTTAGCACAATGTCTGATCCGTAGTTAGAGCTCAGTAAGGGGATACCATTTATGGGAAATGTAATACTATGCTCAGAGACCATTAACCCCACCGGACTGTGTTTCAGTGCTATCCACAGGCCTGGGGCAGCATGGAGTTGATTCTACAAGTGACATTTTACCAGTCTCTGGGAACTTGTGAGGCACTCAGGCAATGCTTTAATGTGAACACAGCACCATAAATGTTGTGCTTTGTTTCCTGTGAGGTGGCTCCCTGGTGCCTCTCTCAGGACACCAGACCTGTCCTTCCCAAACAGTGGGCTTCCTGAGGGAAACAGCCCCTCCTGTGGTCAGTCCATCAGTTATGTATTGTTGGCCTGGGGTGTACTATTTAGCACCAACAGCTTTTGGTAACACAGAGAGGTGAACTTAGTGGAGGATCTGTAGGAACAGAGAGGCAGAGGAAGAAAGAGAGACCAAGGGAGTGAGAGAGAGAGAGTAATAGAGAGCTCTCTTGGCAAGCTAAGTACAACGAGGATGTAGTCTGTAGGAAACTATTTATGGAGATCAGAAATGTATGTGAAGTATGGAAACAAGGAGAGAGGAAGTGAACCAGGGAGAGCTTGAAGAAGAAAGGAACAAAAGAGAGCAGAAGTACAGGAAAAGGGCACATGAATCCAGCAGAATCTGAGCTAAGGAGAGCCAAAGCCTGGAGATGGAGTAAGTAACAGAATCGACAGGCATACATACCATTTTCTTCTGTGTTTGCAGCAGACATCACTAATCAATCACAGCATTCTTTCGAAGGATCTCAAACCGAGCCTCAGCATCCTCAGTCAGAGAGCCAGGTTATCACGACTCATTCACCGACACAGGTCGGGGTTTGCGTTGAAACCCTCTTCCTGTCTGGGTTTTAAGCTCCTGCCACACATACAGGGGGAAGGCTTAGATTAGAAGAGCAGACCAAGGCACAGAGGACACAAGAGCAGAGACAAGGGGCGTTAGAACTAGAACGTTCCTGGCTGAAGGACAGAGGAATGGGCTCTTCACTGTTCCAGAGATTGAAGCTCTGTCTCCAACCCTGGTCCACTTGCCAGACTGTCCATTTCTCTGACAGGCAAGTAGGGAGATAAAGGGGCCACACTGAAACTAGATCCTCAGAGTTGTGTATATGAAATCTGTGAAGATAGGGAAAAATCTGTGAGCATAGGGGAAAAAGGACTTGTTCTAGTCATTTGCAGCAGTGCTTGAAAAACAGTAGGTGCTCCATAAAAAATTGTTGGAAGAATTGAACATGGAATGCTCAGTGGCGGTAAATATGGGGGAAAGAACTATCCATTCCCCACCGGGGGAGTGATGCACCCTTTCTGAAGGGTGTAATGGCCGTACATAAAACCTTAAAAATGGGTCGAACTTTTGACCTAGATATTCTATTTCTAGGAGTTTATCCAAAGGAAATAGACCATGGAAGTGCATAATATCTTATTTCAAGAATGTTCATTTCAGTGTTGTTTTTAATATCGCAAAAATAATGAAAGCAACCTACCTGTCCAAAAGCAAGGGGATCAGTTAAATGAATAACAATATATTCAGGACATGGAAGACTATACAGATGTTTCATGGGATGCTGTCTAGGAATGACACGTGACTATATTTATGACATATCACCAGTGAGTAGAGCAACTTATAAGAAAGCAAGTACTTTATGAAAAAGAATTAAATATATTTATGCACACTAAATAGTGCTGGAAGTATATTGGCCAAAATGTTGAAAAATGTTTTTCTGTAGGTCCTTGGGTAACAGGTGGTGGTTATTTTTTCTTTCTACTTTCCTATATTAAAAATTTTTCTAGAATAAACAAATTACTTTTATAATAATTCAAATGTTTAAGAGTGATTGACAGGATCTTATATACCTGGTCATTTTACCCTGAGATATGCACATATCCACATCGTGTATGTGACTCTTTCTATGTTTGAACTCTTTGGGCTACTTAATAATAACAATATGGAAATACCTAGTATTTAATAAACATGAACACTAAGTAGGTAAGTACCAGGTATTATATCAAGCTGTTTTCATATTTGCCTCTTGTAACTTCATAGCAGCCCTGGGAGGGAGGTTCTACTTCTCTCTCCATTTTAGACCTGATTTAACTGAGCACGGGCATGAGTTACCCAGGGCCTCCCAGCTGCTGAGGGGTGGGGGTAGGACTTGAAGGCAGGCAGGATGTCTCTAGAAACCCCACTTTCAACCTCCTGGCTACATTGCTTCCAGCAAAACAAAATCTCAGCCAGAAATTTTTGGAATTCTAAGATCGAACCAAGGGGGATTAAGAAATCCCATTAACAATAATCTTGAGAGCCCCAAATTAAACTAGATTCACATTTTTGGGTATGTGTGTGAGTTCTTATCAGGACCAAAAAAAAAAAAATGAGGGAATTAAAGTGTCTTGAAAAGATACCTTTTTATAATTGAGCCTTCCTTGCCTGCTTTCTGTTACCCGCACTGACATATTATAGCAATAAACGGTGTCAGTGCGTCACGGCGCTCCTGTGTTATGTCAGGGTGAAGGACGAGAGATCTCACCCAGGCAGCTCCTTGGTTTCGCCAGCGGTTCTCTGGGTCCCACATGCACACCCTTAAAGTTGCTCACTGCACTGGAGATCCACTGGGATACGTGTATTTTTTTTTGTCTCTGAATGGCATCTGTAGTTCTGGTATCGCCCTAAAGCAATTCAGAGGAAATTGGGCCCGAAGGGTGGACAGATGGAGGAAAATCCTCTCTGCCACGGGAGCTGATCCCTGCGATGACTCATCTCCTCTTGAACAAACCAGGGCAGCCTCAGAGGGAAGGCCACTCTGTTAGTGCCCTGTTCAGGGCGGCCTCTTCTGGAAACCAGGGTTTCTTTAATCAAAAGTGAAGGGTCAAGTGCTGTATTTGGGAACTGGGAAATGTATGGCTGCAGGCTTGCCGGGGGTGGGGGGGGGGGACTTCCACCCTCATGAGCTGTGTGACCTTGGACAAGGCACTCACTTCTCTGACCTTCAGTTTCTTCATCGATAGAATGAGAGAAATTCTTGTCTCCTAACTTACCTTCCTGTGGCTTCTTCTGTACTCACCTCTCCCCTCCCTTCCTTCCTCTTCCTCCTTCCTCTCCTCCGCCTCCCCCTTCTTCTCTCTCTCTCCTTCTAGGAAGTGAGTCAAATGCCATGCACGAAGGAGACACCCAACAATAACCAGGAAAACAGTATATGTTCATGGTTATGGCTCAGGGCTCTGGAATCCAACAAAGACAAAAATACGGTAGACTGAAGAAACTGTGCTATTCCTCCCTGAGAAGTCACGTCTGTGTCCCTGCCCTGGGTCTGACTGGGCTCTCTGACAGGCTTGAAGCGATGCTGTGCTCGCTGTGGGCCCAGGCCTCAGGCAGCTTCCACGTGACTCACTCTGAGCCCTGAGCTGCCCTGTAAAAGCGCCGTTACTCTGAGATGGCTTCGCTGGAGAGAGCATACCCTTTCCCTCCGGTGACAGTCCCCACTGAGCCGCCCAGCCTCCCTCCCTGCCAAGGCACCGGTCACTCGAGAGAAGCTGTCTTGGACCCTCCAGATGAACCTGTCCACCAGATAGATACCCAAAGCGACCCCAGTCAGCACTGCATGGAGTGGAGTCCTGCCCAGATGGTGGTTGTTTTAAGCTGCTATGCTTTGGGGGTGATTTGTTACACAGCAGCAGAGAGCTAGAGCATCTGGGTTCAAGTCCCCCTTTACCACTTGCTAACCAGCAGTTTGATCTTTAGCTGTTACCTCTCTAAGCTTCTGTCCCCTCGACTTTAAATGGGGATAGGAACAGTTCCTGCCTTGTAGGAGCTTCATGAACGTTCAATGAGGCAACTCCAGCAAGGAGCCCGGGGCAGGGTCTCATGTCTAGTAATGCTCACTGTCACTGGTATTGTTCCCTTCCCAGATGTTGCCGGTGGGATAACAAAGCAGCAGCAAAGGGAAGGGCTCAGCCCATGTGCCTTTGAGGGCAGCTGTCTATTTTTCCCAATACACAGAATTGTCTTAATCATACTTAATCCTGTTCTCAGGAGGATATTTAAAATTGGAACCGTCATTTATTTGGTTTCCTCTGAAAGAGTTGCCCTAAAGAACCCATGTCATTTGCAAGGGAATTAAGAGACCCTTCTCTGTCCTTAGCTCACAGAATGCCCCCGCCATGTGATGTGTTAGTGCCCATGGGTAGGGTCGTTGGCACAGCTCCCTTCTTGGTTTTCTTTCTCCCTTTGCCCCAGGGACTGTTCTTTGAGGAGACAGTTGCTGCTGACTTCTGGCTGTAGGTGGGCACCTGGGACGTTTGCCTTGCTCTGCAGCCTGGGACCCCACCCCCCGTGACTGAGCCCGTGTCCTTCCTGAGGCAACTCACAGCCTGCCTTGGCCTCCTTTTACTACTGACTCTAAGTCTCTAAGAAGGTGTTATGTCAGGCTGTTTCGCTGGGTAGCTTCAGAGACAGGAGGGCCTGGGAGAGGCAGGAGTCTGGGACTGGGGGATAGGCAACAGTAGCGTACTGTCGAAAAAACACCACGAGGGCGCCTGGGCGGCTCAGTCGGTTAAGCGGCTGCCTTCAGCTCAGGTCATGATCCCAGGGTCCTGGGATCGAGCCCCGCATCAGGCTCCCTGCTCTGCGGGGAGCCTGCTTCCCCCTCTCCCTCTGCCCCCACCCCTGCTTGTGTGCTCGCGCGCATGCTCTCTCTCTCCTTCTCGCAAAAGTAAATAAATAAAATCTTATAAAAACTTATAAAAAAAACCCACCATGAGCATTTTGGGGTCATTCATTAATTCAACAGCTATCCCTTCAGCACCCTCCAAGTGCCCAGCACCAGGCTAGGCATGGTTCTAGAAATGTTTGGGTCTGATGCTCTGCCCCTGTCCCTAAATGTTATCTGACATCCACCCAGCAGAATGTCTAGAACAAGAACAAGAGCCAATCCCCAGTCTCATTGAGGCAGTCAAGCACCTGGAACCCTCCTACACTGTAGGGGGAGTATAAATGAGCCTAGCCACTTTGGAAAACAGAAATGGATATGTGCACATGCACGTGCACCAGAAGACATGCTCAGGAATGCTCATAGCTGCATCATTTGTAAGAACCGCCAACTGGCAACCACCCAAATGTCTGGCTATGGAACAGATATCCACACCATGGAGTATCATGCTGCTACTAGGATGAACGCACTAGAACCACATGCAGCAACGTGGGTGAATCCCACAGACACAGTGCCACAGGACATGAATTATGGACAGAGCAGTAAGTACAGCATGATTCCATTTATGCGCATTTGAGAGCAGGCAAAGTGAGTTTATGGTGTAAGTCAGAGCAGTGGTTGCCCTTGGGGGTGAGTGCGTGGCAGGAACAGGAGAGGAGCTCCTGGGGGGCTGATCAGGATGGTCTGTGTCTTGAGATCTGGGGTTGACCTACTGGTCCCATGGATGTGTTCGTCTGGTGAAATCTATCCAGCTGGTAATGTGTACCCTTATATAATGTATGCTTTTCTTCCCAAAATGTATACTTTAATAAAAGGTTACACAATAGCTAACGTTGATCAAATTGTTTTGCCTCTTTAAGCTTGGTTTCCTTATCTATAAAATATGGGTAACGTAGCCTTCATCTTAGGGCGATAGCTCTACAAAGGTTTCATGAAGGTGAACAGGATAGTGAACTACCTAAAAATGTTAGGGGCTTCATGAATGATGGCTGTCATTATTGTTACTATTTTTGTTACTAACAATCTCTTTTTGTTAGATCTCTCTGAATGCCTGTGTTGTTATTGTTGTTGTTTTAACAATCTGGGGAAAATGTCATTGTTCTTTAGCAGAGGAAGACATTTAAAAAACGGCCTTAAACAAGGTCTCTCTGTGGGTTGAAGTTGTTTCCTGATAGGTGTCAAGTCCCCGTAGAAAATGAAAAATAGCTCCCTCTTTTGAAAATGCTCATTTTCTATGTTCTTCAAATCCCCTTTCCTAAGTGTTTTCTGAGGGTAAAACTTTGGGGAGAGAATGTCATACCACCTGGAAGAAATTTCCCCCCTGCCCCTTCTCCACACTTTTAGAGAACGTGACCCAGAGCAGATTCTTCAATTCCTCGGGAACCAAGAACATGTCGTAATAAAGTTCATCCCTCTTGGCCAGAATTTTTCCTCGCTTTCACAGGGCCGTGTGTCGTGAAAGGGTTTAGCAGTGCAGACCATGCTCACCACGGTCTAAACGCAATCTTCAGCCCCTGGAGAAATGCCCCATGCCTCACTGCTGGGAGCAAGTCTAAAGCTTTTACACTGTGGATATTACATTTCACCAAGTTAGAAAGGGTAATCCTGGAATTAGCCATTGGCGGCTGAAAAACAGACCAGCTGGTCACAGCTGAGGGAGGAGGGAGGCCGTGGAAGGAGGCCTGGGCTGCAGCGCCGGGAGACCCGAGGGAGCATCGCTTCTGGACCACGGTCCTCGCTCGGTTCCAGATTTACCGAGAGACAGAGCAGGCCGGGGACGGGGGCGGCCTCTGCAGGGTCCAGGATAGAGATGCTGAATATTCCACTGATATATTTTGGCAGACGTGACTCTGGTGTCCAGGCAAGGCTAATGGGGTTTAGTCACAGAGTGAGAGAGGGTGGACGCTTCCCTGCCCCGATGGGACACCAGTCGTCTTGCTCTTCCTTACAGAGATGGGACTCCAGAGCCTCACCCTTGTGGCCTCAGGGAATTGCTTTGACGGTTCCAGGCCCTGCTCACCAATGGTGGGACAGATTAGCTCAGAAAGTGCCTAACTGTGTTTGTGAGGGCCAAGAGAAACAAGAATTCTTCTATTTTGTGGGTGGTATGGCGTTTCTGGAGGCCAATTTGATAGTATGAAGTAAGTCTTTAAAAAAGTGTAGCCCTTTCGACCTTCGGAACTTACCCTGAATTTTGACTAACGTGCAAGGATATTTAGTTACATTTCCGTTCACTAAGTATTTGGTAAGTGACTGAGCCTTAACAGGTGCCAGGCATCCTGCTGAGACCTCACGCATTCCCTCAGACCCTGCTCAGGGTCCCCATTTTACAGATAGGAGACTGAGGCCTTTGGCAGTTAATGAGCTAATTAGTGGAGCTGGATTTGAAGCCTGCGGATCTGCCTTGGGAGTGTAAAGTCTGTGACCATTTGGTCTCTGAGATTCAGCCCTGCAGGTGAGGCTGACACAGCAAACCCTACCCGGGGCCTGCCATCACTGAGGGAAAAGCGCAGGACCCCACAGGAACGGGCAACTGGAATATTCCCACAATTGTTGATCATCAGCCAGGAAGGAAATAACCTGAATGTCTGACGATTAGGGTTTGGCTGGATAACATTATGTCCACATTTTGGACTACTGAGTAGCATTAAAATGAATGTTACAGGGCTATGTTTATTCACGTGGCAAGATGTTCCTGTCGCACTATTAAAGGGAAAACGGTGATTATGGTAAAAAAAAAATCTGTGTGTGTGTGTGTGTGTGTGTGTGTGTGTGTGTGTGTGTGTAGGCATAGAAACAACACATTACTAGTTATTTTCTCTGGGTTTGGGGATGATTTATAGTCTTTTTTTTCTTTCCATCCATGACCTTTCTGATTTGGGGGGTGGGTAATTCGCATGTTTTACACATCTAATTGGAATAACAAGCTATTTCCATTTGAGGGGGAAATAGCTGCTGCCTCTTCAGACACACAGATGGCTTGGTGGCACTCAGGTGTCATACTCCTTGTTTCTTACCAAAGGGAAAGGAGTGGCCTGCAGGTGAGGAAGGCTGGTCCACGTGTTTGTAGATCCTCGGTCCTGTGTGTGTGGCCTGTGGATCTGCTCCCGAATCACCCAGGGTTGCTTGTCCGTCACCCAGAGCTTCCTGGACTCCACCCTGATATCGATAATAGGTCACATTTATTGAACACATATTGTGTGCTGGCCACTGTTCTAGGTGCTTTATACTCACTAACCCATCTTATCCTCACAAACCCTACAGTACATACACCATTATACCCACTTCCCTGATGAGAAGGCCGAGGCACAGAGGATTAACTGATGTGGTCTCAGTTGCAAAGCTGTAGGTGGCACAGGGGACACCAGGCCCTGTTCTTGTCCCCAGGCCCCAACTCAAAGTCACTACCCCGGGAACGTGGGAGTTCAGGAATCTGGATTTTTAATAAGCTGCCAAGGGATCTGGCTGCACACTAAAGTGAAGTACCGCTGCTCTGAAGAATCTTTTTTGGGGTAAAGATTTATTTATTTATTTTAGAGAGAGAAAGAGAGTGGGGGAAGTGTAGAGGGAGAGGGAGTCTCAAGCGGACTCCGGCCGCGCGCTGAGCACAGAGCCGGACGCGGGGCTCGATCTCACCATCCTGAGACCACGACCTGGGCTGAAACTGAGAGTCGGCTGCCTAACTGACTGCGCCACCCAGGTGCCCCCGCTCTGAAGAGTCTTTTACCTCAGAACCACCTGCATTGTTTGGGATTAAAAGACAGCTGATCCATTTACCCTATCTCAGCCGTGAAAGGACTTTCTCTCCTTGAAGTCATTAGAACAAAAATGTCAGTCGGAGGTTCTCGGCTACGGGGGAGTCATCAAACGTAAAAAGTAGACGAGCTTTAACAACCCACTAGCCTAATCATCCACCCAGCTTCCTCTTTTCTTTCCTTTCAAACACCATCCTTATTTAGAATCCCACTTCTAAAATGTGGAGGAGTCGGGCCGCTCTCCCGGAAGTTAGGATGTGGGAGGTGGCTGTGTAGGCAGGGCCCACCTGGAAGCCCCCCCTCTCTGTGGGGATCCTGAAACAACCCTGGAAACACCATTTAGAAAGTCAGGGATGCCTGGAGAGCGGAGGCCAAGATTGCCTGTGTGCCCTCAGACTTGGTTTCCTGACTCCTACTTTTTTTTTTTTTTTAAAGATTTTATTTACTTATTTGAGAGAGAGAGAATGAGAGAGAGCACGAGAGGGAAGAGGGTCAGAGGGAGAAGCAGACTCCCCGCTGAGCAGGGAGCCCGATGTGGGACTCGATCCCGGGACTCCAGGACCATGACCTGAGCCGAAGGCAGTCGCCCAACCAACTGAGCCACCCAGGCGCCCATCCTGACTCCTACTTTTTAAAGACCGACCTAGTGTGGCTCCTTGAGGTTGTCCCGATGGGTTAAAATGCCCACTGGCTCAAATGGTGGTTGCAAAGCTTGGCAGAGTGGCTGTGTTCAAGTAGCAGCCCTAAGCTGAATGGCACAGTTCCAGAGGCCCCGCTCACATCACGTGAATGGAGCTGGCCTTCGGACGCGGTTCGAATATATTACAAAGTGGATGGTGAAGCACCAACCATCTGCCCCAGCTCCACCATTCTGAAATCAAGGTGAAGGTTCTGGTGGCTGAGTTGCCCCAAAGGAGCAAGTCAGCTTCAAGCAGTGGAAATGATGACCCCGAAAGGCAAGTCTTCCCAACCTGAGGGGGTGAACCCCAGTAATGACCCTTCCCCTCAGCCATGTTTGCCCAGCGCCTGCTATGGAAGCTGTGGTGCTTTACACAGATCAGGGCATGGGCAGTGGGGTCAGCAAAGAGAGAGCATGAGGAGAATCGGTCCCTTTGCTTGGGGCCTGGGGGCCACTGTTGAGCAAAGGTGTGCCATCCCAGGTCATGACTTGATAGAACGTGCCTGTTGGCATATTCACTGACTGTATCACCTCTGGTGCTCCCCTGGGTGCTCTGAGGTTGTTCAGTCAGGCAGATGTTATTAAAATCCGTCAGATTTTATTATTCTCATTTCACAGATTAGGAAGCTGAGGCTCAGAGCCTTGCTTGAGACCACATAGCAAGGAAGAGACTGTGGCACTGGGACATTTGAACCTAGAGTTTTTCTCCCTCTGAGTCAGCGAATGATGCCAGAGAACAAACATCCCTGGTCCAGATTAGGAGAGAGCAGAGAGTGTTTTTCTTCTCTCTGAGGAGGTGTTAGTTCTACATTTCCTGGAAGGTTTCCCCTACATACAACATTTCTCGGCTGTACTGATGATCTGCACTGGGCTGAGAATTCTTTATATCCCTCCCCTACCTCAAGACCTGACTTGACTGCTCCAATTTACACAGGGAATGAAGGAATTAAAAAGAAAACACTCCTGAACATGAAAGAAATCACAGTGCTTCTCCAGAACTAAAGACTTTTTACAGGAGTACAGGAAAAACAAACAAACAACCAAAAAACCAAAAAAACCCTGATCGTTCTTGGCAGCTTTTGAACAAATTAGTGTACTGAAAGAATGGATGAAAGAGTAAGGAGTGTGTCAGAGAGAAAGGAAATCCACGAGCTCCCCAAGTGAGTGCCTGCTCCCTGCTCTGTCTGGGAAGTCAAGGGGTAGTGGAGGAGTCCACTTGGAAAACGTAGGCATTTCCTTTCCCATCTCAGCTTGAGCCACACCACCCCAAGGGGCCTCCTCTGACTCTAGACCAGACTGGCCCCTCCATCTCATGTGGTCTGCCAGTCCTCTGCACTTGACCTTTTTAACCCTTTTAATTTTTCGTTCAGCACCTGCCTCCCCCATTTGACTTCAAACTCCATGAAGGCATAGCGTGGGTCTGCCTTGTTTGCCACCTGGATCACTTGGGAATCTTCTGGTTGCAGAGAACAGAAGACCCAACCCAACCTGGATTAAGCAAAAGGGACATTTTTTTTTTTTTTCTGCCCAACTTTAGAGCTGGCTTTGGGAAAGCTTGGATTCAGGGGCTCTGAGTCCATATTTGATCTCTCCACCCCTCTTGATTCCACTTCATTTTCCTCCTTGGGATGGTTTTATTTTCAGCCTCCTCATGATGCCAAGATGGCTGTCACAACTCTGGCCTAGGATGTTTTCAGGGAGTAAGCACCCCTTTCCAGGTGACCAAAGCAGTCTTCTCAGGATTAACTCCAATTGGCTTGGCTTGAATAATATGCCCACCTGTGAACCAATCACTGAGTCCTAAGAGCTTGGTGCTTTCTGATTGGCTAATACCACACACACACACACACACACACACACACACACCCCTCATCCTCCACCCCAAAGCCATTCCCTCATCCTTCCTTTGCTAACAAACACCCATCAGATATCAAGCAGGTGGGCAAGATGCTCAGGAAAAGTGACCCTTCCTCAATCCAGACAATCATTTACAGTAATCCCGTCCTCCTGGCAGTGATTGGTTTAAAAGTGTGCGCTGACCCACTTCTGGCCAATAAAACATGATGCCAAGTTGGAGGCTTCCAGGAGAAATCTTCCTTCCTCTGACAAGTCACATCTGTAGGGGGACTAGCTTCTTCCCCACCCCTTCTTGCTTTTGGATATTGTTGTGAGCGGGTGGGAAGTTCGGAGCTGCCATAACCATCTTGCAACTATGAGGTGAGATATTGCTGATGTATTGGGTATGGCAGAGTGGAAAATGTCTGCTCTTGGCTTCTGCGGTGTTTCTGTTCTACTGGCCTGCACCTGTGACTTCTTTCGAAGGACTATCCACAGGCTATTTATTGTAGCCACTTGCCTGCACACGCAGAGCACCAGATTGCCTGGGATTTCTGTTCCTAAGGGAACAGCCCATACCAATAACAGATGCAGAGGTGTGAAAGCCCAGCTCCTTGGCTTTGAATTGGGACAAATCCTGAGGTGTACTTTTCACTCCAGAGCTCCCTACAGGATCAGGCCGAGGCTTGGACTTGCTTGAAATCAACCTTCACTTGGCATCTTCTTCCCTGTCCCGCCCTCCCCCCATCTCACCACCAGATGCCCCGGGGAGCACTTCCTTAATCAATCGCTTGCACACAAATCGTTAGCTCCATCTGGGGGACCTGTCGTATCACCGGGGCTTGCACATCCCAGCTGCTCTGTAAATATTTGTTGCCTGAGTGAATGAATACATGAATGGATGAACAAGCTGGGGAAATCACAGGCAGGTGGAATCCGAACAGGTTATTATACTAATTACAGGCTGTCTACTTTTTTTCCCTTTGCTCTGTGAAACAGGTTGGCCCCTTGGGGAATTTCCCCAAAGCTTTTGAAGCGGACAGGGTGTCTTCTTAACAGTCTCATGTGCTTCCTAATTGGGCAGTCCATTAGAAGGTGAGGTCATCTCCCCCAGGGAAGGAGAGGCCTTATCACTCAGGACGAGGGGCCCTGGGGTGGGGACCACCCTGCCTCAACATCTGCAGTGTTTGTCTGTTACTGGAGAGGCTGCTGGAGGGAATGACCATTCTGGAATGAATCAACTAAACCTTTGACCTGAACTCCAGTTTAATTCACTCTTTCCCCTCCATTAGCTAGTGTAAGGGATGAGGGAGGCAGAAGGGGAGGGATAACATATTTTATTTTTATGGCATTTTTATTCCAAATGACCTGCTGGGTCAAACCCACTCTTCTTTCATGAATTATACATTAGAGGAATCCTTTTGTTTTTCTAATGGCTTGAGTTGAGTTCACCCTCTAGAAAGATTTTTAAACAAAATCGGGAATTTCAATTAAAGCGTTCACCTCTTGCCATATCAATTGACATGGTTTTGATTGGGTCATCCCATAAATGCATCTCCATTAGTAGAGTTTTCAAGCTTCCTAGGGTGTTAGAAATCCTCCAGCCCCATCCCCTTACTTTATACATGGGAAGACTAAGAACCCAGAGGTGGGAAATGACATGCCCAAGTTCACACAGCCAGTGAGTATCAACAGCTATTAAAAGACGGAAATGGTGGTGTATTTGACTCTCTCTTTATTTCCAGCCCAGTATTCTTTTCTGCAAGTAAGCCTGGAGAAGGGATATAGTTGCCATAGCTGCAGAAAAAAATTGCTCCGAAACCCAGGGGCATAAAGCAATCCCTTGTTATGCTCCTAGATACTGTGGATTGGGAATTTGACAGAGCACAATGAGGATGGATTCTTTCTGCTCCGTGGTGTCTAGGGACTCAGCTGGAGGAGCCAAAGGCTTGAGGCTGGGTTCATCTAAAGTCTCGTTCTCATTCACATGAGTAGAGGTTCATGCTGTCTGTTGGCTGAGACTTGCTGTTGGCTGGAACATCCATATGTGGTCTCTCCATGTGGTCTGGGCTTCCTTACAAACATGGAGGGCTGGGTTCCAAAGGAAGAGTTGAGAGAGAGAGAGATGAGGGGAGTGGGGAGAGATCCATAGATTGATGAATTGGTGGAAATTGTGTTGCTTTTTATAGACCCGAAAGTCACTATTACTTGTACAACATTCTGTTGGTCAAAGCTGTTAGGAAGTCCACCTGGTTTTCAGAGGAGGGAAGGTAGCCCCTTATTATCAATGGAGGAGCACAAGTTATACTGTGCGAGAGCATATTGAATGGGATATATATTGGTGCAGCCATCTTTGGAAAATTCACTCTGCTACAAGAGGTTTAGGGCTAGTTCCCATTAAGTTTTGCCGAATTGTTTATTTAGGATCTATCTCTTCTGCTAGATTATAATTTCCTAAAGGGCAAGATATGTGTCTGTCTTATTTGCTAATATATCTTAGCGTCCAGCACAGCTGCAGCTGACTCGGGGTAAGGACTGAGTACATTTTTGTTTGGAAAATATGTGTCAAAAAGAAAGTATTTATTGGCTAAAAATAGACTCATAGATTTCCCTTCTCCTCTTGGGGCCTTTCCTTTTCATCAAGAACTTGAATACCAGAGGCACCTGAGTGGCTCAGTCAGTTGGGTGTCTGCCTTCAGCTTGGGTCATGATCCCAGGGTCCTGGGATCGAGCCCGCATCGGGCTCCCTGCTCCGTGGGGAGCCTGCTTCTCCCTCTCCCTCTGCCTGCCGCTCCCCCTGCTTGTGCTCTCTCTCTGTCAAATGGATAAATAAAATCTTTAAAAAAAAAAAA
>NW_027397077.1:27265642-27594019 GCF_003265705.2 Callorhinus ursinus | reverse complement strand
CACCACCATCCTTTCTAGAGAGTTGATGATTGAGTGATTGATTGATTGATTCGTTCATGTTTGACACACATGGAAGAGGTGCTTAACTAAGTTTTGGAGTGGTCAGAGAAGTTGTGTTGGGGGCAGTGATGGATGTAAGAGGAGAACTAGAGGATGAACAGGAGGAAGCTGAGTGAAGAGGCAGGAGGAAGGGCAGAGTGAGCAGCCTATGAGAATTGGAGACAAATCATTCCATGTGGCAGGTGTATAGAGTTTGAGAGAAGAATGGCAAGAGGTAAGTGAGGCTCGAGAGGCAGGCAGGGCCTGGCTTGTAATCAGGCCTTCAGTGCCACTCCGAGGAGTCTGACTTCTCCCTAAATAACAGCAGGAAGCCACCAAGGAAGCAACCCAATCAAATTTGTGTTTAGAAGGGCATGTCTGCAGAGTGTGTGATGGATTAGAGTGGGACAAGGCAGGAGGCTAGCTGGGGCGTGATTGGCAGAAATCCTGTTATGAGATCATGGGCACCAGAGCCTCAGTGGGGATGGTGAGAAATGGGGTATTTCCAAGGAGGCCCAGCTGATGAAACGGATGTGGGGATGAGAGAGGGGCTTGGGTCAATTCTTGGTCTCTGGGTTAGGCCACTGGGTGGCTGGGGGTACTGGACCCCAAGCCAAGAAACCCTAGGGAAGGAGTAGCCTTGGGGTGGGGCTGTGAGGGGTTCAGTATTTTGGGCATGATGAGTCCAAGATGCCAGGGGGATCGCCTGAGTGAAGGTTCCAGGAGGCACTTGAATTCACAAAACCAAAACTCAGCAGAGTGGTCTGAGCTGTGAATCTGGCCAGGGGACCAATGGAGAGATGGAAACTGAAGCCCGGGAGTTTATGGGCTCGCAGTGGGAGAATTAGCACAACAGAGGGGTAGAGAGCCATGGAGAAAGCAGTTTTCAAGAGGGAGGCAGTCAGTGGTACCCAGTCATCTGAGAAATCATGGAAGGAAAGGAGCAACATTGTCCACAGGATTGAACAAAAGAAAAGTCGTTGGCAGCTTTCGCAAGGACAGGGTTTCCCTGAGAGAGACAGGAAGAAGCCAGATGAAAGAGTTGTGGGATAAAGAGGAGGTGAGCGTGATGAATTGAAAGCATGAATGAATAGTGTTCTAGTAAAGTCTTGACTTGCCTCCTTCCAGGTCTGGTAATTCTGGAAACACTGGGATGGATTTGTCAAATAAACTCCCAAAAAAGAGCAGCCAGGAGAGATCTTTTCTACTCAGCTCTCTCTGTCCCAGAAAATAACCTATGTGTGGGCTGTCCTCCACATCCCTCCCTAGCAACCAGCATTTGTATTTAAATTCTTGGGGGGGGGCTCTCATTTTTCAGCCATCAACACAGTTCTGTGGTCACATCTGTTGTTTTTGTCTGCACAATAGCCATTTATCAGCATTTGGCTAATAGCATCCCAATCTGGGGAGGGCTGACCCCTTCTCCTTGGTTCCACGGGTGGCACCTGTCCCAAGCCCAATCAATAAGACTCAGGCCTGAGATTTTTTGGAAAACTATTGGGAAAGAGAAGCACTCTTTAGGCAGGGGTGGCTTTCCCTGCACTGTGGAAAGCACATCAGGGACACAGAGAGAAAAACAGTCTCGATGACAATTCTTGAACTCCTGGATCCAGCTTTGCCTGAAGATATTTAATCCCTGGATTTTTCAGTTACCTGAACCAGTAAATTCTCCCCCTCTTTTTTTTTTTTTTTTTTTTTTTGCCAGGAATTCTGTATGAATTCTAGTGCTGAATGAGTGGTCCCAAGAGGAGCAAACTGCCAGGACATGGGGGGCCTCAGGGTGGAGTTGGTGGAAGAGGTTTACTTGATCCTCTCAGGCATTTCACTGGACATTTCACTCACCAAGTTGCTCCCACCTTAGGAATCTCTCCCTCCTTTTTGCAGTCAGCCCCTTTATTGCTTCGACTTGTATTCCTACCTTTCTGCAAACCCATCCTTGCTCAGAAACATTCCCTGAAGTGCACGGATGCTGTGCTGAAGGAAGGCCTTCTCTCACCACCTGCCCCACCCCCCGGAAGGCAATACACATGCTTATTATTTCTAACAGGGGATGCTCCCAGTGTCCTAAGTTGGGAGATGGGGCGTTTGCAGGGACCCCCTCCGTGTGCAGTGTCTGTGCCTCCATTGATTGCTGACAGCCGAGCCGGACGCCAGATTCCCCTGCCTCTGGCCGCACCAGCCCATGTGTACAACAACCACTCCAATGGTACAAACTCGTGTTCATTTGTTCAGAATGTGAATTAATCATGCCAGGGAGATTCCCGGCCGCTGGACCAGGTTTCGCTGTGTTAGCAATAAACACCCCTTCACCCTGTCACCACAACCCGAAGGGAAAGCAGAGGTCCAGAAGTCTCCGAGGCGACGAGGGGACTCCTCGGGTCACCCGTGGCAGAGGGAGGAAGTGACACATTCCTTGTTTTTTCCTCCTCCCTCCCCGTATCAGCTGTGATCTTGGTTTCCTTTTTTTTTTTTTTTTTTTTGCTTCTGAGTACGCTTCCTACCTCCAGGCTTCAGTGGCACGGATCACGTTTTCTGTCCAGCCTCCAGTCCGAGGGCTGGCGGTTGGCGTGGGCCCACACATGACGGCTCCTGGAGGGCGGGGCTTGCGTGTTGCAGCGCCGGGCTTGCCAGAGCCGCCCGCATCATCTCCTAGCCCTGCTCATTTGGAACGATCAGGCTGAGGTGGGTTCCTCCCTCCTCCTCCTGTCTTTCTTTCCTCCCTCTGACTCACTCGACTTAACCTCCCCCTGTTCCTTCTCTTCCCCCTCCTCCTTCCCCTCCCTTTCTCCATCTCCCTCCCACCTCCTCTCATGGCTTCATCTCTTCCTCCCTACCCCCATCATTCTCCTTCCCTCTTTCCTTCCCCCCGATTTACTTTTCCTACCTCTGTCTTCTTTTCTCTCTTTCTGTCTTTCCTTCCTTCTTGTTTCTTTTCCTCCAGTTGCCCCCTCCCCCCTAGGATGTTCACCCTGTGGTTCCAATGAGATGTGAACGAAGGGAATAATACTGAAAAGCAGCCAGGCTCAGCCAATAAATCCTCTAATGCTTGTAATAGTTTCATGTTCTTCACGTTCATCCTAGTTTAAGAGTTTAATCAACATCTTGGAAATACTTGTGATTTACTCCGTGAGCTTTAATTTGAGGCATGGCAAGTCCCTCCCTGTCCTCCTTCCCTCCCTCCCTTCCTCCCTTCCTCTCTCCCTCCTTCCCTCCCTCCCTCCCTACCTCCCTTCCTCCCTTTCTCCCTTCCTTCCTTCCTTCCTTCCATTTATTCAATAAATGTTTTTTGAGGGTCTATTCACATCAAGCCCTGGCCTAAGTGCTAGACATAGTAAATAGAAAAAAGGACACTATCCCTGCTCTGATGAGTTTATAGTCTAGTGTGAAAGGCAGATTTTCACCATAGATCACAAATGAATATATTCTTGTGACTTTAATGAAAGTTCTGAATTTCCATGGGGATCTAGGTGGAAGGAGTGACCCCGACCATGGAGGTGTGGAGGCTTCCTTGAGGAGCTGATTTGAAGGATGAGTTCTCTAGGCAGCGAGAAGAGGAATGAAAATGCCAAGTAGAGGGAGCAGAATAGGCAAAGGTCCTGGGGTGAGAGGAAGCAAGGCACTTTCACAGAATTTGACAAGAATACTGTGGCTGGGACAGAGAGTAGAAAAAATGAGCCAGAGGTCGACAGTGGTCAGATGTTTAGAGCTCTTACCTGAGGTGAGAGTTTGGGTCTTAACTCCAAAAGCAGATGTTATTGAAGAGTTTCACCTGGAGGCAGAGATGTCATAACTGGTTTGGCTGCTGGTGCAGTCAAGCTCAGGACTGGTTCTTTGGGTGAGGCTTAGTTGGTTTTAGGTGATCTAGTTAGGCGGGGAAGAAACAGATACGGTCGGAGGCAGCATTAGTGTCCCAGGGCCTGGATTGGGGTCCGATAACTGCTCAGGCTTCCCCAAAGGGAGATTATCCTGTCTGCAGACCTCCTATGTGAGTCAGAGGACCCTATCGGATGAGGAAGGTGGAAGGAGCATAGCTAAAATCTTCGGACCTAGAGTCATCCAGATCTGGCTTTGCTGTTTACCAGCTACGAGACCCTGGGCAGGTTTGCATCTTTTTGGAGACTGTTTCCTCATCTGTATAATGAGGATAATAATAGTAATAAATGTGTTGTTTTTGTCTGCCTATCATCCCTTTCTCATGGTCATTAGGAAATTAACACTGCATGTGGTTCTGGTGGGACTGGCAATCACTGTGCATCAGCTACCCATTGCACACATGATCCAGGCCCAACCAATCATCGTGCCCCATCTCCCTGTCCCCAGGGATTAGTCTAAGGGAGTGGCCCAAGTGGGGCCGATCAGAGACCTGCCATGGGATCTGATATGGGGCTTTTGGGAGGAGAGGGTCTCTCTCTTGATTTTAGATTATAAGCTATAAGGTGAGGCGCCTGGGAGGCTCAGTCGGGTAAGCATCTGACTCTTGATTTCGGTTCAGGTCATGATTTCAGGGTTGTGAGATCAAGCCCCACATTGGGCTGTGCACTGGGCGTGGAGCCTGCTTAAGATTCTCTCTCTCTCTCCCTCTCTCTCTCTGGCCCTGCCTCTCTCTCTCTCTACCCACCTCTAAAAAAAAAAAATTATGAGGTATAAGAGCATAGGCTTGAACTACTGGTGTCCACTTCTCCTGGAAAAAAAATCAGGGAGATGAGTAGGGGAGGGAGAGAAGGAGAGAGAGAATAAGGGAGGCGAGAGGAGAATAAGAGAAAGAACTTTCACACTTCGGATGCAACACTTCGTGAAGCCTAGAATACCGCTTGCACTTCTCAGTTAATGAACCCATCAATGCCCATTCTGGCTTAAGCCAATTTGAATGGGTTTTGTCACTCACAACACATGTTGTGACCAAGGCATTGACTTTGTTTTTGTGAGTGTTTAGCTAAAGCACAAAAAGCAAAAATAAAGTGCCTAGCATGCAGAGTGCTTAGTCATCACTACCGAGGGGCTTTGTTTGGATAACAATTCATAGCTGTAAGATACATAACTAGAGTGTATACTGCTTCTCTCTCTGGTGTGTGGTCTCATATTGCCCCACAAAGGGCTATGTGCCACCTTAGTGATCCTACATAAAAGCCTCAGATAGTGACCTGAGTTCCTCCTTCCAACCTCCCCTTCTCCCTCTGAAATTGGTGACTCCTGGGTCCCTTGGGCTTTCTTAAAGTGACAGTGGCAGCACCAAGAGAACACAATGACCTGAAAGATTTGAGTATGTTTAAACCATTCCCCTTCTACTTCATACCAACTGGTTTCCCATGATCCTTTTTAGAAAATGTATTAGTTATCTATTGCTGTGTAATAAACCCCAAGCTTCCTGGCTTAAAGCAAGAGATTTATTATCTCATGGCTTCTGGGGGTGAGGGATGCAGGCTCAGCTTTGCTGGGTGCTTCTTGTCATGAAGCAGAAGTGAGAACATTGGCCAGGGCTGCTATCATCTGAAGGCTTGAATGGGGCTGGAGGAGCCATTTACAAAATGGCCTACTCACATGGCTGTTGGAAGAAGACTCTAGGTCCCAGCTAAACCTCTCCACAGAGTTGCTTGAGTGTCCTTATGATGTGGCCTCCAGCTTCCCCCAGAGTGAGTGATCCAAGAGAGAGGAAGATGGAAGCAATATTTGTATGACCTCATCTTTGAAATCATGGAAGCAATATTTATATGACCTCATCTTTGAAATCATGAACAGCATTTCTGCAACATTCTGGTGATTATACAGTTCTGCTCTCTGCAGTGTGGGAGAGTGTACACAGAGTGAATACTGGAAGGTTGGGGTCATTGGGGGCCATCTTGAAGGCTGTGGTGGTATTTTGAAGTGTCACTACAGTTTCTTCTTAGTTTCATGGGAATTGTCTTCCTCAAGGAGGCCTTTGGATGCTCAAGATAACATGGCATCTTCAAGGCACCAAAAAACACCCCTTCCAACAACTTGTGCTTGAAAGAGCTTTTTTTCAGAGCTTGCAAAGAGCTCCTTAAACTAGTGAAATGACTAAACTAATTTGCTGGTCTGTAATTTCCTGGCACGTCTGGAGATTTCCTAATAAATACTGGCTTCAGGTTGGCAACCTGCCAGTGTTACGGCCTTCCCCTGAGTGACAAACAAAGGATGTGTAAAGCATCTTGGAGGGTTGGGAAGGTTGATGCATTGCAAGGGTAGAGCACAGGACCCGGAGGCTGGATGTTGGGGTCTGAGAGCCAGCCCTGCCTCTTACCTACCGTAATACCTACCATCCCTATAAATACCTATCATATTTCAAGCAAAACACTTTCCTCTCTGTGCCTGTTTCTCCTTCTGGGAAACGTGGTGACGACCCTGGTTTTCCATGAATCACATGGCTATTATGAGGTTTGAATGAGCCAATACAGCATTTCTAAGAGGGAGGTCCCTGGGACCCTAGCACCATGGGCTGTTAGCCCCAGGAGGGGTTCCGTGCTGAAGTGAGTATGGAGAACTATATTAAGTAAAGCCCAGCTATTTTCCATTTTTCACGACGGCAGGCAAGGCCAGCCCCACGGCTGCTAAGAAGGACCCTACACTTGGGGTTTCATGCCCTGCAGTTGCTGTCTTGAAATTCTTAATAATTTTATCTTCGAAGATGTATTTTGTAAGTGAACCTTGATGGGACAATAGAGCATGTGCCAGGGGCTTGGCGTCTCAGCTCACAACTGTGCCCCTCTCCCGCCTCCTTAGGGTGAGCTCTCAGCAGCTGGTCCCCCCCGCCTGGCTCCCCGTTCTCTGCCCAGCCCAGAAACCGTGTCCCCAGGGTACCCAGATCACAGGAGCTCAGGACAGTGACTGGCTTGCAGTGGCAGTGGCCTGGGAGGAGGGAGGCCCTATTTGTGCTGCCACCCTCCGCTCCCCATGGGGGCCTGGGCACATGTGAAGGGAGGGCTAGAGTCAGTGCCCGCCCCACGGCGCCACAGGGCAGGGCAAGGAGGCGGCCATCCCAGGGCTGGGCTGGTAGCACCCCGGCACGGTTAGCAGGCGTCTTGGCGGGGGCCTGTCATCTACTTCTGACCCAGGTACCAGGCAGGTTGTAATTCCTCGGGGGCCACCCATCTGGAAGAGGAGATCGTTTCCCTGCCACCAGCCAGGGCTGTGCATTCTCGCTTTGCACTGGGTCCCGCACATTCTGTAGCTGGTCCTGCCTGCGGAACTTGTCAGACGCTTTAACAGAAGAGAGACTGAAGTGTAGAGGGTCAGAGTGCCGACTTGAGAGCTAGAATGTCTGGGTTTGAGTTCTGGCCCCACTCCTTACCAGTGTCGTCACCTCGGCCCATTTTCGTAGCCTTTCTGTGTCTCTGTTTTCTCATCTCTGAAATAATGATCATGTCGTTCCTACCTCAGAGGTTGCTGTAAGGATCAAATGAGGGTGCCAAGCATCCAGACTAGCCCCCTACCACGTAGCAGGTGTCAGCGGACATATCTGATGCTCGCTTCGCACGAAGGACCGCAGTGCTGCTGGGGCAGGAGCATCATCCGTAACGCGCTGCAGCCCCGTATGCAGCACCATGGGGACAGCCAGCCCGTGAACACTTGTTGAATGAAAGCATCTCCAAGGGGGGCTTCCCACAGGGTCCCCGCCCCATCTCTATTATCCCGGAGAGTCATAAGCAATCAGCGGTCCAGCCTCCAAGGCCAAAGAGACACAGTCTCTTGTCCCTGCTCATTCCCTGTCTCCTGACGCGGGGGGGGGGGGGGCGCAGAGCACACAGGCGCCGCAGAGACTCTCGCCCGGCCGGCCTCCTCTCAGGGCCCATCTGTCCCGGGAATAGCTCCCCTAGAGCCCCCACAGGCCACGCGATAGCTCACTCTGCCTCCCTATAGCCTCTCCGCCCCTAATTGGGCCAATCTGTCTGCCTGACACCCCGCTCTGGTTCGCTTTCTTCCCAAAGCTCTCTCTTGTCACTTGACAGATTCTCAACTGTCCTGAGCACATTTTTCAACGTGTGCTCTTTCAGTGATTTCCCAAGGAGGTTTCTGCTCTTTTTAAAGCTACTTAATTTTATAATTTCTAAATGATGTTCCTCACCTGCCACGATTCTTCTCCACCCCCACTCCTTGGCTTTCTTCCCGTGACTTGCAATTTCTCAGCCCTGAAGCCATGCAGGTGTTTGTGGGGCGGGGCGCCTGTTTTTTTTTCCCAGCTAGAGGGAAGATGACCATTTAGTTGGGGTTCCTCCAAAAGCTGGCCCTGAGATGAGGGCATGGGTGCACTAGTTTATTTGGGAAGTGATCCAGGAAGCAGGACGGAGGGGGAATGAGACAGGGAAGGGAGAAGAGCTGACAATGTGCCTTATTTTCTGGTCACCCACTGGGTAATGTGCGGGGGGACTGTAGACGCGGAATGTTCCTTTGCACTGTCCCACCGGAGGGAGGGGAGACTGACTGCACCCCCTCCCCCCGCAGCCTCCATTGGAGGGTTGTCCCTGGGAAAATTAACTTTCCTGAACTTCTGTCTGCCTGTGCCACTAAGGGGCCTCTCCTGGCTTTGGAGAAAAGCTCGGTTAGCGCTAGAGCTCTAGAAACAGCCGTGGAATGCTCCATCCGAGCTCGTGTGCCACCGAGGTTGGTGACAGCCAGTTACACATTCCAGACTCCCTGGAGTTGAGATTGCCTCTTGGGGTGTGGACTCCTTCATTTCTTCATCTTCTTTGGAAGCCCCTGATTGCTGCGGTCAGGGCAGGCTCCAGCCAGCAGGTGCCCTCCCAGGGGGATGGCGGGGGCCCCGGTAGGGAAGGGCCGTTCAGCCAGGCAGTTCTGGTGTGTTTCCGTCTCTGGGGATCCGTCTGTGGGGAGGAGGGTGTTGATGTTTTCAGAGGAGATGAAGGAACCCATCTCCCCGTGACTTCCAGGGCCCCTGACAGCATTTGGGTGGTGGCCAAATTGCAAAATCGATGAGAGGTACTCCAGGTACTGACGAGTCTGACGATGATGAAGCACAAACATTTATTTGAGTTTTTCTCCAACTGATCTGACTCCTTTCCATGTCCTTTAATGACACCCTGGATGGATCCCATAGGTCTCCGCTCTCTTTGGATACAGAAAGGTCCAGTTTAAATTTCTAGGCTCCTTTCCTCCCGGCTGCCCTGCACAGGTTTGACTCAGCCTGAGGGGTGTGAAGTGAAGAGAGAACTTGATCTGCCCACAGGATCCCTTCTCCCCCTCCCTCCTCTCTCGTCAGGCAACTCCAGGGAGCATCACTGCCATGGTGGCCAGGCCCTGGGACGGCCTTCACACACGAGACACCGTGAAGGGTATTCCCTGGACTTTGCGGCAGCCCTGTGTGCTGGGACAGGGAGAAGGGACTGGAGAAAAGAAGCACGTTTGTTTTTCCTCACCCAGAACTACTGGAGTCCTCTCTCAGACAACACTGGTTCGCCTGCCTGCAGGGTGAGCTCCGAATGATGCCATCTGTGACTTTTCTGAGGTGCGTTTGGGTGTCTGTGGCAGAGTGGGATGTGGGGGGATTCTCCTCAATGCGCCATTCTCCAGCATTGGAGAACCACACTTGCTTGACCTCCTACTACTTTCCCTTCAGCAGAAACCGCTCCCCCCTTTACCCCCAGCCACTGGCTTCTGGGGTCTTGCCTGGGGGCCTCCTTCCCAGTTGAGACTCAAGCCTGTGGGGTCCTCTTCACCAAAGGAGGTTCCCTGCCTCGCCCCCCTTAGTGGTGGGAGGGTTGATTGCACCCTTTCGCCACCTCCCTGTCTCCAGTTCTCTCCTGGCCCTTCTTGAATAGGTCTGAAATTCCTTTTCTTCATGGCAGTCCAACCAGGAAATGAGGCCCCCAGCTCCCCCTGCAAGCACCCTCTCAGTCTGTCTAAGCTACTCTCCTAGAGCGTTCCTCCCTTGACTTGACAAAGGAGACGTACTCCCCCCCCCACTTCCAGAAGTCACAGTCCTGCTTGGATCTCATGTCTGTTCGTACAAGGTAGAGAGAAGGAAGGAAGGAAGGAAGGGAGGGAGGGAGGGAGGGAGGAAAGGAAGGAGGGAGGGAGGGAGGGAGGGAGGGAGGAAGGAAGGAAGGAAGGAAGGAAGGAAGGAAGGAAGGAAGGAAGGAAGGAAGGATTTGGGCATCTTTTAATATGCCCGGACGCACTCCTGGGCTCTTTCGGGCTCTCCCTAGGAAAGAGGTTCTTACCTTGGGCGGGAAAAAGGCTTATTTTTTATATTTGCTAATCTAGAAATGAAAGTTGGCATTTCTTTCTGTTCCAAATTTTATTAGTAGTTGCCTACAACTTTGTCATACATTGAAAGTAGAGATCTTTTCATATCCCATTACAGTTGTCACAGATATCTGAAAATGACATTTTATGCTGATCTCTATGTAAAAATTACAGTAGTAATTAGACCTGCTGCTGGATCTCATTTTTTAATGTGTTAATAACGTAGCATCAGGATTACTGTATCACAGATCTGTTTACTATTTTGATAGCCATATAACTGGTTTTCTTTGTAATCCTATGTATTTTATTTTGTGCATTAAAAACCATTATTCTGAAAAGGGACCATTACTTCAGTGGATGCCAACACAGGAAAGATCAGAAGCCCTGCTCTGGAATATGTGTTCTTTGTGCCTAATGTCTAGCTTTGGGGCTTTGAATGCTAGAACTGACATATCCTTCTAGATAATTTTCTACTCTGGCTTTCTTTTTAACCAGGATCCTGCTGCCCCCAATCAGAGCCAATAACAGCTAACATTTTAAGTGCTTCCTCTGTGCAGGCACACTGCAAAACACTCTACGTGCATTAGCTCATTTAATTCCTATCTTTTAAGGAGGCACAGAGGTTTGGTGACTTGCCCAAGGTAACACAGCTAGTAAGTAGGGGAACTGGGATTTGAACCTGGACAGTCTGACTCCAGAGCCCACATTCTTAAACCTGTAGATTGTCAACTAGGTAAGAGATAGCTAGTTTTCCCAAAAGCCCATGTTCCTGGCTTTAAATAGTGTGGGGCCAGCTAGTTCACTCTTTTTCACTGTGGTGCCATCAAAAACCCTTTTCAGGTCCCCAACTGAGAAATGAACATTGAATCACAGCGCCCCCTGGCTTACATAGCAATTCTGATTGCTCACTCTAGGGTTAAGCTGGTCCACAGAAATATAAGACGAACCTTTATTAGGCACCCACGATATGGCAAGCCCTCTGTTGGGCACTGGGGATAAAGAGAGACTAGGTATAGCTTCCACCTTCCAGGAATTCCTGCAGAGTCAGGAGAGACATACCCAGAAGTTGTGTTGGAATAAGGAGAGCCGAGCTCTGGTGGAGGGGTGTGGACACAGAGCCCCTTGGATACTGTGGGGGAAGGGATTTTCACAGGATGGGGGAAAAGGCTTCAGCTCTCTTCAGGCCCCCTACCCTGATGCCATGTTGAGCCCTCTTTGCCTGGCCCAAGTGCCTAGGTTTCCTTTGGCCCTTCCTCCAAACTTTGGTCCTTGCAACTTCTGTGTCTCCCTGCCTCTTCCCTCAGTATGCTCCCTCATGGCGGTTTAGCTAATTGCAGAGCCTCATTCAAAGTCAGGGGCTAATGACTCCTGAATTTTAACAAGAGTTCTCAGTGCTGTAAACCAGAGATCACAAACATGAACGGCTGAGGGTTGGACAGATACTGTCAGTGAACTAAGCAGGCCAGTATTTGCATGTTAAACATGCAGGAGTATTTTTTACTCCCACAAAAATAGACTCTCACCTATTTTTTTTCTGAAACACATTGTCTCCCAGAACTATCTTTCTCTTTTCTTTTCACTTTTAATAAAGATCAAACACAGATAAGTATTTCTTTACCAGAAGAAAAATGACAGTGCATGCTGATAAAGGCTTACTAGCACCTGGAAGACTAAAGGGGCTGGGGACTTAGGCTCTCCCAGAAACAGATTCTGAGAGTAGGATCTGAGTGCAGGTAGTTTATTTGGAAGGTGATTCTGGGAAATGTTGGGAGGGAACTGGGAACCAGGACAGGGAAGGGAAGGCAGCCAGCCAATAAAAGTTGCATTATGGAGTGAGCTCCGCTCTGGACAGCTGGGACTCAAGCTCTGGGGGCCACTGTAACAATTGACCTCCAGGTATCCCGTCTGAGAAACAGGGAGCTGGCATATTTATACATCAACTCTCATCAATTGTTGGTTGAGGTCTTTTGGGGGTGGTAGTGCTTTCACTCTCTAGCCCCTCTGGCTAGGCAGGCTCCAGGGGACCAGAGAAAGCCCTCAGGCAAAGGGACAGAGGTTCTGGGTCTTGGAAGTCAGGTCATTGGGCCCCAAAGGTAAGACCCAAGGGTACAACCATGTCTGTGACAGGCATTGACCATGATGAACTGAAGCAGGCTAGCAGCTGGATTTTTCCAAGCAAGAATTTGGCCCAGGGTTGCCAGACCTTCTGGTTTCTCAAGAAAAGCCAAACATTTTGATTTTTAGGTGAAAATTCTCAGTTTTAGAAAGGTTGACAACAAATCTGAGATTCTAAAAAGTATACCATAGGAATCAACCAAAGCGTGCCTGTGAAGTGGATCTAGTTTACAAGTGGTCAGATTATGAAATCTGATCTATCCTAAAGGTAGATCCGATCTTGGGTCCAGAAGGTTCTTGCTCAAAGCAAGCTATAAAGATGAAATCTGAGAAGGTAAGGTGGATGTATTAGGGAGTAGATTGCGAGTTAGGGAGTAGAGCTAACTGATGTAGTAAGAGACCCCCCAGTAGAGGGTTTGGAACCAGATGGAAGTGTGTTTCTTTCTCATGCCGCAGTGTGAAGGTAGGTGGGTGGTCCAGGACAGCTGTGATGCATGTCCAGGGACTCAGGTTCCTTCTATCTTGTTGCTCAGCATGTTGTCTTCATCTTTGTGGTCAAGGCCAGCTGACCAGCTCCTTATTCACATTCCGGCTAGTCGGGAAGGGAAAAGAGAAGCTTGGTCAGTCTCAGTAAGTGCACAGTTCATTTCCTCTCACATCCCATTGATGAGAACTTTGCCACATGGTCATCCATAAGGGATGCTCAGAAATGTGGTCTCTCTCTCTTTGGCCATATGGTCAGCTTAACTTAGTGTGTTTGTGAGAATTTGTGTTATTATAGAATTAGGGGAGGGCTGATATTAGGGAAGCCTCTGCCACACTGAGGGAAGGGTCTGGAGAAGACGATGGACTTCAAGCCTGAGGTAGGATCTACCCAAGAGAAATTTCTTTCCCACAAGAATGAGGAAAGTCTGGCTTTCCTCATTAGCTCTCTTTGTTTTGCCTTGGTCAGTCATGAAACCATAGTAGAAGATTAGCCCAACCTGGAAAAAGTCTGTTATAATGCGAAAGAAGCGAACATAAGGAGCACCTACCCGATACAAGGGGCTTTCACATATGTGAACTCAATGACCTTCACAATTACCCTATGAAATCAGTGTTATTATTCCCCCATTTTGCGGAAGACAAACTGAAGACCAGAGAGAGCAGGCTGACACTCAGGCTCTCTAGCTAGGGTTAGAGCAGGGGCACTGGCCAATCAGAGCCGCCATACAGGTTTGCCCCCTCCAAGAAGTGAAGGGCCTGGGCCAGGATTTGAAATGAGGCCCATATGACTGCAAAGCTCACATTCTTTTCCCTGCAATCTGATTTCCTTACACCAGCTGCTTCCCCAGAGACAGCAACAGCAAATCTACTGGGTTGTTGAGAGGGTAAACAAACCGTGATGAATGAATCTCCTCTCCTAATATGAATGCCTTATTGTTGTTATTCTTCATGCCCTGACAGAGTATTTACAGTCTCTTGCTGTTGTGCTGCTTCTATCTGGTGGATTAAGGAAACTCAGAACTCCGGGCCCTAGCAGAAAGTTACAACTGGGATTTGAGTTAATGAAGAGTTGAAGGCTCAGCAAGCGGCACTTGGCTCCACTATTAACCTGGACAAGGCCATTGACTCTCCTGTAATTAATTGGCTTCTTCCATGACACCCTGTTGCCAGGGAAATACCCATATGGGTGTACCCCACATTGAACAAGCCCACCTATGAAAACAGACTTGGCAAAAAGAAAAGTGGGAGATCATCATTTAATTAACAACAAAAGACTTGGTTTTGCAGAATGGAATTTCTGTATAGCTAGTTTCCAAATAATACTGAAAATTTGATTCCGGAAGAAAGGGAGGATACAAAGATGCATTCGTTCCCTCCTGGTCTATCTGAGAATGTTCTGCGATAGATTAGATTTCAAGAACTCTGTAATGATGTATCAGAGGGAACTTGTGAAATCTGAATTAGGCTGGGGGTGGTTTGTGGTGGCTACATTGCAGGAATCTGCCATGCCCTTGAACTAAGAGATTGTGTAGAGCCGGGTTGAGGGACACTAAAGCCATGTGCACTTTCTTAAGAAGGCAGAACGAGAGCATACCAGTCTGCAAAGGCAAAGGGGGAATGAGCTGACACCCAAGCATGGCAGGGCCTGGCTTCCTCAGTTTCCTGTTGTTGGGTGTCTGTCCACGGGACTGCCTGTTGCAGCCTTAGAATGAGCATGTTCAAAGTTCCCACTCAGCGGGGATTCCAAGCTGGTCCCAGTTTATCCACCTTGGTCAGGGGTGAGAACTATTTTTATGCCCCTGTCTGCTTTCAGTGGATCTAGAGGGCTCTGGGGGCCCCTCTGTCCTGGGAGGCTTTTGTCCTCGCCATTGGTTGGGGAAAGGGTGTTGTCCCTGGGACACGTCCTTGCAAACTGGATGATTGATATGGTTTGGTGGTCTTTGTCAGAAAAGAGAAATGCCTTGATGTCAACTCGAGGAACTCCTAGCTCTTTAGAGCAAAGCTGGGGGAGGTTGTGATCTTCATCTTCCCCTGTGCTGCCCCGAGCATAGGGGGCTTTGCTTTGTTTCCTTATGGAGTAAGCAACTCAGTTGTGGCTGAGTCGGATTGGGGGGGTGGAGGTAGGGAATGAAGTCCTCAGGATGCAGCAGGGAAATCTGTTTCGTACAGAAGGGTTGGGTGAACCCACAGTTAATGCCTCAAATGTTACCCCACACCACCAAGCTTGGGTGGATTTGTTACTGGCGACCAAATGTGGCATGCAACATACCAGCACAGTATTCTGCCCCTTGCTTGTCCCTCTCTTCTCTCCTGAATTTCTACTGGAAGCAGAAGCCCTATCTGGCTACCCAGGAGCCCTGGGAACATCCTATCCAGATTTATTACCCGGCTCAGTCAAAATCTGTCATGCCTTGGGGTCTAGCAGTTGTCCTTTATATATTCATAGGTCTTTATAGACACAACTAACTTGCATTTCAATATTATAAAAGTTTCTTATCAAAGGGCTTGGCTGGCCCCCGACCTCTTTATCTAATCCCTTCCTCCTTTTAATCTCTTTTGGTAGAACGGTCTCTCTCCCCCAGTCCTTTACCCTTCAGTTAATAGTATTCCTTGTGTGTTTTTGTCCACACTTTCTATGTGCCAGCCACTGTGGTAAATGATTTACAGATACCATGTTGTTTAATTGTCACAAACCCCTATGTGGTAGCTACTAATGACCATCCCCATTTTACGGATGGTGAAATCGAGAGGCTGGGTCACTGATCTGCTGCCACGGCCTGAGAGTGTTACCACCCTGCTTTGTTGTCACTCTGGCTTCCCTGCCGTGATAGTGAGATTTCCTCCCATCACTCGCAGTGGCTGAGGGGGAGAAGGCCCAGGTGTCCTGCCTGGCAGCAGGGCCCCCAGAACTTGGCTTTTCTCTATCCTCCTTCCCAGCCAGCACGGCTGCCAACCTGGAACATAGCCCTTTCCAAGAAAGCCCAGGAGAGAAGCCAAATGTTGACTCACCTGCCAGACACGGGGACACCGCAGCCAAGATGCCTCGGGGCCCGTGCAGGAGGATTGGCAGGGCAGGCCCGTGGTGGGGCTCCGAGGCGTGGCTCCGTGGGGCCCTTCAAAGGGCCAGGCCTTCTCTCCCGAGTGCTTCGAGTTCCAGAGGCTAAAGAGATCCAGATGGGCTCATCCCCTCCCCCTCCTGCTCTATCCTGCAGCCTTGGAAGTTTCTGGAGGAGACTGTCTCCTCCTCATCTCCATGTGGGTGGCAGGCAGGATTCTGGGAAAGCCGCCATGCTTTTCTGCCCCCGCCCCCATCCCAGTGTGTACTCCCCACAGGATCCCTGGGACTGAGAATGTAATGGACAGCCCTGCCATGATTAGATGGTGTTACATGATACAGTTGACCTGAAGAAGAGGAGATGATCCTGGTGGTCCAATCCAATCACAAGAGCCCTTTAAAGGCAGAGTTTTTTTTTTTCCTGGCTGGTGGCAGAAGAGCATGTGAGAATTTCCAAGCTGGAGGGTTTGACCCGTCCTTTCTGGCTTGGAGATGGAAGGAACCCAGTGGCAAGGGATGCAGGCAACTTCTAGAAGCTAAGAGTGGCCATCAGCTCATAGCCAGCAAAGAACCAGGGACTTCAGGCCTACAACGGCAAGGAGTTGAATTCTCCCAACGACGAACATGAGCTTGCAAGTGGATTCTTCCTTAGAGCCTCCAACAAGAACTCGGTCCTGTGGGCACCTAGACTTCAAGTTTCTGACAGGCTGAGCAGCAAACCCAGCGGAGTGCGCCTGGACCTCGACCTACAGAACTGTCCGTTGGTGGGGTTGTTTCAAGCTGCTCAATTTATGGTAATTTGTTACAAAACAATAGAAAACCAATACACCTGGGATACTGAATAGGCTTCTCAAACCTCACAGGTACAGCCATTCCCACCTGTTCTTCATGGTCTTCCCCATCTGATTGATGAAAACTGGCTTCTTCTTGGCTCAGGCTCCAAATCCTAAAATCTGCCTTGACTCCCCTCTTCTTGTAGACCCTGTGTTGGTCCATCAGCAAATGCTTTCGACTCTCTTTTCGTAAAGTGTCCAGCCTTGGACGGTGCCTCACCACCGCCAGTATACTGTCTTGCCTCTCTGCCCTCACGGCTCCAAAGTTGATTATAGCCAATGGGAGGGAGGGTGCTCCTGGGCTGTGACTGGCCCCCCTCCTCCTCAGCTTCGGTGCCCCACCCTTTGGGGCACCTGATGCATTCAAACACAGACAGTAAGCAGAACGTGGCAGAAGAGAAGGCTTCCATGCTGAGGCCTAACAGGAAAAGCAGGGCAGGATTCAAACTCTGGCCACCCTTGGCCTTGGGAGCTGTCAGAGCTGCCCTGCACGCTTCTGGGTAGAACACAGTTATCACCCCAGAGGAGTTCCCAAGCCTGCTTCAGAACCAATTATGCTCAGAAGTCATGCTGTGGAATATTTCCCAGGGATTGGGATTTATTGTTCAACATTTTGAGCCAAGAATGAAAAATTATTGTTGATGATGACTGAAGAATTCCCAGGAGGCCTAGAAGAACTTACATGCAACCAGTCTCCTGGAGTGGTTACGATTTATAGCTGTCAAGTCAGCCAGAGTATGAGTCCAGCTCATCCTTTCTAGTTGGGTTTCCCGGGCCCTCAATTTCCTCAGTGACGATTAAACAAGATCAGTTTTCTTTCTGGTCAAACATTTAGCACAGTACCTGGCATACAGTGAGTTCTTATTCAATGGCAGCTATTATGCTGATCTGTGTCCATAATTTATTTCTAAAGCTAAAGCATAGATACTATGTTACATGTGCTTGAGTGCGCATATGCGCATGCATGTGTATGTGTGTGCATGTGCGTGTTAGCTTTCATTCACATTGTAGGGGCAGTTAGCTAACATTTGAAAGATCACAGTCCCACACTCCCGAGGAAGTTACCAGAAGTGCTCCAATTATCTGTCTTAGCTCTGCACCCACGGGTGTGTTAATTACCATAATGGATTTCTAAAATGGTTTTTCATTGATGAAAATAATGGCGTGCAGGAAAGGTAGATGGCTAGAAATGTTTTATGGTGTGTCTGCTTTGCCTGGACTTTGCAAATGAATCTAGCAAGACCAGTTGCTTGTTCTCTTGGAAAGGCACCGAGCTCAGACGTCCAACCAGTCCAGTGTCTGGATGTTAAAAGGTTGATTTTATCACCTGCCTCAGTAGGTTAGCTAAATACAGCACTGACGGTATTGTCGCATCTGCCTCAGATGAACTTTTCATGTAAGAGGCTGTTGAAGTGTCTAAAAGGACAGCTCCTGGAGATGTCCCCAGGCTCACAGAATGGCTCGAAGAGCTGTGTATGTGCCTGCTTGCTAATCACTGTTTCCTTTTTGGTGGAATTTGGGCTGAGATGGGCTCCGTTTGTTTCACACCATCTGGTTAGGAGGTCAGGGGAAGAAACCTGTAGCCTCCGTGGACTTCTGACTAGTGGAGGATGGGGACACCACCATCAAATACCTTGTAACTCGAACAGCCAAATTGCTTAGGATGGTTTGCAACGATCGCTTTCAAATAAGTAAGAGAATTACAATGGAATCAAGGAACAACTGGTTTCCTGTAGCTTAGGAAAGACATGTTATAACAAGAAGTCAGAAAATTGTGAGAATAAACCTCTGTATGGAATGTCCTGGGGGTAGAATTCTGGTGCTGTTTTAGATGCAGGTAAAACTTAAAAGAGGGTGTGTGTGTGCGCGTGCATGTGCATACACGTGTAGACCAATGGAGGAGCAGGTAGAGGAGAGGAGATGAGGAAGGTGAGTGGGAAATTCTGGTACCATTTTTCTCCCAAGAAAAGGAAGAAAAAGCCATGGAACTTTGTACAAGTGGCTTAGCCGATTGAGATGAGCTGGCGTTTGGGCCTCCAACCAGGATTCCAATGCTGCCTCTCTTCCTTTCTAAGTGATCTTGGGCAAGTTTCTTAACCCCGCTGAATCTGCTTTCTCAGTGACAAAATGGATGGAAGCATAGTTTGAGTTGTAATTAAGGTGAATGGACTTAAAACCACTCAGCAAAATGTCAGGCACAGAATGAGCTTTCGATAAATAGTTGCCTCCCTGGATATTTAGAGCACCAGGGGTTGTGCACACAGTGTCTAGGTTACGGCAGCAAACAGGCATAGAAGTTGCCTAGAACTTACAACCTAGCTGTGCTGATGAACGTCATGGAGGCGTCCCATGAGAATCCCCTGGCGTGTCTGTTAAAAATGCAGGTCCTAAGTACCGTTCAGGAGATATCAGGGGATCAGTGGGTGGGGCCAGGAACCCAATTATTTTTGAGGGGGGCAGGGGCAGAGGGAGAGAGAGAATCCACACCCAGCACAGAGCCCAACTCCGGGCTCAATCTCAGGACCCTGAAATCATGACCTGAGTGGAAATCAAGAGTCAGTGCTTAACCCACTGAGCCACCCAGGCACCCCAGGAACCCAATTTTTAAAAAAGATTTTATTTATTTATTTGAGAGACAGAGCATGAGCAGGGGGGAAGGGCAGAGGTAGAGGAAGAGAGAAGCAAACTCCCCGCTGAGCAGGGAGCCTGACATGGGGCTTGATCCCAGGACCCCTAGATCATGACCTGAGCCAAAGGCAGACGCTTGACTGAGCCACACCGACACCCCCCTCCCCCACCAGGAACCTGATTTTATGAAGCTTCCCAGGTGACTCTGATGGGCAGCCAGGTGGGGAAAATGCACACTTAACCATTAATTCTCTACTATAGCCTCAGGTTTGGCAAAGCTTCAGTCTCTTTTCAAAGGCTCCTTGGCCATGTATCTGACTTGACTGCACCCACATTTGTGGGAGGCACCGCCTACTTCATAGCCTGAACCACTCCATTGCAATGGTGGCAGGAGACCTACTTCTTGTTTTGCTTATTTTATAGGCAGTGCTCATGTATCATTATCAGAAACTTCAAAGGCCTTGCTGAGCATGGAATTGACAGGCTATAACTTGCATTATGCAGTCTTCACTGGCTAAACCCTCTAAACCTGAATAAGGCCCTGCTTTTCAGATCAGTGTCTAAGAAAAATGAAAATCGCGTCCGATGCTGCTGTCTGCCTGTGATTTTGGAATCATGTTTCCTACTCTCCTCCCCCTCCTTAAAATCATGTGTTGTGCCTTCATTTGGCTAAAAAATAATTCCTACTCGCTGTGGAAAATGGAGGTAATAGAGAATTGGCACAGAATAAAATGTGGAAAGGTCCTGGGGATCCAGTCCCCGGGAGATAACCACCATGGATATCTTTGGTGTATTTCCTCCCCGCCTTTTCTCAATGTATATGAATACAGGTGTTATTTTTTTCCCCCACAAACTCGAGATAGCATGTGTGTGCTGTTTTTTGACCTGCTCTTCTTATGTTATAACATGTTTTTTTTTTAAAGATTTATTTATTTTAGAGAGAGAGAGAAAGAGAGCGAGTGGGGGGAGGGGCAGAGGGAGAGAATCTTCAAGCAGACTCCCCGCTGAGCGTGGAGCCCAATGCAGGGCTCGGATCTCATGACCCATGAGGTCATGACCTGAGTCAAAACCAAGGGTCGGACACTTAACCGACTGAGCCACCCTGGTGCCCCTCATGTTATAACATGTTTTAAAGTAAAAAGTTAATGATATTTTTTTTTCATGCCATTAAATAATCCCCTACGATAGTGGTTTTCACACTGGGGTCCAATGAAAACCTCAGGGTTCTTAGGAAATGCTTAGTGGTTACTGGAGGTGGGGGAGGGGTTGGGGGACTGGAGGGAGCAACTGAATGGGCGGGGCTACAGCCCCAGAACCCTGTTTTAGTCACAGAACTCTACTTGTATCTGGTAGTAACTGGACTGGAGAAGCCCTGTAGGATTGCATCACAAAAACATTTGGAGGCTTAAAAAATTGAAAACCACTGCCCTAAGTCATAAAACACCTTTTTAAAAATCTGGTTTCTTTCCTTCCTTTTAAAAAACTTACATGAAAATGACTCTTTAAAAATTGTAAGACAAATATTTGCTAATTTTTTTAAAAAACCCAAGTTTTTATTATGTATTTTTAAAAATGTAGACAAATGATATGTGATCAAATACAGGTTTGGTGAAAAACCCATTTGCAACAATTCCCACCCCCAAATACCTAAGGAACTCAGCACTGCCCCACTGCCCAACTCCAGAGGGCTCTATTCACAAAGAATACCCAGATAAGAGGCACATCTCATTCCAGACTCTTCTGTCTGTATGGATTGCCTTGGGTTCAGGTACTCCAGAAATCAACACTGGGACTAGGATTTGAGTGCAAATGTTTTTTTTGTTTTTTTTTTTTTTTGGTGGGGGGAGTAAGGTGTCCAACTGTCCTGGTTTATCTGGGACTAGGGGGGGTTCCCAAGATGAACTACCTGGTCACCCTACAGTGGGAGGTAATGTCAGGAAGCACAGATGGAGGATGGAGGAAATGGGATAGGCCAGGAAGGGCAGCTGATAATGAATAGGTTAGCTCTGTGGACAACTAGGGCTCAGGCCTGTTTGAGACCTCTGGGGAGCACTGTAGAACCTCAGGGGAGCACTGTAGAACAGCCCTCAGAGCTATCACACCTGGGAAGCTTTTCTCCACCACTGGTTGATCCTGCGGGCACTAACTCTGACACCAGGCCTGCCCACCTTCCGCAGCCCTGGGAAGGCCTGGGCAGGAAGACACAGAAGCAGAAATGCCAAGGAACGGGGCAGAGCCCCAGAGCATCTGTTATGAGACGATTTCTGTGCATATATTTTTTTAAAAAGTAATGATAGGATCACTTCATTCTTGATTTACCGGCACCTTGATTTATGTAAGGTGTCTAAAGAAAAACCATTATAGGCCACCCATCTAATAATGCAGTGACTTCGAGGGACCAGGCTTGGAACTGCCCTTAGGTTAATATCACAAGGCTCACCATGTAAATAACCAGCACTGGAACCAGATGAAATGTAATAATAGTAATAATAATAATAATACCTCAGATGAGTTCTCTGCTGGATTCTGCTGAACCATTAGAAGAAACTAACAAGGGAAGTCTGGAGATTCTAATTCTTCCAGCGCTTTCGTCAGGCCAGCTCCCCCAGGAGCACGCTAATCCCAGGGACTGACAGCAGCTGGCTGAGCCCTTGGGGCGCTCCGGACCCCCCTGGGGCTGCCCAGCAGCACACTGTCAGGTGCACACCACCACAGGCAGCCCTCGCCTCCTCCCTCCATGCTCAGCAGCTTCTAGATTGCTCTGTCTAAACAAGGGAGCAAGGAATAAGGGTTCCTTTTGTAACCGCGTCTCCATGGTTATTTGACACGTGATCGCCTTTTTGGAGTTCTTAGCAAAACCGGCTGTGGGTTTGGCTATGATGTTCCTGTCTGTGAAGAAGAGGGAGGGATGGAATTATTCATCTGGACAGGCTCAGGCTGTTTCCTAAAACAATTTGCAAGGTGCAAATACCATCCCTGATACATCAAACTGGATGCTGCTAAAAAAAGAAAAAAAAATGAACACTGATTGGCTTTTTGATGATATTAAGGAATCATTACTTTTTCCAAAAGTTGTGATAACGGTGCTATGTTGTAAAAGAGCGTTCCCCGTTTTGAGAAACGCAGTGATATTTGCAGATGAAATGATAGGATCTCTGAGGTTTGCTTCAAAATATATGGGTAGGGATGGACAAAGCAAGATTGGCCATGAGTTGAGACTAATGAGTGCCTGGACATCGGTGGTCCTGTTGGGTCCACTCTCATATATGTTTGAAGTTTTCCATAATGCAAAAAAGAGTTTTTTTAGCAGATTTGATTACAGGGGCAATATGTTTACATGTTAGACATATGGCTAAGAGATATACATGGCAGAACTCCATTCTAATCTGTTTACACGCCTTTGTAGAATGGAAAACCCAAGTGTCACAATTATGAACCAATTTGTGAGTATACACAATTTTGTTTAAAAAAAAGGGGTGGTAGCTGAGAGATGATTCTGCTTTTTTTTCTTTTTCCTTTTTTCCAAAGATTATGACAAAGATCCAATGCATGGGTATGATTGCAAGATAAACTGTGTCAGTTTTTGTAGGGGAGTTGCAGGCCAGAGAATTCTACCCTATAGACAGCGAAGATGGTGGTAGTGAGGGGTGTGTTTGGGGGGGAGGCAGTAGGAATTGCGGGGTGAGTGCAGGACAGCTCAGAGGGTCTCAAACAGAACTGTCCGCCTATGACTGGGTAGGGTGGGCTCTTGAGATGTTAAACCACACTCCACCCCCAAACTCCCCAATCTGTGAAGCCAGACCGTTTGCTTTTATTGTCTAGGGAAAGAAAGGACCTACAGAATCCAGGGAATGAAAGGGTTAAAGTTTCAGCATTTTGAATTTTAAAGTTACTGTCTAAGCATAAGACAAAGACTTGCTCAGTGAGAGTCAGTGTTTTCTTCCCTCCCACCCCCAATGACAGTTAACTTTAGTCGAGCATTTGCGATGTGCCAGGCACTATTCTAAGCATCCTGTGGATATTTTCTTTTCTAATCCTCTAACATCCCTATGAGACCATTGATTTTACAGAGAGGGAAACTGAGGCACAAAGCAGAGTCACATAACTAATCTGACTCCAGAGGCTGGGTCCCTAGCCATTCCCTGGATAGATGATGGAAGACCCCAGGGTTCCATGCTCAGCTTAGTGTGGAATCAGTTAGGTGGAGATGGCCCATCTGGGAGTTTAGGCAGAAAGAACCTGAGAAAGACTCAGGGTGCCAGGGAGAGCATGGAAAGGGTCATTTAAGCCTCAAGGAGGCTGCAACCACACCTGCACCTCGTGCCTTGATACTCCTGAGGACCTCTGGAGCTCGCAGTCAGCCTGGGGGAGAGTAGAGAAATTCCTAAAAGAGAACAATTTTGTTTCTGCCTCCAGGATGGGAGGCCTGACAAAGAAATTAATTTTAGTTGTCAAACAAAAAAAAAAATGGAGCAGTAGTCTCTTGATTGCAGCCTGCAATCATGCATACTAGTATGCTCTGGTTTCTGCTGTTGTGATTAAATAAGGCATTCTGAAGGAAGCGGGGTTAAAATATTAGATTTTCAAGTCATACTACCCTGGGTTTGAACCTTAACTCTGTCATTTAGTTGCTATGTGGCCATGGTGTGAGCCTCAATCTATCATCAACAGAACGGAGATGAGAGTAGTAATGGTGCTGACCATGCCTACCAGCCAGGGTGGTGTGAGGGTGAGACCCAGCTCAGTGCCTGACATAGGGCCACTCCTCACTACCGTGTGACCTATGTTTTCAAGTGTCTCCATTCAATGGCGGGATAGATGAGAAATGACTTATTGTTTCTCATCATTGCCCTTAACCCAGCTACCTGACATTTTCCATCAGGAAACACATCCTTAGAAGTTCAGCTGAATTCTATAATTTACCAGTTCCTTTACTAAAACCATCACTTTAGTTTTTTTAGGCTCTGTCTTGTACATTTTAAAACATCAGTCTCCTTTTGGATTGAAAGCCCTTTTCCTGCTCTGGCCCTGGGTCGGGCTTGAACTATGATTCTGAGGGTCTGGAGGGAAAGGGAGGATGTTCTCTCATAACCTCTGCCCTCGCCACCCCCCTCCCTGCATTGGCTTGTATAGGGGGAGGGGCAGCAGGAAGGAGAGGGAGCACTGTCCATGCCTCTTCCCTAGACCTGGCGAACTTGCAGACTTCTCCCTAGTTGCCCAGTGCTGCCATTGTCCCAAAGTTCTATGGGCTTTGTCCAGTTGGCCTTGCAAGGAGCCTAATTCCCAGCACTTCCCTGCATGCTGTTGGTCCCTTCCTGGATCTGGCCACAACTTCTAGCTGACCCCACCATAATACTCTGTGTGGGGGACCTCTTGGTCCCCATGGTAAAGAATCCTTGCTCCTCTGCCTTCCTGGGCAAACTTCAGGGCCTCTAGGCATGTATGACATCCAACCTCTGTACTTCTCAAGAACTAGGGACTAGGGACTTAGAGCAGGGTGTTCCTGGCCCTGTTCTTTCCTGGTGGACTGCACTATGCCATCCTACTCCAATTCCATCATTCTCTTTCTGGTTACACAAAGGAATGCCAGCAGATCCTTCAGTTAGCAAATGGAATTCTAATCTCTTTTGCCTGCAGATACCTGCAGTCACCAGGAGGTCTTCTCTCTGGGCCTCCCTTTTCTGGCTCTGGAGGTGGGAATACAACTCCTCATTGAGGGGAAGAAAAGAAAAGGAAAGGGCCTCTCTTCAGAAATCCTACACTGTCCCAGAAAGTGACTTGCTCTCTCCATAGCAGTGGCATTGATGGAGATGATGAAGGTGATGGTGATGGAGGTTATGAAGGTAGTGATGGAGGTGCTGGAGGTGATAAAGGTGATGGTGGTGGAGGTGATAGTGATGGAGGTGATGAAGGTGATGAATATGGAGAAGGTGGTGATGGAGGTGATGGAGGTGATGAAGGTGATGGTGGAGCTGACAATGGTGGAGGGGATGGTAGTGGTGGTGGAGATGGTGATTTTCCTGAGAATCACCCCAAAGACAGCCCTGAGGTGGCTGTTCCTTTTGATTCTCAAAGATCAGATCTCTGTATCTAGAAGATGGGCATTAATATCCTTTGTCCTTAGCAGACATTTCAGGACAACAAGAAAAATTCCACTAACCCTTAACACCATCTTGTTATATGAAGTGTAGTGCTACCAATAAAAATAGTTCTTTCGCAATCATTGTTAAGGTGGTACTGGAAATATGGTTACAGCCTCTTCTTGTGCTGGATGAGAGGTCTTTGGAGTTTGGGTTACAGGCTGTGGTCCCAGAGGAAACACAGGTAAATGACCAGAAAGAGGCTGAACCAAGGCCCCTCGCCTCCTTAACTCCATAGTCTGGTCAACAGAGTGAAGCAAGCTGGAGGTGATTAGCTGGATGAGGAAGGAATTCTGACTCCTGGTTTTCTTTACTAATGCCTTATGATAGGTTACTTTCTTTTCTCTACAACCAGGACTACCTATAAGCCAGGGTTTCTTGACATTGGTACTATTGACATGTGGGGCCAGATGATTCTGTGTTGTGGAAGCTGTCCTGTGCATTGTAGGATGGTTAGCCGCTTCCCTGATCTCTACTCACTAGATGCCAGTAGCACTCCCCAGTTGTAACCCCAGATATCTCTAGATATCACCAAATATCTCTTGGGGAGGGATCACCCACTCCCAGTTGAGCACCACTGCCATAGACCCTACTAAAGCTAAGGCTGACCTTTTTCCTGGGAGAGTCTGGGTGCTGAGGCAGCAGGTACAGTATTTTTGAGCCATGTATTAAAGATGCATATCAAATTTAACTTACTTTGTATTTTTGTTCTGCATTCTTATAACTCATTTCTGTATACTCCCTTTTGAGCCTTCATTCTTCCTGATGACATCTGTGGGAAAACTCCCTCTTTTAAAGTTTAAAGCCAGTCAATTCAGGATTCTTGTATTCTCTTTCCACCCCTGTGTTGAACAAAGAAGACTTAGGGGGTTAAATATTATCATGGCACTGATTAGGAAAGGGTGAGGACAAATTTCTCTTCTTAGGAAATGTATAATCCTTCTGGATGTTTCCTTCATGGGTTACCAATGACTTAATAGGTCACCAGCGAACCTCATGGAACCAACAGTCATATCTGTCCTTATCTTATTTGACTTCATTTGATTCTTCCTTGTTCTTAACAAAAATATTGCCCTGGTGTCTGTGACCCTTACAGACTCTGGGTTTTCTTCCCACCTCACTGGCACCTCCTTCTTTGCCTCTGTGGCTGAATCCTCTCTCTCCTCATTGCTAAATGTCAGAGCCCCTGGGAGCACACTCAGAGAACCAGGTACCATCAGCTGAGTTCTTCAAACCAAAGATCACAGAGTTACCCTCAGCCAGGCAGTCCCACCACACTCCATCTAGCAGCATGTACTTTTGACTCTATCTCCAAAGCATGACGTGAAGCGGCTCACTGGGTTTCCACTGCCACCACCTTGGTTCAGTTTGCCTGCATTCCCACAGCGGCCGCCTACCTGATGTCTCCTCGCCTCTCCTCTTACTCTTCCCCACCCACCTCCACGATTCACTCACTACACAACAGCCAGAATAAGCTTGAAAAATATGTAAATCATCAGATCATGTCATGCCCCTTAAACCTTCCAGTGGCTCCTGATCACATGAGTGACATCCCAACCGCTTACCCTGACTCACAGGTCCCACCGGGATCTAGCTCTTGGGGGAGAATGATGTCCAGCTTCACCCTCTAACCACTGCCCTTTGCTCTACTTCACTCCAGTCACACAGCCATCCCGAAGCGTGGGGACTTGCAGCAGCAACTGTGGGTCTTTCTCACAGTTCTGTGGGTTAGCTGGGCTCTGCATGGTCTCTCCAGCAATGTAGCCAGATCCCTTTACATGTTGGGTCAGAGCTCCAGGAGGGTGAAAGAGGAAATTGCCAGAATCTTAGGCTCAGAACCAAAACACTGTCACTGCACCACATTCTACTGGTCAGAGTAAGTCACGAGGTGCCCACAGATTCAAGGGGAGGAAAATAGATGAAGAGGGGAGGCAGGTGCGGAGGTCCTGTTTTTAACCTGGGGCCTCTGCACGTGTCTTTCCCCTTGGCATTGAGTGTCCTTCTCCTTAAACTCAGGATAGCTGGCACCTTCAAACCTCAGCTCCCTCTCGTAAGAGTTGACCACGCAATGAAAGACGCCACCAGTTACTCTCAACAGTACCCTTTGAACATGCTCTGCAGAGCATTATCACTCTTACTTTATCAATTTGTTTATTTACTTTTCAGTAGACTCTGCCCTGGACTGAAAGCCGCATGAGGGCAGGAACCTGGCTGTTTGGTTTGCCCTGGAGCTTTAGCCCTGGCGGAGAGGAGGTACAGGGAACGCAAAGGCCCCCAGTCCATACGTGTTGAATAAGTGAATGCCAGAGGCCTCTTCACCCTGCAGAGGTGAAGAACCTATCTTTCTGAATGACACAGACTTGGGTTCTGCCCCTTCCTTGCTGTGTGACTGTGGGAGAAGTTACCTAACTTTTCTGTGCTTCGGTGTCTAACACAGTAAGAAATAAGGGAACCCACTTCCTCCTCAGAGGAATTGTTAGGATAATTGAGAACGATCAAACTTATCAAGAGACCTAGAAGTCCTCATTATTTTAGTGGAAAATCTAATTGAGTCCCTCCTCCTTACTTCCTTTCCGTGAGCTCCAGAACCAGGAGAGAAAAATTCCAAGTAACTCTAGAAGGTAGGAATCACATTACGTTGCGATCCTTAAAATGCTTTCAGGTGGCTGCCTGCTGGCTCCAGGCAAGAGTAGGTCCTTATCTTGCGTCCAGTGGTGTAGGGCAGCCCGGCCAAGGTCAGGGAAGAACCAGAAAGTGTTAAGCCCACTCTCTCCTCCAGGAGCTCTGTGCTTCTGCTGCAAGGGCCCCCAGATCACTGAGGAGTTGTTTTCAGATCCGCATTTTGCCACAGGCTGCACTTGACCCTGGCTTCCTTACTTTTATTAAACTGTTCGGCCCATTGCAATTAGAGCCTTTGGAAACCACCGTACTCAATTTACCACCTAATTACTCTAACCCTGTTTGTTTAATGAAGCTTACCTAATGATTCTGGTGATTTTTATGAAATGTTAGGTGGAGATTTTACTTTTCACTTTATAATTTGCGATTTTTATATTAATGTTTTATAATCTTGGGTTCTTAATCATAAAGTCATAAGCAGCTTAATTGATTTGAAACTAACCATGCCCTGAAGTGTGTACATGTCAAATTGATTAGGATTGATCCAGTGAGTTTAAATAAAGCTTAGGCCAGAGAACATGATGGTACCTGATGGAAATTTTCCTGAAGTGCTTAACTTGGGTGACTCAATTACACGGACATCTCAACACAGTAAATTATTGGAGAGATACTTTTTTTTTTTTTTTGCATTTATCACAGACTGAGAAGATAGGACAGTTTAAAAAAATAAAGCCTAGGAAAAGTTAGACGTCTAAGTGTAAAGTGTTCTATTCATAGTTCTTCCTTCTGGAAAGCTGTGGGGAGCTCACATTTTGAGGGCATGATGACTTGAAAAAAAATATATATATATATTTACATGTTTTGTTTCAAAGCCTGACAGTCAACATCACCATCTTAAGTTGAAAATGGTTGGAAATTAAAGGCTGATACTAGAAGCCCTGGAAAAACACCAAAGTTATTTGGGATGAAAAAATAAAAAAATTTCCCTAAGGGATGATCAATAATGGCACTTTTCTATAGAAAACTTTCTGTGAGGAAATGAAGTCACAGGAGAAATCCTCAGTTATCCAGAACAGGGCGAGTTCTATTTTGCATTGCTACCAAATGATAGGTCAGTTTAGTCCTAAGTGGCCCTAATTGGCACCCCTACCCTCCAGAGGCTGCATTCTTTTACCTGTCTCCCAGCAGGCTTCAAAAAGGTGTGGAACCCTTTTTGGGCTTTGGAAAATATCAGACATAATTTCCCAGTGGATCCCTGTAAAGCAAATGAAACTGATTGCTGGGTACAGAGAGAGGAGCTTGACTCCAGGAAAGATGCAGTTCCCAGGGCTCGGGGCTCCCGGAGGTCCCAGTGGTGAACAGTCACACAGAATTTTTCCGTATCTGATCTCTCCAAAACGGTTTTCCTTTGCAAGCAGTTCCAATGGTTCCTGCCTTGCTTTTATATCTATCATTCCAGTTCTTGCTAAGTCTGTCATTTTGCTTTACTCACTCTTTTCAAGAGTCTTTGACGAAATGCTTCTTGGACTTGACCATCCGTAGACAGTCTTGTATGCCCCGGGCTCACTGCTGCTACTCACCTTAGCGGGGATACTGTGGGCTTGTGTTCCAGACCATGCTTCCCCCCGTGTACCCCTTGGGGGCAGCATCCCTGTCTGCTCTAGTCGCCCCTGTGTGCCCACGGCTGAGCACAGCATTTGACAGCACATGCTCAGTACGAACTTATTTTTTTCTACGAAGTGCACAACTTTAGGTGGTATCTTGAAGAGTGTTTACTCCACAGTCACCATCCCCCATCAAGACAGTGAACATTTCCAGCCAGCCCAGAAGGCTTCTTCATGCCCTCTCTCTCATAGCCCCAACCCTACTCATTCTGGAAGTAACCACTGTACTTTGATCACTGAACATTGATTTTCCTTGTTCTGTCATGAAAATGCATCTCTCGGATCTTTGGCCATGGGGATTGACCTACAGCCGATTCTGCTGGGCTCTGAAATATCTCACCTCCTCTATGGGAGAACCCACTTCCCGCTGGTACTCCTTCCTCTGACTGGGCACGGCAGGAAGGCTGGTGCAGGGCAGTTCCTGGGAGATGGGGAACTCCTCTGAGTGGCAGTTCTGGCTCACGGACTCCCCACCAGCCTTGCTGAGCTTCCTGAGATCTACACGGTCCCTTCCGTCTCCCCTTCCTTCTCTCCCCCCTCTCCCTCACAAGGAGCAGACCTGCATCACAGTCTGATGGTTCCCAGCCTTTCCTAGCGACCTCCTTATTTCCCCTCAGGGATGGTTGCCCTAATCATCTCTCAGACATTTAATCTTGGCAGCTCCTTGGAGGGCCCAGATTAACACAACTGTTTACCCTTCTTTGTAGGCTCCTTTTGCTCATCATTAGGGCTCTAATTCTTCATGTCGTTGCATGTGGTAACAATTCATTCTTCTTTATTGCTATGTAGGCTTCCATTGCATGAGGATGCCAGCAAATCAGTTAGGTCTTCTCACCTTGGTGAGCATTTGGGTTGCCCCCTGGTTCTGGCTATTTTGGGTAAAGCTGTTATGGATATACTTGGAGTGATCCTCTGGTGGGCGTATGCCTTCATTTCTCTCAGATGTGTACTTAGCTGTGGTATGGCTGGGGTGTAGAGTAGTGGATGTTTAGTTTTAAGAGATACTTCAAAATAATTTTCCAAAGTGGTTCTACCAATTTACTTTTCCACGCTCATAAAGTATTTATGAATGAATGAACTCAGACCAGAAGGGTCTTTTTATTTATTTATTTTATTATAATTTTTTCCAGAAGGGTCTTTTTAGAATGTAACTCTATCTCAGCTGCTCACACACACAAGGCTTTCTCTGGTGCCCCGCTGTTATGGATAATGTCCAAATTCTACACTTAAAAGCTGTAGAAGGCCCTGCATGTGGAGCCCTTGTGTGAGTCTCCAGTGTCATTCTCACCACAGCCAGCACTAGTACTCAGCATTCAGCACCCAGCACCAGCACCAACAACATATACTTCACTTACATTGAACCTCTCGTCTTCAGATATGCTGTCATCTTTCTCTCCTCCAGGTTTTTGCATATATTGGACCCTCTGCCTTGAACACCTCATCTTTTTTTGTAATTATTTTCCTACTTTGTCTAGTAGATGAGTTAGAAATGCTTTTGATTGCAAGCAATGAAAAAAAATTGGACTTAGAGGCGTTCAAACAGTGGCTCATTTTTTGGTCACATAACAGGAAACGTGGAGGTAGGCAGCCCCTAGCACGCTGTAGCAGCATAATAATGACAGGGCTGGCTCTGTGCCGTTTTCTTTCTTTTTGTCTCCACCCTGTTCCCTCATGGTCATAAAGTGGCTACTGTGCCTCCAGGCGTTACACCCACATTCAAGGCAGGAAGAAGGGGAAAGGGCTAAACCAGCCTTTTCTGTCTCTTCATGAGAAAAGTAAACTTTTTTCCCCAGAAAAACTTCCCGCAGACTTCTGTTAGAGTTGCATTGGCTGAAATTGGTCATGTAGACCCCTCTGGCTTCAAGGGAGGCCAGGAAGCTGCTACCTCTTTAAGCCTCTATTGTGGAAGACAAGAGGAAGAAGAGTTTAGAAATGGCTATTGAGTGAACCTACCCATGATGTGTTCTTCATGAAGCCAACTCCGACTCACCCTCCTGGTCTCAAGCTGGCTGTCCCTTCCGCTTGGAAGCCTTCTTTGATCCCCCACCTTTTAAGGGCTAATTTAGATGTTTCGGCATCATACTGATCTCTCAAGTTTTCTCCAGTCTTGAATTTATTTGCTGAACCTCACCTTGATGTATGTGTCAAGTCCTTAAAAAAAAAAAAATGAAATGACATAACATGTGATAAAATATATACAGGGATCCCACCTGAATCCTCACTTCAGCCCAAGTTTTATCTGTTTTATGATCCAGTCTCTGTGCAACCACAAAGCCCACGTGGCTTCCCTCCCACTGGATGAACTACCAGCAAAGTGTTGGTAAAGTTTGTACCTGTTAAATATCCACCAATCCAGACTGGATACTTACAGCCTTTCTTTTTGATTGCTATTTGAAAGCTATAAAATCCCCTCTTTTAGGGGCAATCTAGTTTAGCAGGTAAGTCCTTGGACTCTGGACTCAGAAGACTGGGGTTCAAATCCGGACTCTGCATTACCAAATACATGGCTATGGGCCAGCCCCTGAACCCCCTGCGTCCTCAGTTGCTTCATCTGTAAAATGAGGATAGTAACAGCACTGACCTCCCAGGGTTGTCGTGAGGAGGAAATGAGTTAGTTCTGGAAACCCTGGCATAGGACAAGGGCTCAGTCCGCATCGGCTCCTTTATTCCCTCTGAGACATCTTTCCATCTGCTGCCCCCACCCGCCCCTCTCTCCTCTCTTCTTCTTTAAACTCGGTTAGTGAAATGCCTAATGCAATCACTGCCTAAATCAGTGACTATTACATTTCCTTGGAGAAATCTGCAGTCAGGTGGGAGAGCTCCAACAGGCAGCCAAGGAACTGGAACGCAGTAGCCGGCATGAATTGCGTGCTTGCGCTGTGCCCTGCATAGATGAGCTGGTGGCTTGCTCTTGCCAGCTCATTGCCTTTTTCCTCAGATGAAGAATCTGGGTCTTGGAGTGGTTCTCCATTAAAATGTCCCAGCAGGGGAACAAGCGCAGGTGTGTCTCATTGTCTAAAGCCAAGGTGCCTAACCATCATGCCCAGCTGAATTTGTGACACAGAATGGGCTGGGCAGCCCCAGAAGGCACCAGGTGTCCTGGAGTTCAGAGGTGGGAGAAATCCCAACCAATCTGGAAGTTTCCCAAAGGACTCCATGGACACACGAGACATAGCGTGGAGGGTGGGGCAGATTTTTGTCAGGTTGCCGGGGGGAAAGGCAGGAAGAGCAAGAAAGGCTTTTTTAGATGAACGGAACAACAAAAGCAAAGACACAAATTCCAAAAGCACAGGGTATTTGGGGGGAAATAATGGTTAGGAGTACAGGCTCCAGCATGGGCAGAACGTTGGCTCAAATCCCAGTTCTGCCAATTACTAGCTGTGTGACCTTAGTTCCATTGCTTCACCTCTTTGCCTCGTCTCCTCACCTGTAAAAATGAGAACAAGAAGAGCACCTCCCTTGACGTGGCTGGGGAGCATGAAGTAAGATGAGTGCTATGTAAATGCTCCACCAATGCATCGCCCAGGCTGGTGGCTAGAAGTGTCACCTGCTTTCAGGAGATTAGGATGAGAACAGAGGAAGCTGCTTTTGAGGTTTCTCTGTGATTTAAGTAAAAATATTGGAAGCGCATGTTCCTCTTGATTGGCTCTCCCAGCAAATGACAGTGTGAATCATGCTGCGTGCCGTCTCTTAGTCTGGCTTCTGCAAATTGCCGAGATCAGCAAAATGCAGATAGAAATACAACCACCAAAAAAAAAAAAAAAAAAAAAAAGAACGACACTCATCTAAGTACCTGATTACAAATATTTGGCTTCAGCAGATATTTCAGACTGTTGCCTCAGGGAAAGACTGAGAGGTTGCTTTCTGGGAGGAATTATACAAACTTCGAGTCCAGCCACTACTCTTTCTGGGTCACTGACAAGACCCCAACTCAGCCCCGTGGGGGAGGAAATATCAGAAGAAAAGAAACAGGAGGGTTGGGAAAAAAATAAAACAAAACACTTTTATATTTCCTTCTCTTTTGAGTCAGCTGGCATGTGGTCAACAAACTGTTTTGAAGGACCTGCTACATCTCAGACCATCCTTCATGAACTAGTTCTGTATACATAAAAATCAATGCTGAATTTTCCGGCCATCCCTACCCTTACCGGGCTCCTGTCCCCATTCTCCCCGAGGAGATCTAAGGAGAATTTAATCCATATGGTTTTGATTCCCTCACTCATCAAAATGCAGTTTTCCAAGAGCCATTTGATCTCCAAGATGTTATGTGAGTGTCTTTTTGTATTTTATTTTTTCCCTTAGAAAAGAAAAGGCGACAGTTTGCCAAAAGAAAATGAACTCCAACCCCTCGGGGTCTGAACTAGGTTCAAGCATTAGTTCCAGGGAAGCCAAAGGGGATGTTGCTAAGTCAGAGGGCTCGAATATTCTCTTCAGAAGCCAGGTGAATCCAGGCAAAGCGAGGAGACTTCATTTGCTTTCTTTTCTCGTGTGTGCGCATGCGTGTGTGTGTAGGCGCGCGCGCTGCCCCCTCTTCTATCCTAATAACTGAATTATAATACCGTGTATTAAGTAGCTCCTGAGTGCCAGGCTCAGTGCTAAGTGGTTTATGAGAATTTTCTAATTGGGTCTTTATAATCACCCTTTGAGGGATGTGCTCCCTCGCTTCCTCCTCCCTCCCGTCTCCCCTCCTTTCCTTCCTTTATTTATCAAGTATTTATTGAGCACTTCTTACGTGTCAGGCTCTATTCTAGGGTCCAGAGACACATTCGCGAATAAGACAAATTATATCCCTGCATTTGGGGAGCATACATTCTAGTTTATGTGCAATTAAACAAACGAATGGTTTCCAGGTAGTATCAGCGTTGTGAAGAAAATCAAACACAGAGGCGCCAGAATGACGCCAGTCCTGTTTTATTTGCATGGGTGCTCAGGGAAGGCCTCACAGAGCTGAGAGCTGAGGGACACCAGGGATCAAGCTGCAAGGATACAGAGGGAAGAACGAGGGCTAAGTTCCAAAGTGGGCACACGCTTGGCACCTCCAGGGAGCAGACTGAGGGCCAGCATGCTGGAGCCATGAAGCTCTCAGGGCAGAGGGTGGAGGTGAGAGGAAGCTGGGCCAGGCACTGAAGGCTTCATGGGCTGTGGTGGAAGCCTCTGGAGCTTAGGCAGCAGAGGCTAGGCCTTGTTTCTGTGTTACACCATCGCTCTGGGTTCTGGGTGGAGAAGAGGTTGGGGGGGCCAAGACAAGGGATGAGGAAGCAAGGAAGCTACTGCAGACCTCAGGGTGTGTGTCTCCCTCCCCTTCCAAACGCAGGAACCAACAGACAACTGTTTGCAATCGGCCTCCACCGCTCACTAATGGCACCTCAGGAATTGGATCCCGAGGGTACTAGCCATAGTTAATGGTGGCTCAGACCAACGTGACAGCAGGGAGGGATGTGCTTGGATTCTGGAAGTCTTTCACTGGTGGGCTTGTTGAGAGATTACAGGTGAAGGAGGGGAGAGGGAGGAATCAGGGACAGCAAGGAGGTTAAAGCTGGAGCCACCTAGGCAGCTCAGGGGGTAATCATCCCCATTTTACAGGTGAGAACATGGAGGCCCAGAATAGTTGAATCACCTGACAGATCCCATGTAAGGGGCAGAGTTAAGACTCAAGCCCAGGGCTTTCTATCTCTTTGAGTTGATCTCTCAGTTACCCTTTCACAACTCAGGTTATGCCCTTGGACTGTGCTGGGTATTTGTGTCTGCTGTATACACAATAAGAGTTTGCTATCTGCTATTGATGGACTAATGCCCACATGAATGCTGGTACTTGTATTTGATGGTCAAGAGCTGTAGAAGCCTTTCATTCATGCATTCATTCATTCACTCATTCATTTGTTCATTCATCCATTCATCCATCCATCTAACATTTCTGAATACCATTTCACATGTTAAACAGCATGTTAGGGACTCAGAATGAACAAAACAAATCTCTGCTCTCAAACAGCTTTTGATCTGGTTAGGTGTGAGCGTATGTATGTGTGTGAATATACAATATGAGGTACTGTTGTATAAATAAATAATCTTGATACATGAAAAAAACCCTTTAATGGAGATAATGTATGTACAAAGTACTGTGAGTCCACAAAAGAGAATTTTTGTTCTTAGGCAGCTGGGGGTGTGTGGGTTTCATTAGAGATGGCTGGCTTCATGGAGAAGGCGACATTTCAACTCAGACTGAGGACAAGGAAAGAATTCTCCAGGAATCGAGTGGAAACCTGGAGGTGATTGTGTTGAGGGGCATGTATTTCACTTTTGTACCCCTTCCCCAAGTTAGAAGGAAGGCTGGGGTGGGAGGGGGCTAGTGGGGGAGGTGGAGAGAGCAGGTTACATACATGTCCCCAAATCCCTATGTTCATCTTTCTAGCGATGGTATTGATGACTCTGGCAGACGGGCTGTTCTTTCCTGTGTTCTTCCCCCTTCTTTGAGCAGCAGTCCTGATACTTCTGTGGAATCTTCCTTTGCCAGCCTCAGTCCACATGTCGTAGGAGGGGCCAACCCCACCCTGGCTGACTAGAACACTACATTTCCGTGGTCATAGTGACCATAGGATCCTTGGCATGCCAGTTAGAGCCCAAGAGACTCAATTCTAGGATTTTCATTAGAATTACTAAAGTGGAATTCTACTTTTCTGCTGGATTTACTGTTGGAAGGATGTGGTCCAAGTTGCTGCTGACAGTCACTTTGCAATCACATGGAGCTTAAAATGGGGCCCACACCAAGGAGCAGAGTCAAGATGGAGAGGGAAGCTGGTTCCTTGTGATATCCTCTGGGCCCTGAATCAATTGATACCTGAAGCCAGCCTTAGCATGGGTCATGAGCCAATAGATTTCCTTTTCGGCTTCAGCCACTTTGAGTTGGATTTCTTCTAGTTTGTACCAAAAGAATTCCAACTAATACGGCGGCCAATAATACTTGAAAAGTCATGGCTCCAGGGAAGGCTTTTGTTTTTCCCACCAAAAAAGTTTTGGGATGCAAAGAGGGGATGAAAAAAGGAATTTGGGGCATGGTGGCCAGGAGTGCAATTGGGAGGGTAGAATATGGTGGCCTCTGATTTTAGATTATCTGTGCTCTTCTCGCTAATGTTAACCACTTCAGTGTCCCTGAATGGAAGAACTCACCACAGTGGTATATTTCGCTGGAAAGAGTTTCATAATTTCAACACAGATTTCTGTTGCTGATGGTGAAGACTTCTTTTTTTTTTAAATAACTATAGTATAATATCAATACCAGGAAATTGACATCGGTACAATGTGTGTGCACACTTCTAAGTTATTTTCTCATGTGCAGATTCCAGTAACCAGCACTGCAGTCAACATATAAAACTGTTCCATCAGAATGATCTCCCTTATGCTGTCCTTTTAGTCACATACCCCTCCTTCCTGCCATCCTTAAACCCTGGCAACCGTTAATCTATCTTCACCTCTACAATTTCATCATTTCAAGAATGTTATATATCAATGGAAGTATATTGTATATAAGCTTTTGAAATTGTCTCTTTTCACTTAACACAGTGCCCTTGAGATCCATCCAAATTGTTTGATGTGTCAGCAGTTTGTTCTGTTTTGTTGCTGAGCAGTATTCCAAGGTATGGATATCACAGAATTTGTATCACCACTCACCAATTAGGGGAGATTTTAGTTGTTTCCAATTTTGGCCTATTAGGAATAGAGCTGCTATAATTATGAATGAAGCTGCTACAGGCTTCTCTGTGGACACAAATTTTTATTTCTCTGAGATCAATCACCAAGAGTATAATTGTCGGGTTGTGTGGTAGTTACACATTTAATTTTAGAAGAAACACCAAGCTTTTCCAGAGTGTCTCTGCTATTTTATAGTCGCAACAGCACTGTGTACAAGTTCTAGTTTCTCTGCATCCTTGTCAACAACTGGTGTCGTCACTATTTTTATTTTGCCACTCTGATAGGTATGTAGTGATGTCTTATTGTGGTCTTAACTTTCATTTCCCTAATGGCTAGTTATATTGAATATCCTTTCATGTGTTTATTTGACATCCATATATCCTCTTCAGTGAAATTTCTCTTCATGTTCTTGGCCCATTTTTAAATTGACTTACTTATTCTTTTATTGTTGACTTTTGAAAATTCTTTAATATATTCCAGATAGGAGTTTTTTGTCTGAAATGTGGCTTATATTTCCCTCTAGTCTGTGGTTTGTCTTTTTCATCCACTTCACAATGTCTTTTCCAGACCAAAAGTTTTAAATTTTGTGAAGTCCAGTGTATTGATTTTCTTTTCTTTTAGAAAAAGAATTGTGCTTTTCACCTCAAGTTTAAGAACTCTTCTCCAAGCCTTAGGTCCTGAAGATTTTCTCCTATGTTTTCTCCTAATAGTTTTAGACTTTTACATGATCATTTTTAAGAGTTCATTTTTATGTAAAGTGTGAGATACAGGTCAAGATCAAAAAATTTTTTTTTGTCTTTTGGTATGCAATTACCCCAGCTCCATTTGTAGACTTCTTTCTCCAGTGAATTGCTTTTGTTCCTCTATAAAAAGTCAGTTAGCCATACCTGTGTTGGTCTATTTCTGGATTCTCTGTTGTGTTCCATAGATCTATGGGTCTGTCCCTCCAATAAAGCACATAGTGTTGATTATTGTAGCTATATAATAGCCATACAGAGTGATTCCTTCCACTGTACTCTTTTTCCAAATTGATTTAGCTTTCTAGTTTCTTTGCCTTTCCATTCCAATTTTAAAATAAGCTTGCCTTTATCTGTAAAAAGTCTTGCTGGGATTTTGATAGAAGTTGCATTAGCCCTGCGTATCCTTTTGGAGAGAATTGATATTTTTACTATGTTGAGTTGTCCAATCCATGAACATGGTATGTCTCTCCATTTATATAAATGTTCTTTGATTTCTTTCTTCAGTGTTTCATAGTTTTCACATAAAAGTTCTGTACATGTTTGGTTAGATTTATACATATTTCTTTTTTTTTAGTGATTTAAAATTATATTGTAATTTTAATTTTGGTTTACATGTGTTCATTGCTAGTATATAGAAATACAATTGATTTTTATGTTTATCTTTTTATCCTACAAAGTTGCCAAACTCATTTACTAGTTATAGGAGGTTTGTCTAGATTCCTTAAGATTTTCTGTGTAGCCCATCATGTCATCTGAAAATAGAGACAGTTTTATTACTTCCTTTTTGATCTGTAAGTAGGGGCTTCTTGTACTTTTCTAAGTCAAAAGTAATGGTTTAAGTAAATCACTGAATAAAAGACTATTTTGATTTCAGAGGATCCTAGAGGTCACCTGATTTAATTAACCTCATTAAGCCTCTGCTTCTTCAAAGTAAAATAGAGATAATCAGGGTATGCCTCTCATAAGGGTGTGGGCTGTTAAGCTCTGATGTAGACTTGTGTACATTTCAATAGAAATACCTTATTTTGAGTAGCTTTAGTAATAGGAGTTTACCGTCTCATTCTAGGAAATCCAAGTTGTACATCTTTATAAAATTATATGTTTTAAATATATAATTGGCTTCAATATCTCTCTCTCTCTCTCTCTCGGTCTCAGTTTCCTCTTCTGTAAAATGGAGGTAATAATAGTATCTACCTCATAAGGCGATTATGGAAGATGAAAAGAATAAAGCCATGGCCCCTCCCAATTCACTCTCCACTCTTTTCCATTCTGCTCTGAATGGTCATGGGTGACACTGCTTTCAAGTTTCTGAAAGGTTTCAGCCCATGATAAACATGAGGTTGGAGTAGGAGAGGAATGAGGTCTGGTTCACTTCTGTAGGGTCAATATGAGCTGGCTGTGTCCTGCCATTAAAGGCCCTGGCCTTTGCCTGTTGGCTCTCTCAATGGGATCTGGTAACTGCTCTGTGTCCTTATGGCTTTAGGCCAGGGGAGGGTGGGGGGTGACAGCCCCATTGTTACTGACCCCCAGGTGCTGCACTCTCTCTGTGGTTTCTCTACATCTTGCCCACACCTTTGCAAATGGTCTCTCTATTGAGCTCTCAAATTTCCCATTTTGAGTGTACACTCTGCTTTTGTTGGCCCTGGCTGACTCACTCGAAGGCAAGACCTAGAACAGAGCCCAGCACATGGCAAGTACTCCATAAGGTCTCCTGCTGTTGTTTTGGTCATCTATGAAGCAAAGAAGGAAACACAAGATGGATGTGCGGTTTGACCATTGATTTCATTATTTGAGTTCTTCTTTCTTTAATCAGATGATGTGGTTTTACTCTCATGAATTAGTAGTGGCTTTGATGAATGGTGGACCCTCCCATCTAAGTGCCACTAGGAAGAATGGCTTATGGACACAATCTCCAATCCCCAGTCATCACACTGAACTTTCATTTATCCAGGATCCTGACTTCCCTTTATCATAACCTGGACTCTTAACTATAATCCAGGAGGTTTCTTATTCATGCTAATCTAATTTAAGCAAACCAACCGTAATAAAGGTTCTGCTAGGGTCCAAGTGTGTTATGAACTGATGTCCAAGAAATTCATAACCCCCAATGTGATGGTATTGGACATGAGGCCTTTGGAAGGTCATTAGTTTTAGATGAAGTCATGAGAGTGGGGCCCTCATGCTCATTATAAGGATTGGTGTCCTTATAAGAAGAGGAACACAGACCAGAACTCTCTCATTTTCTCTACCATGTGAAGCCACAGCAAGAAGTTAGCCAACTGCAAGCAGGAAGAGGACTTTTGCCAGAAATCAAATTGTCCAGCACTTTGACCTTGGAATTCCCAGGTGCTGGCACTGTAAGAAATTAATGCCTGTTATGTAAACCACCTAGTCTAGTATTTTGTTATAGCAGCCTGAGCTGACCAAGACAATGTAAATATTTCATATGTGTGTAATGACAGTGTGAACTCTTCTGCTCTGAGAGTTCACTATGGGTGAGGCACTGGGCTCACTGCTCTACATGAATGGCTTTATTCAATTCCCATAGTGACACTCATAGCTACTTGTATTAGGGATCGCCTTCAGTTTCTTAGTAATAGACTAGAAATAACAGTTATTTTAAAAGGTACAAATTTTTCTCACACACACAAAAAGCCTATAACTTGGCAGCCATGAGCTTAATAGTAGCTCCATGATCATCAGAGTCTCAGGCTTCTTCTGTTTTTCTTCGTGGGTTTCATCTTAAAGGTTACCTCATGGTCCAGTATGGTTGCTGTAGGTCCTGTCATTATGTCTACATTCCTGACATTGAGAAAAAGGAGGAAATCCAACAGATTTTTTAAAGTGCCAGCTTGCTGTATGAATATGCTTTACAGCCAGTGCTTTCCCAGAAATTCCACCCAACAACTTCCCTTTACATCTCATGGGCCAGAGATTGCTCCCATGGCCACACCTAGCTACAAGGGAAGCTTGTCAAGGGAGTCTTTTACCTGGGCTCACTATGGCCCTCAGAAATGCCAAGACTCTGTTACTAAGAAAGAAGGGAAGAATAATATGAGCTAGGCATTCTCTACTATGGTACTGCCTTTGTCCTCATATTACCAATAAGGAAACAGGTCTGAGAGTCAGGTATCTTGCCCAAGATCACACCAATGGTCAGACAGAGCCAATAGTCAGAGGTCTGCCTGACTTCAGTGCCCACGTTCTTCACCTCTACATGCTGATGGTAAAATTTGCCTAAGAAGAAAGGCCGGAGTGAAGTAGGCAGCCCTGTGTGTGTTCCGATGTCTCCACTGTCACTGTATGGACACCTGCTGAATGGGTCCAGAGTTATAAACGATTCTGGCTTACATCCAAAACTGACTCACAGAAGGTTTTCCAGAGGGAGCCCTTATGTAAATGGAGAACTGTCTTAACTTGTGTGCCTGTCTCTCCTTCCTGGTAGACTGTAGGCTTTGAGGGGGGCTATCTTATTCACAGTTGTGTGGCCAAAACTGTGCCTCACGCCCCTCAGGGACCCAATAAGCATTTGCTGAATAAACGAAGGGAGCGAGTGAGTGAACTAATGAACTTGTATATAGCTAACAATCTTGAAAGCAAGTCAACTTGTTTTTCCTGTATGGTATTTACCACCAGCTGACCAGTTGTGTCGAAACCACCCTGTAAGAGGTAAAATCTCCCTGAGAAAAGCACCCATGGTCAACTGTGAGTCCCAAGAGTGTCGATCTGTGAGAATTAGCATGTGTGGCCCCCATGAGACCTTTTTTTTATTTTCTGGCAGATTTCTGAATATCCTTTTCTTCTGATTGGCCTATACAGTGCACTAAGGAATTATGCTAATGCTGGTATCTCTCCAACCACATCCTACTGAGGATTGAATCTATTTTTCAAAGACAAAACTGAGTTTTAATTTAGTGTCCCCATGACATTTTCCCTTTTAAGCACATGAAGGATGCTCTGCAAAGGGAGAGGTCTTGGGAAATCTTTCACGGATGGCTACGTTTCACGCCTGGGTGGAGTAACCCTCAGCACGCCAGCTTTCAATTAGAAGTAAATAAATGGAGACAGCTTTGCAGTGTGCCCGACAGTCTGAAAGATCAACCCAGGGCCTTGGGCCTGGATTTCTTCCACTGTGGCTGAAAATTTTCATTTACATTTTTTTGGCATTTTCTGAGCCACTTCAATGTGCTAGATTTAACCTTTAAGACTTTCTCTCCTTCTCTCTGCCACTTATTCTCCCATCCCAGGCTTTGAGAATACTGTGAGCCACGAGGCACCTTGGGGGAACAGGGACATTCTCTTTTTCCACACAGGTGGATTCTGAACAGAATTCTCTAGGTGGAAGTTTAGCCCTGTTGGGGCCAAGTCATGGAGTGTTTTTTTTTTTTTTCCCTCTGTGATTGTAATTCTGTTTAAAGCTAGGGCAGATGGGGACATGTGTCTCCTCTGCTTATCACGTCCTAAGGCACAGGTGGATTGGTGAAGCTAGGCCATGCTCTGGGGAGGGACTCCCTGCTGTGCCATTTTCCCACATTTTGAGACCTGAGAGCAAGGTCATGACATCATTTTGACATTTTTCTATAGGGAACTGTATCAGTTAGTTGTTGCTGTGCAACAAACCCCTCCAAAACTTAGTAGCTTAAAACAAGACCATTTACTTAGCTCACAGATTTGTAGGTCAGCATTTTGAGCTTCCCTCAGCGGGTTGGTCCCCTGGTCTGGGCTGGGCTTGGCTGGGCTGATCTCAGGTGGGCATGGTCAACTGGTGAGTTGGCTTGGTTGGATGACTGAGGTCATGGCATGGTGGGGATGACTATGATGGCTTTGGCCGGGATCACTGAGGCCACATGGGCCGTCTCATCCAGCAGGCCGGCCTGAACTTGCTCACATGGTGGTAGGATTCCGAGAGCAAGTACAGGAGCGTGTAAAGTCTCTTGAGGCCCAGACTTATAACTGGCATGATGTTACTTCCACAGAATTCCACTGCTGAAAGCAAGCCTAGCTCCAATGCTAGGACTGGAGAAATGGACTCCACCTCTTGATGGAAAGAGCTTCAAAGAGTTTTGGCCACATTTGCAATCTATAGCAAGGAGTGATTTTCAAAATGTGCTTTTCAAGTTGTAGGGCTTCCATAGAAGAGCTGCAGGAGCCAACATAAGGTCAAGATTCAAGTTTGGGCTGCCCCTCCCACCTTCAACCAGAGTAACTCACTTTTATCTGCAGCTTATAATGGACGCCCAAGTAACGTTTCACTTAAACAAAAGTTGTCATGGTGGAAAGAGATTTAAATACCAATTAGTTAGAAGTAACCGTCAGGATCTCTGCTGTATTCCTCTGCCCTCTGTGACTCTCAGAATTGCACTTCCTGCTTTCTGGTGAAAGAGAAGTCGTGCCGAGAAGGAGGAAGAGTCTAGACTTGGCCATTCACTCATCCTTCTTACCATTTCCAATCCCAAGCAATCTCAGTTTAAAGAGTAGGTGGAAGACAGTAATGCATAATAGACGAGTCTAGAGCCTAAAGCCAGACTTTCAGGGTTCAAACCCTAGCTTCCTTAGTTGCACTATAGCCTTAGGAAAATTACTTAACCTCTCCAAGCACCTCTCCAATTTTCTCATCTTATCAAATGGGAATGAGAATCACAGCATGTACTTCCTAAGATTGTTGTATGGATTGAATCAGATAACATAATTGGTATAGCATAAAATTTACTCAATACATGTTTACTATATGGTTGTTGTTATTATTATTATGTAGTCTCTGAATTCCCTTAAAGTTCCAATAGACTATGCATCTGTGAGATTCTAGTTGGCAGTGTTTGTTTTTACTCTAATTGAGAGCCCAGTTCCCTGTTGCTAGGTAATCTGGTTTGGGATTTTTTTTCTAAGAAGGCATTAAACAAAACAAAACAAATCTCTGCCTACTGACCTGCTACCAAATGGTAAAATTTAGCTGTTGGAGATTCACTCCCCTGGCTTAATAATTTAGGTGTTCTTATTCATTAATACTTAGTGTGAATTGGTTGATTAGATCTTTTTTCTTCTGTGAATATCAGGCTGAGCCTAGGCACTGAGAAAACGTGCAATTTGATGAAAAGTTTTGAAAAGGAGGGAGATATAATGTGTATGTGGGAGAAGAAGGAGATAGGTTGGACTGGCCACCTGGGGAGTGGAGGGGGATCAAGGAGCAAGGAGATTGGTGCCTGGATAAAGGAAGAGACCTGTTAGGTTGGTGGGAGAAGAGCCAAGAGGCACTGGGCCTGCTTTCCTGCTGTGTCTGGAGCTCATGGAAGGATAATGCCTCCTCCAAACTCACCTCACCCATCATGATCCTCAGATGATTCAAGCCCTCCCCCTGAGACCTTGCAAGAATATTCAAAACCACCATGGCCACCGTCCAACAGGAAGACACTCTATGACCCTGGATGATGGAGGAGCTGGGATTTTCCCATACTCCCATGGGGCCTGTAGCTTTGGTTTCTCGGGAAGAGTCTGCCCCACAGTGACACTGAGCAGGCTGCCCATCAGGTTGGCCCTGCCCAACAGGATCTGTCACAATCACTCAGCCATCGAGGCTTCCACTCGGTTAGGCCTTAGTTAAACAGGCTCCAGCTTGCCATGCTGGGCCCCAGACTGCAGGCCTGATGGAAAAGGTAGGGCAAGGTGGGCCCCAGACTGACTCTTTAGATGCTATACCTAGACTGGGAGTGCACAGAGTGGTGGTGCCTCATCTTGAGATGACAAGAAGTGGCCAGGAGAATAGCTTGGACTCGGGTTGTGTGACTGTCGAAGCCAGCAATTACCTGACATTCTCAGGTAACAGGTAGAGGGGCGCCTGGCTATAAGCCAACCATCTAAATGGAAATATCCCACCCCTCTTTAAAACTGTACTTTTGTGCCACACATAAAGGGAGCCATGCTGACCTTTTCTTTTTCAGGATTTGCCTTAGAATTCCTTTATCTGGCAAATTCTCCTATAACTTTTAAGAACTGCACATTTTCCTTTTTTGGGGAGTGTCTATCATTTTTGTTCAGCAAGTAATCTGTGTGCATTATGGAAAAATCTGAGATAGAGCAGATAAGTAAAAGTTTTGTTTGGTGTGAAAAATTACTTGTAAATAATTACTTTTAAATTCTCTCTCTCTCCTCCATTGCTTTCTGTTGAAAGCATAGCCTGTCATTTGTTTATATAATGCCCTATTGTTGGGCATTTAGGAGTGTGGTTTTTGCAGGCTTCCAGCACCTGCAAAAATCCCGATGGGATTAAGCTTCAGTTGCCTCCCCTGGTTGCTGACGGATAACTCACCCTTTGTTAACTGCCTGCCCTGCTTGTCTCATTTCTCCATGTCCCTGCTCATTTCCCCCTCAGCTCCCAATAAACCACTTGCACTTAAATCCTTGTTCTCAGGGGCTGCTTCTGAGAGAACCCACACCAGTGCAGTGATTCTCTCCCTTTGGGTTTGTAATATGCCTCCCTTTTCCAGTATTTGACTTGCATACCCCTTTTCAGGAACAAGTCTCTTGTCTGATGTGGGGTAACCAGAGGCCAGGCTCTGTGGACTCTCTGAGGCCAGTTTGGCTGTGTCTCCTGGGTTTGGCAACTCAACCTTTGGCCTCCAAGTTTCTCATTCTTTTGCTGCCCAATTTATGTGAGACTTCCGCCAAGGCCCACTTGTCACTGATGACTAATCCTTGTTTTTCCTCTTGTCACTTTGTCCCCGAGTTAATCCTCTCTTACAATTCTTCGATCTCCTCGCTAGGCTTCTCTTCTCAATAAACCTTTACTGCTCCTCAGCCTTAGCCTGGAAGCAGGAGGCCCTGTCCACGCTATGACATAGGTGAAGAGTTTGTTTGAGGATTCTCTTTACCCTGCTCTAAAAGCCCTGCTTTTTCTTATAACCCTCCCTGGAAAGAATATTTTGTTATTGGGCTGTCCCCTGAGGTGCTACCTCATCTAAGCAGAGAGTTTGGGTTTTTTTTTTTTTTTTTTTCTCAAAGCATTGCTCATATTCTTTAACTTTGGTCTAAGGAGGGATGCTTTCCCCTCCATCTCCCCATACTTGCCATTTTGATGGTCCAAAGTCTCAGAACCCTGCCAAAGTGTGCAAAGTAGAACATAACTAACATACGCGAGAGCTTGGCATGTCTTGATGCTGTCCTTGTTGGAGGACATTTATAATCTGGGGACATTAATCCAAACACATGAATGTAAAGGTGGGAATTTCAGGCGCTGTGGTAGGAAAAGTTTTGAGTGACCCTCCAAATAACAACATTCGCATTTCAGCAGGCGAGTGCCTCGGCCTGGGATAAAAATTACAATGCATTCCCTTCCCTCACTCCTTCCACTCCTTCCCTCCCTCTTTCCTTCCCTACCTTTTGTCAAGAAAGGTACTATGGTTGACGTGACCAGTTACTAGCTCTGTGATTTTGGGCAAATTATTCTTTATGTCTATTTTCCCACCTGTAAAATGGAGATTATTCTTATCCTGGTTCTGTGACGATTAAATGAGCCAATACTTGTAAAGCATTTAGGGCAGCACCTGGCACAGAGCAGCCCTTCAAAACCTGTTTGCTCTTTTTATCGATACACTTGTAAAATAAATAAAGCACCCACTTCATGGCAGGTCCTGAGGCAACAGGGTGAGTCAGACCCAAAGAGTCAAGTGAGGAAAAAAACTTCAGAACACATTTATTCAACTTGCCCTCAGGAAACCACAACTTTATGTTCTTCTTTTTCTTTACTACCTTAGAAGAATTTGGCCTGTTTTAGGAAGGAAGGCAAGCCCTCCTCCAGGAAGCTATGTGTGACCGAGTGCAGGCAAGTATGTCATCTCACTGCAAGAATGGTTGGAGGAGGGAAAGCAGGCACAGCTTTCTGATAACTAATGATTTGGGCACTGGTTTTAATGGCTTCCAAGGTCTATTGGGAATAAAACAGGCTTAGGATGTGACTAAACTAGAAGGGTTAGAACAGACAGGAGTGAGCTTGGGGCCTTGGGATGGATGTCCAGGAAAGGGGTTTGGGTAGGGTTGGGTAGACAAGAGATGGAGCCCTCCGAGGGGCTCTGGTCCCATACTCGGCACTCTGTGAGCCTGCTGTCTGCTCCAGCCAACTGGTCCCCTTCTCTGGAGCAAGTGCAGCTGGTTGGTTAAGAGCATGAACTCCAGAGCTTGACTATTAGGTCACATCTCTGCTTTATCCCTCACTGTGTTGGACTATATCTTCCAAAATGGCTGCAACCCCCCATCCCCCGTGCACACACAGGCACACACTACATGTGGCTCTTCTCACAATGTGACTGGCACTTCTACTGAGAAGAATGGCTCTACCCCCTCTCCCTAGACACAAACAGAGGCTTGGACTACCCTGTGACTACCCTGACCAAAGGAGGAGGCAGAGGGGATGCTGTGTGACTTCTAAGGATAAGTCGTAAGAAGGATCTAGGTTCCACCTGGTAATCTGTCCCTCCAGGGACACTTGCCCTTGGAATGCAGCCACCATGTTGTAAGGAAGCCGAGGCCACATGCAGAGGCTGCATCCGGGCATTCCAGCTGACAGCCCTCGCGAGGCCCCGGGCAGCAGCCGGCGTTAATCACCAGGCATGTGAGTGAGCAAGCCTTCGAATTATTCCAGGTCGCAGCATTCGAGGCTTCCAGCTGAGACCCCAGACAGCATGGAGCAGGGACAAGCTATCCCTACTAGGCCCTGTCTGAACTCCTGATGCACAGAAACTGTAAGAAATAATACATAATTATTGTTGTGTTAAGCCCACTGGGTTTGGGAACAATTTGTCATGCAGCAGCTGATAACTAACATACTGACTATGTGACCTCCAGCAAGGTAAATGATTTTTATATGCCTTAGTTTCTTCCTTTATAAAATGGGGTTAATAACAATATCCAGCGTGCTGGTAAATCAGCTCTCCTCCCTTCCGCCACCACCCCCCAAAGCCATAATTTTTAGCATTTGCTGATTTCTGTGGTATAAATACTCCCACAGTGGTCAATTGCAAGCAATCAATGGTTTAAACACCAGATGGTGAAATTCATAAATATTTAACAATTGGCTCTCATGAACCAGTACAAGTCACCTCCAACACATTACCAAAATATCTACCTCATAGCAGTAAATGATTTATTATCGGTAAATAATTTAGACATAGCACAGAATAAGTGCTACGTGCCTGCTCTTAAAACTCCTGCTCCTGTTTTTGTCATTATCACACATACTCCAGTTGATCTGCGGTTATCTGCAGCATTTTTCCATCTACAGAGGGCTTCCCCAGTATCGGCTGGCCATGCCCCCTCTGACAGAACCAGGAGAGCTCTGTCCTAGAATGCCCCAGGTTAGCCCTGAGTCGAAGAGGAGCCCTCGGCATTTAGTGGGTGATATTGTGGTGAAGGGCTAAGCTACAAAGCTTTCACGCCCGTACTTGTTAGGGGGTACCCGACCTGGGCAGATGTGAGAGTCCTGAGTAGGGTGGTGGTCGGTGATTCCTCATCACACACATGGCACAGTACAGTTCGGTAGATGCTCAGATGGGCTATACTTGGGGCGCTATGGGAGCCCACAGTGGGAGCTTCTGTCCATGCCTTAGGGAGCCATAAAAGGTCTCAGAGAAGTTTAAATGGGGATTTCCCATGTGAAAGAGAAAAGAAAGGTCATTCCAGGTGGAAGAGCTAGCTCAAACGAAAGCCTGGTAGAAAGAAAACATCATTTCTGGGGATATGTGCAAATCTGAGTGTGGTAGGTAAGAGTGTAGAATGACAAATCCAAGGGGATTCTCTGGATGTGCAAATCTGAGTGGGGGAACAAGTGTAGTTTAGTGACAAGTCCAGGAGCATTCTCTGGATGTGCAAGTCTGAGTGTGGCAAGAGAGTAGAGTGACAAGTCCAAGGGCATTCTCTGGATGTGCAAGTCTGAGTGTGGCTAGGGAGTAGAGTGACAAGTCCAAGGGCATTCTCTGGATGTGCAAGTCTGAGTGTGGCAAGAGAGTAGAGTGACAAGTCCAGGGGCATTCTGTGGAACCACTGATCTGCGCTCTTCAAAATGACACTATCATGAAAGAGAAAGAAAGGCTCAAACACAGTTTCTGATGAAAACAGACTATACAAAAAATGACAGCTAAACACAATGCATGATCCCCAACTGGCCCGCCACCCCTCCTGGGTGGGGAGAAGCAGGAGCACTACCATAGACGATTCAATCAGTGAAATCTGAATATGGGCTGTATATTAAGTAATAGTGTTACATTGATATTAGATAAAATCCCATTTTCTCTTAATTGATGCTGAAGTGTGAGGAGTAACGGGGCGTGGTATCTACAATGAACTCTCAAATGTTTCTGGGAAAAATTCTGGTTAGACAGAAGGGGCGATAAAACAAAATGGCAAATATTAACCATGGCACATAGGACAACAGGGTAAGGGAGTTTCTTCTATTCTTGCAATTCATCCGTAAGATTAAAATGATTTCAAAATAAAAAGATTCTTTAAATGAGTGGAGAAAAAGAAAGTATAGGCTAAGAGTCAGGGAGGGGAAAGACAGAAGTCTGGAGGTTGGGTTGCTCATTTTATTAGAAAGGGCACTAAGCCATGGACGGGCTAAATGGCTGGCCGAGGTTCAGTGAGCAATTAGCATGGACTTTGTGCCCCTAACCCTTATTTCTGAGACCCAAGTCTTGGCTCTTTCTAGTAAACTGGAAGATCCCAGAGGGGGAGTGTGTGTGTTAATATATGGCCTCTGATGTAGAGAAGGCCTCAGGGGTATAATTTCTGCTTGCCGTGCATGAGTTATCCACATAGCTCCTATTATTTCAGATTATCATTAATGTGAGTTGTGACCTGAATTCCCCGTATACTGCCCTGAAATTTGCCCCATATGTTTGTAAGGTTGATTATATCTTTGGGACTTTTTCTAATGTGAGCAGAAGCTATAAAGTTTCAATTGTCGCAGCTTGTTGGCATCAACCATAAAAAGGCTCTGCATCTGATATCTGACGTCAAACAAGCATGCATGAGTAATCTATTGATTTCAGATGATGTGTAGTGCCATCATCTCTTAGATAGGAAATTAGGAGCAAATCTTTCCTTCCCCTTTTCAAAGGAGAACAACTCAGTACAGAATAATGGAATCCTGGCTAGCTATGGAACTAGAACTAAACAGGAGTCCTCACTCTCACTTGCTTTCGGTGGAAGTATAAATTGGTACTTTTTGCCCACTCTGGGCAACTACTTGACAGTAACTAATAAAGCCTACTGTATGCTGAATAAAGCAATTCAATGCTTGTGCATTTATCTAAGAGAATATGAGTGCATATGTCCACCTGAACACATGTACAAAAATGGTCACAGGATCTTTAATAATAATAGCAGAAAATAAAAAAACCACCAAATGTTCATCAACACTAGAATAGACAAACTGGTGTATACTACTGAGCAACGACAAGGAATGAAATGCTGAGCTAACGCAACCCTCTCATGGCCACACGGACACAAGAGAAAACATTCTGTGTCATTCAATTTATTTGAAGTTCAAAGACAGGTGAAGTAAATTTAGGATGATAGTTGTCGGAAGAGTGAATATTAAGGAAGGTGTCTAGGGTGAGAGAGGGAGCTGTCTAGGGTACTGGAAATGTTTGCTATCTTCATCTGGGTAGTGGTTACATAACTAAGATTTGAGCACTTGGCTGCATGTAAATTATACACTATTAGAAAAACAATTTAAAAGAAAAAAAGGGAGTTTCTTTCCACTGGTAGGGTTATCTTGAGGGGCTGCAGAAAGAGCCATCCCAATAACAATGCCTGGTAGTAGCAACCTACTCCAAATGCTATTTCCGGCCCCATTTGGAGATAGCCAATCACATGTGCTCTTGCTGAAATGTGCTGGGAAACAGTCACCAGTCAGCCAAGGCTCAGCGGATGCCTATATGCCAAGCCAATGGTATCTGGACTGCTTCCTTCTGCAGGACAGAGCTTGAGACCACTCACACTCCAATGTGAATCACCTGGTCATGTTCAAAGGCAGATTCTGTCCATGTCTTACATGGAGTCTGAGAATTGTCATTTCTGGTAAGTTCCCAGGTGATGCTGTTGCTGTCAGACTGATTTTGAGCTTCAAGGCTCTAGAGGCAGATAGGCCAGGTTAAGAACTTGGATCTGCCACTTACAAGCTCTCTGATCTCTGCCGAATTCCTCCATCTTTCTGAAGATCTCGTAATTTCTTCTGTAAACTTGAAGAGGAGGCAGGGAGGGTTAGGTGAGACAACAGTCCCCCAGAACAGTGTGGATTCAAAGGGGTAAGATGCAAAAAGTGCTTAGTACAGTCTTGGCCTATAGTAAGTACTCCCTGATTGGCAGCTCTTGTTATATTTATTATTGTTAGTAAATAAGAAAGTTGGGGCCATGATTCGGGGAAGGTGAGTGAGTGTGGTTTCTAAGGGTAGGAGCTAGCCAGCATTTCCCTAGTAGCCTGTTGAAGGAGGACATTTTTTTCTCACTTCTCTTCTCTCCCAATTCATCCCATAATCCTTCCCTTAGTCTCCATTATCAAGATGGATTTTCTCTTCACTCTTCTTCCCACACCAGTCCACCCCAGATCTAGTATAGATGGAAGAACTTAAGCAGAACTGAAGCTTGAAACCAGGCAGGTTGTCAAATTGTCAAATTGTGCCTGGAGGTGATTTTGTTCAAGAACTATCCTCCCCACTTGGCTCTTCCTAGAGGGGTGGGATCGGTCCCTGGGACTTGAGGTCTGCAGTTGGCTCTCCATGCATGCCTATGCTCACCTGCCCTCTTCAGAATCTTTCCATGCTTCTTGGTGCCCAGGGGCCCCTCTGGAGGAAGACATATAGTTCCTCAGTCTGTGGGGCTGTCAGTTGGTGTCTTTTTCAGGAACGGAATTAACTTGTTGTCCAAAAAGGAAAAAGGAAATGCTTGGTTCTGTGTTGTCTGGACAGCACCTGGACTGGACTGGACTGGGTCTGGACTTCAGGGGAGCCCTCCTCTTCAGTTGGGAGGTGAGAGCGCCATTTGACTGGAGCCTTGAGTAGACTGGAGGCAGGTGGAGCTCCAGATCACAGCATAGTACAAGTCTATGAAGTGAAGCTGTGTTCCATGAGGGCCAGCCACTAAACCAGGCACCAAAGGCTCAAAACTAACCAGCCTACCAAACGTACTCATAGTGGAGCAGGGAAACAGAAAAAGAAAACATGCATAGTGCCATGAGAGAGATGCTGAGCTAGGGGCATACATGGATCCCATGCGAGCACAGAGAAGGGGAGAGACAGGAAAGTGGTAGCCAGTTTTCAAGATGGCCTCCCAGTGACCCTCACTTCTCAGCGTTCACACCCTTGTGTAGGCCCTCCATGTATTGAATTTGGACTGGCCAGAGTAAGCAATAGAAGTCAGTGGAAGTGACCCTGTGTGGCTTCTGAGGCTTAGACATAAAAAACCTAGCTTCTGCCTGGGTCTCATGAACACATGCTCTGGGAGAGACCAACTATCACGTAAAAAGTCTCACTATGCTGAGACCACCATGCTGCGAGAGATCCCAACCAGCCCTGTGAAGGCCTCACAAGAAGACAGAGAGATACCCACCAAGCAGCCATCTCAGCCAAGCAATGGACAGGTGCATGAAGGAGCAGTCTTGGGTGCTCAGCTCAGTTGAGCCTTCAGACAGCCCCAGCCCTGGTCATCTGGCTGACACTGCATACAAGACCCCAAGTGAGACCACTCGGCTGAGCTCAGGCAACCTACAGCACCTTGCATAACTGTGAGCAATCATACTAAATTGTTGCTTTGAACTGCTAAGTGTGACAGTGGTTGATTACGCAACAGTAGATTTCTGGAAGAGAAGAGTATGTGGTAGAAAGGGCACTTGAGAGCAGGGAGTTGAAAAGCAGATGACTCGCTGGGGGGGAGGAGCATCCCGTGGAGAGGTATGTCTGGAAAAACAGAATGGTCTACTGAGGAACTAGGAGCAGTTAAGTATCAACAGAGAACAAAAGGCCAGGCAGAGAGAAGTGGGGGCTGAGCTGTGAGAGGTGGGCAGGGGCGGGACTCAGAGACCCAGCACAAGGGCTTGTGCTTTGCAGGAGCTTTTGAGAGGTGGAGATGCGACCATCCTCTAGAAATCTCTCCCTAGTGGCTGTTGTCCTCGGCAGCTGTGACAAAAACCACTCCAAACGCTGGGTGCAAGCAAGCGCTCCCGGGCCTCATTGGTTCAAAGAAAGAGGGGAAAGGGTTAAGCTCTATTCACAGCTCTTCAGCTGCTCTTGCCAAGTCTGAGAAATGCGATGTGCCCAGGAAGTCCTAGATTCTATTTTAGCGGAAGCCAGGAACCACTTTCCTTGGATCGGCGACGTAGCCACAAAGTACCTACGCACAGAGTTGGGAAATGTGTGAATTAATTTAAACTACCACCAAGCTGGGTTTCCCCTGAAGTCCGGGCTGTCTCTCACTTATGTCCACTCCCACCACCCCCTCCAGCTAAGAAGGGAAGAGCCAAAGGGAGGACAATCCCCACAGCTGCTTCTTCCCCTCTGTGAAATGGAAACAATAATGCCTACCTCGCTGTAGGCTTAAGAGAATTAAACACAATAGTGTGAGTCCGGTAGGCAGCCGGGAACACATCCACATGATATACTCCACAAAGGCAGGCTATTGTGAATGTCATCCTTGTCGTGGTGCAATGATCTCCCCCTGAGCCTGCTCTTGGGGTAGCAGATACAGAATAAATGAGCTGTCATTGGCCGACATGGCTAATGGACCAGGTCACTCTTTGCCCTCGTGTGCAGACAGCCTCTCAGTCTCTGGCTGCCACTAATCATAATTAATAGCTAATATTTCTTGAGATCTCACTATGCTACAAATGAGTTTTTCCCTTTAATCCTCATAAAAATCCCTCACTCTGGGAACATTTTACATTCACAGAAGTTGAGGTGGAGTGACGGTAGCTTGCCCAAAGCTTCACAGCCAGGAAGGGCCCAGGCTGGGTTCTGAACCCTCCAGAGGCTGCTGCCTAACTTCTGCCCTGCACTGCCTCCCAAAGGAGCTGTCCGAGAAGGGAGCCCCACAGGATGGAGATGTATACCACTGCTCACTGTTCTCAGAAACGGAAATGACCTGAGCTTGGTCTTGGCTTAGGCACAGCCCTTTCAGCTAGCATGTCCGGCGGCTCTGTCTTTTCCTCCCAAGTCCAGGTGTAAAAGGGATGAAGAAAGAATCCTTTTAATCCTGGTTCCCTGTAATTACTAGAGGGAAAAAGCCTCAGAAAATTCCATTGCTTTTTTGAGGAATGATGTGGCGCTTATGCCAGAAAATTAGCCCAGTGACGGGACTCTGTTTTCTCACCATTGTGTCATCTGTACTTAGAGAAGTGCTTGGCCCCATAGTAGGTGCTCAATAAATATTTATGTAATGGGTGCAGGGCCGACCTCTCCATTAGGCCCAGTAGATGCAGTACCTAGAGCCCAGAAACTGTTAGGGGCCCATGATAATGTTGCAACTTTCATGTCTTATGAAAACAGAAGAGAAGAATAAATAATTTTAATATATAATAATGAATCCAGCCCAGATTACGTTTATCTTTATACCAATGCAGTTATGAAGTACAACTTTTAGCATTTTTTTTTAAATGGAGGAATGGCCCACAGAGTTCTAATGCAGCCCTGAATGGGTGAAGATTATGTGTAAATGCCCAGAGTCTGGTAGAGGGTAGAACTTAGACAAGGTTCATTTCCTTCCATCTGTGCTTTAGAAAGTAGAAGTGCCACCGCACACACATAGGGGCTCAATCCATGCCCACAGGCTCCTTCCCCCCCCTTCACCCTGCTAAGGGGCATGGCAATGTGTGTACCATAGGCCCCCTCTCCTGTGTGCCATGGCTGATTGGACCAGAGGGCACTCTTGGCCAGGGACAGCCAATAGGAGCTGCTCAGGGGAAGGAAATGCTGTCCAAAAGATTCTACCATGACCAGTGGCCAATCCAAAGGATTTGAAGCAGAAATATAAGGAAGGAATTGGCGGGTAGAGAGAGGAGAACCTAGAGAAGACACAGAGAAATGGAGATGGAGTCGATGAGTAATGGAAATGGTGGTAAGGAATAAGGATCCATCAACTCACCCTGTGGGTAGGGCTAGGTGATCTGGTTCCTGGATGAACTTCAAGCACAAAACTCACGTGCCTTTACTGAGCACCTTCCATTTTCCAGGCACCGGGCTAAGTGGCTCATATATATATCATTGCATTTAGCCTCCAATAGCCCTATAGAGTCTGTTTTATCTTTATCCTAGCTCCCAAACGTGGAAAGGAAGTTTAACTCATTTGCTCAAGCTCAGGCAACTAGTAAGTGAAGAACCAGATCTCAAACCCAGCCTGTTGGATTTCAGAGTCCATAGTTTAACCAATAAACCATCTTGCTTTGCCAAATCTCAAAGTCCTTTCCAATCTCCATGAGGCTCAACAATTCACCTTTCCTGGGTTCTCTTAAGATCCCAGGCTCCCACTGTGTCATATGTGTCTTTGCAATCCACTCCCCACGCGCCCTGACTGGACATAGTCATGTCCTTTGTCTTCAAAAGACAACAGCCCAGGGGAAGGTCAAGAGGGAGAGAGTAGGTGGGGTGAACAACAGGGAGTGGACAGGAAAAGAGAAGCCAGTGAGAAGCAGTGTGTTGTGAAGAAAGATAGCCCCAGTTTGCCAGGTCGTTGTGAGAACGAGCTTCAATGGATTAGAAAATGCCAGATCACGAAGAGCCTGCAGGGCAAGCAAGACCAAAGAGGTTGTTTTCCCCCCATAGACAGTGGCTTCAATGGCAAGAAAAGTGTACAAAGTGGATTTAAGAAGCTTCATCTGGTGGCTTAATGAGGATGAATTTGTCACAGAAGGGACAATTTTTACAGCAGGAGAAATAGAACGTTTGAACTTGGGCGATAGTGGGGGGTGGGGAATAAGGGACATTGAAAAGAAAGACTGCCCAGGAGTATGTATGTATGCATGTATGTATGTATTTTTTAAAGATTCTATTTATTTATTTGACACAGAGAGAGCACACAAGCAGGGGGAGCTGCAGGCAGAAGGAGAGGGAGAGGGAACCTGATGAGGGGCTCGATCCCAGGACCCTGGGATCATGACCCGAGCTGAAAGCAGAGGCTTAACCAACTAAGCTACCCAGGTGCTCCTGCCCAGGAGTATTTAGATGTAGGCAGAGTGGGAAGCAGAGGGAGGAGTCTTCTGTGATTATGTCCAGATGAGCGCTCTGAAAGTTTGGAAGCACCAGATAACAATGGCTGGGATTCTTAGCTGTCTGCAACATCCTTTTGCCCCTTCTTTAGTATAAAAGCTCAACCTTTCAAGCAGGGCCGATGGTTACCCAGGAGACACACCATATTCTTCAGCCTCCCTTGCAGGGTGATGTGGTGATGGGACCCTTTCCCACAGAAACGGCCCTGTACTAGTATCCCAGCCATACCAGCCATCCGCTGAGAGCCCCAGGGGAAGAGAGGTCTTGGCACAAGGTGATGGTAGATTTGGAAAGCAATAGCTGGGCCATCAGCCCATTGGCCTCCTCACAGCAGGAGATCTGAATGGAGCATTTTCATAGCCATTGCATGCTTTCTCTTCGTTTTTTGTTTTTCAGTTTGCTTCTCCTGTGCTGGTTCCGTGCTTAGGCAGCTTACCCCTTCCAGACGGGAAGAGGGCTGCCACAGTTCCAGTATCACACCTCACCCCATAAACCAATGGGAAAGAGCATTTGCCATTTTCCCAATAGGCCTAGCGAAAGCTTTATTGTGAATCAATGGTTCTAACTGTGTCACGTGCCTACCTCTTACCCAATCACTATTAGTTGGGAAATATGCCTTGCTGATTGGCTAAGGCCCAGACCACCAGCTCCATTCGCCAAGGAGGAATGACCCTGCACAGTCAAGTTCCTGGTAGGTCTCCAATCAACAACGGAAGAGCAGGGAACCGATGTTGGAGAGACGACCACAAAAAAATGTTCTCGGTAATAGCATTCAATGTCTTCGCACTTATTTCGTTCTAGAAGCCTGTTTTCAGAAAGCATTTTGCAGAGTTATGTCTGCAGAGCACAGAGCGAGAAATGCTGCACCTTAGAAATATAAGAAGTGTATTATATCTGCACAATTACACCTTCTGGATAGTCTTTGGAAATGGGTCATTTGAGAGGGATGTTAGCAAAGAGAAGGAGAATCTCCAAATTAAATGAGGTCACACGGTTTATTGAAACATTCACTTGTCCTATCTCGATACATTCTATTCTCTTAGAGATCGTATTACAAAACAGTTGCAAAATTTGCCAGATGTTATGTATTTTTAAGGAGAAAGGATACTTTGACCCCATACATTTCCTCCACAGTGTCCTTAATCACTTTTCCATTGTATCCTGAAGCCTCCAAAGTAGGAATCAATTAGGGGCCTTCATTCTCCTCTTATCACAGATGACACCTATGGGAAAAGGGGTCATGCCCTTCCCTTCCCTTCTTCCTCTAGGGAGTAATGCCCAGATGAGTTCCTAACAGAAAGAAGCAATTCGGATCCAGCAGATGTGAGCCAGTAGGACTAGGTGGCCAATATTTCAACATGCTATGTCCTAGGCATGTGTGAAATTTTATCTTCATTAGCTCTGAAGAGTTACACGAGAATAAAAGCATGTTAAAAAAAAAAATCCATCACAGAGAACTGTACTTAGCAGACTCCATTTCAAAGTTTTAAGAGGGGCGCCTGGGTGCCTGAGTCGGTTAAGCATCTGCCTTCGGCTTGGGTCATGGTCCCAGGGTCCTGGGATGGAGCCCCGCATTGAGCTCCCTGCTCAGTGGGAAGCCTGCTTCTCCCTCTGCCACTCCCCTGCTTGTGTTCCCTCTCTCACTGTGTGTCTCTCTGTCAAATAAATAAATAAAATCTTTAAAAAAAATAAAGTTTATAAAAGACAAATAGTACCATTCTTCCTGTTCTGTAGTTTCTCTTTAGAAGAAATGATAAGATTATCAATAATAAGAAAAAAGATATGAGAAACAGCTATCATTTATGGAGTCTTTTTCTGTGTGTCAGGCACACTACTGAGTACTTTATATGCATTATCTTGTTTAATATTCACAGCCATCCAATGGGGTAAGTAATGTTACTGTTTCCCATTTTAAAGATGAGGAAATTGAGACCTAACAAAATTAAGGGGCAAGTTCAAGACCACATAACTAGTAAGCAATAGCGTCAGAATTTGAACTTGGATATTTATAGTTTCAATGCATGTGTTCTTTAAATTAACATGCTACCCTGCCACTTAATGAAGGGATCTTGTCTCCACCTTGCATAGCTATCTCATAGGGATGCTGGGAGGATCAAATGCATTAATATGCATGAAGACATTAGATACTTCCTTACTTGCAGGGATTGGCCCACTAGAAGCTGTGGGTTTTATTGGGATTAAACACTTTTTCTTTATTATCATCATCTTTTAACTTATGTGGAATGGCACTGCCAAAGATCTCTGATGCTCATGTCTGCCTTGAGCTGCCAGACCAGCACTAGAGACAGGTACCAGGGTTTTGTCAGCTCTGGCCCCCACTTATAAGTCAGGACCCTGACTTCTTACAGAATCTCCTCCTAATGAGCATTCATAGAAATCACCACGTGCATGTGCTCAAGAATATGACCAGTCAGTACTTCATAGCATAAGCCATTCTATGTTCCTTCTGCTCGGGGTCCCTTTTCCTGGGCACCCTTTGAGTGCAAGGTACCATTACTGCTTCCTCCTGGTGAGTGGAGGGCGCTCTCACTCCCTCTGTCTAGTTTGCTGGTGTTCTCCCAGGAACCAAAGCTGCTGTGTTCTCCATTGTCCTCAAAAGGCCAAATGGAAGTGGGAGAGTGTGAAGAGAACGTTTTTGGGGTAATCTTTACTGAAGTGTAGCATGCATATAGAAAAGTACACAAACTGTAAGTGTTCAGCTCCAGAATTTTTTATAAAATGAACCCACATGTAACCAGCACTGAGATCAAGAACCAGAACCTTTCTGGAGCCAAGGACTCTTCCTTGTGCCCCCTTCCAGTGAGTAAGGTTATCCTCTGCCCAGGTGTAACCCCTATCCTGACTTCTAACACTAGACATTCATGTTGCCTGCTTATAAACTTAATCTGAATAGAAACCATAGAGTATAGGCTTTTAAAAGTTGAATTTCTTGGGCGCCTGGGTGGCTCAGTTGTTTAAGCGACTGCCTTTGGCTCAGGTCATGATCCTGGAGTCCCGGGACCGAGTCCCGCATCGGGCTCCCTGCTCGGCAGGGAGTCTGCTTCTCCCTCTGACTCTCCCCCTCTCATGCTCTCTCTCTATCACTCTCTCCCTCAATAAATAAATAAAAATCTTTAAAAGAAAGTCGAATTTCTTTTGCTCATAAATTATGTTTGTGAGATATATTTATATTAATGAGTATAGCTGTAGTTTATCATTCTCATTTCTGTATAGTATGCCATTGTATAATAACACACTTTAGCTATGCATTCTACTGTAGATAGATATTTGGATAGATTCCAATTTTGGACTATTATGAATGGTGCTGCCATGCCATGATAATCATATCTTTTGGTGAATATGTATATTCAGTGAATATATGTGTGTGTATATATAGATAGACATGGAGATAGAGATATATATTCAAATGTATGCATTTTTGGTGTGTGTGAGGGAGTTGGAATTTCTGGGTCATGGGCTATGCATATATTCAGCTTTAGTGGACACTGTCAAACTTAGTATCCACTAAGTTTGAGTGTTTGTAACCACTAAGTTTGGCAAGGCTTTCAAAGTGATTGTACCAGTTTACACTCTCATCAGTGGTATAGGAATTTGGAAAAAAAATTGTATTGTATTAGGAACTATTTTTATTTTTGTCCAGGGGTCCCCCAAATACCTACATTCTGCCCCAGACCAAGCTGCTCCTCTCCCTCAGCCTCTTGAGTATATCAGTTAGAGTTTGTGGTTGCAAGCAACAGAAAACAATTCCAACTAACATATAGGAGAATGATGGAAGGTAATTCTCCAAAGGCAAATCTGGATGTTGTTAGAATGGAAAATGGGTTCCCAGCCAAAGGATAAGACATGGATATGGACACGAAGTGGGGCCCCTTGAGAGGTTGACAGCATGAACTACAGCAGCAATCTCCAAGCAGGGTCTGTGTTAGTATGCCACTCTGGATCAGATGGCCTCCCTCTCAATCCTTCATGATGCAATAATTCAGGAAAGAAAATCCAGTTGACCGAGCTTACACAGTGGGCCTGTTCTGTGGCCACATTAGGGTAGGGAGAGGGAATGACCGTATGTCCCTTTGACTTTTGTAGTGGGAGTTGGTTGCCCAGAATTTCCCTGCATCAAGGAGAAGGTAATTTCTCCCAAAGAAATCTTGGTGTGGCTGGAATGAAAAATGAATACGATGTAGCCAGAAATTGATGGTTCTTCACACATCTAAGAGAGATGTATGCACGAAGAATTAATTGCCAATAGGAAGCAAAGTCATACTTTTTGGTAGCTGGGGCTGGCGTCGCAAACTATAACACAGACAACTCTAGCAGCTCACGTGTTCCAGGATCATGTGGAACACCTTTTTCCTAAACTGGTGTGTGAGTTTCTTAGGGCTGCTATAAAAACAAAACAAAACAAAACAAACAAACAAACAAAGACCACACACTAAGTGGCTTAAAACAACAGAAATTTGTTCTATCAAAGTCCTGGAGACTTCACAGGAATATGAAATCTAGGTGTCAACAGGGCCACCCCTCCTCTGAAGGCTCTAGGGAAGATCCTTCCCCGCCTCCTTGTCTCTTCCTAGCTTCTGGAGTTCCCAGCAGTCCTCGGCATTCCTTGGCTTATAGCAGAACCACTCCCATCCCTCCCTGTCTTGGTCTTCTCCCCTGTGAGTACCGCTGAGTGTCCTCTCCTCTCTTATAAGAGGCCCACCCCAATCCAGTAGGAGCTCACGTTAACTAATCACACCTGCAAAGATCCTGTTTCCAAATAACTTGAGTCTGAGGTTTTGGTGGACATGAATGGAAGGGGGGACGAACTGTTCCGGTTTCAAACCAGAACAACTAGTCGTTTCTGCCCCTTTTAATTCCCCCACTACCTGCTGGTACCCAAGTCTGATATTTTTTTTTTTTAAAGATTTATTTATTTATTTTAGAGAGAGGGAGTGGGGAGGGGCAGAGGGGAAAGGGAGAGAGAGAGAGAATCCTCAAGCAGACTCCCTGCTGAGTGTGGAGCCCAACACGGGGCTCGATCCCAGGGCCCTGAGATCATGACTTGAGCAGAAATCGAGAGCCAGCCGCTTCACTGACTAAGCCACCCAGGCGCCCCCCAAGTCTGATATTTTTTTGCATCCTTGCTGCATGAAAGGAAACAAAGATAGGAATTACAATCATGTCCTGCTCTTTTAATGACCTCTTGTAAACCTACCGGACTGTAAACTTGATCCGATCAGATCCAAGAGCTGACCAGTCAGATCTGTATGGCTCCGTGGCTAAGGGCCAGAGGCTGTAGCCAGACCGCCCAGGTTCAAGCCCTGGTTCGACCTTTCTACTATCTGGGTGACACTCTTTGTGCCTTGGTTTCTTCCTCTGTAAAAGGTAGTTGATGAAAGAAGTCCTATTTCGTGAGGTTGTAGTAGTAAAAGTTAAATGAGCAAATGGGACTGCATTCTCAGTTGAGTGCCTGACACAGCATCAGCACTAACTACGTGTTCTTCATTTGTGTCTTCTGGGGGAAGCAGGTATGAGAAAGGAGGCTTAAAAATACTTTCCTCTCTGAAAGGCCTTACCCCAACAGCCTTTGCCCCCTCCTCCCTCTTGCCCCAGGCTGACCCAAGCCCATGGGACACTGGGCTGGAATATGAAACCTACAAGACCTCCTGGTCTCCATGCCCTTCTGAACAATCAACGCTTTGTTCTGGGGCCAGACTTAAGGCTCCCAGCTCTATTGTCCCTTCGGGTGGGTCATCTCCCCGAGGCTCTCAGAGCTCACGAGCAAATAGACTTCCAGAGGCCCATCCCATCAATTTACCAAGCCCACTCAGACAGGGCTGGGGCTCAAGCCGGGGCCATGGCTGGGCCCACTAACAGCTGAACACACACCGCTGCCACTAGGTTATCCCTACCTTGGGCTGGAGACACAGCCGGGTGGGGGCTCCTGAGGCCCGAGCAACTCCCGAAGTTGTAAATCAGGCCCTGCCAGGATCACCCAGGAAAGGATTTGGGGCTGCCTCCCGTCTGAAGGCTCTCACCCTCTGCCTGCTTTTGGTGAATGGCAAATAAGACTGGCTTCTCCAGAGTAGTGGGAGGCTGGCGGGGGGCCAACTTGCTATTGATTTTTCCTGCTAGGGTCTAGGCCAAGACAAGAGGCTGCTTTTTGCATCAGCTGCGTGGGCCAGCTCGGGAAAGGCCGGGGGCGGGGGTTGTGTGGGGAACTCCTTTGCACGACCCTGGGCCCCTGGCTGATGTCAGGGGAGAAAAGGGCACAGGGCACGTGTCAGAAGCAAGAAAATGACTCTGGAGCCGTCGTGTGTCTGGTGCAGTGGGGGATGGCCAGAAAGACGCTGCCCTGCTGCACTCCAGCCAAGGGGCCAATGGGTTTTTTGTTTTTTTATAGTTGGCAAAAATACCCTTCCGGGTCTGGCCTCACGGTGGGAAAGGGATTGACACTTCCAACGGCCCTTCCTTCTGCCCAGATGATGGCCGCTGAGCAGAGCAGAACAGAGCAGAACCTCAAGCTCGGCGTTCAGGCTCGGTCCCTCATATTGTGGATCCTGGAGCAAGAGTACGCATGGGGGCTCGCATCCATTATCTCTGAGCATTCTAAAATTGTAAACCTCGCTAGCAAAATGTTATGTAAAATCCATGCTACCCTCCAACCTTGACAGATAATACCTTCCCGATCCCTGCAGCACCAGGACCGAATTTAGATTTCTCGGGATCCTTGGCGTTCCATGCCAGAATATGGAACCTGGGGAGAACCACTCCCTAGCGCCCTGCCCACTTGTCTTGTTTCACCCCTGGCCCCTTTCTAGGTGGTGAAGAGCCTCGCTCACGCCCTTGCTTGCTTATGGACACTCCCAGCTGCACCATAATCAACTCAGGCTTGGAGTGTCCGTGTTGTTGGCAGGTTTGGTCTCCCAAAAAAGAAAGAAGGGAAGGCATGTGCTCACATCCTGGAAATAGGGGCAGGGCCACTGGGCAGGACAGTTTGGAATCCCAGGTACCCAGAGTGGGGACTAGAAGGGGCAGGGCACGGGACCCAGATGGGCACATCCCCTCATTCCCGGCGACTCTGTGGAGGGAGGCAGGAGGCCAGGGGCGCCCTTTAACACAGGGGCCAGGGCACGACCCCCTTGCCTCATTTTAAAGGCTGTTCCGTCCATGCTAACAACACTGCGAAATTCCAATCCCGTGCCAGTGTGGAGACAAGGCTCGTATGGCAGGGAGCGGTGATTTCTGAAGTTTGGGGGACACGAATCCTTGACTTGCCTTCCCCCCAAGGAAAAGAGACCACCTCAGAATCAAGGAAACCAGAGACCAGCACAGCAGCTGCAGGGCGGAGAGCACCCCGAGAATGGCCTGTGCCTTCCTTCTGGCCTGCTCTGGTCGGCAGATCCAAGACAGCGCCTCCCTCCCTCCACCATCCATGTGTTTTCTGTTGTTTCCTAAGCCTCAGCTTGGCAGGCCCCCGAGGGCTGCATCCCTAGTTTTGTCTGCTCTTTTGTCTGATGCGTTTCTTCCTACCTCCCTGAGCTGGCAGCAGTCAGCCCACGAAATGAAGCTCCTGCACCTTCACGAAAAGATTCATCATGTTCTTCTCTGAAAAGGCCTTTCTAGCCCTCATTTTTCTCCCTCTGGCCTGCCATTTCCCTTTTCTCTGGGTCCTATTATATATTTTTTTAGCAGCCTTGGTGTTCCTGCATTTTTTTACCGCGAAGTTGACGGTTACATAACAGTCTCATGGACCTGCCTCCCAGAAGCTGAAGTGTCTGTTGCTATAACTACAATGCTCATAAATTCAGCCTCACTTAAAATTATGCATTTTCCAAACTCCCCACATGAAGACTTAGAAGGGTTGGGCTAGCCGGATTTTTAACCGTAAAGTTCATGTCTAGCCCCCCAGATCTGCGCTGTTTAAAGGGAGCTGGGTTTCTCTCCATTCCTGCAGGTGTCTTCCAGGCTAAGTTTTGTTTCCGTATCTGGAATCACAGACGTTCAGCACTGTCCAGGAAATAGATGTAACTTTGCCACCGGATCCTATAAGAAATGGGATCGATAGGGCGGGAGAAGAGGAAATGTGGGATTTTTTGAACGAGGCGGCAGGTTGTGTCCTCAGTCTGTTTTCCTGCTACACCTGTGTTTCTGACTTGGGCTCCTGTTCGGGAGCTCTGTGTGGGAACCAGGTCATGTCTGAGGGGCTGAGGGGACCTTGCCAACCGGTAATAAGCAATTGTTACTGGGGAAAAGGAAGCCGGTTCTAAAAGAACTATGGGGTCGGGAATCCATTCACTACCTGTCGTTCCTGCTGCCACGGTCCTGATCTAAGACTTCAGCTTCTCCTCTCAGGAATACTTCCATGGCTTCTAGGAGACAATGCTACTTGGCCAAAAATATGCATTCTCCTCTTCCTTTATAGATAACCCCAATCCAGTTGGTAATGGCAACATGCCACACTGAAAACTACCTTCACAGCTTCTCTCAGAGATTAGGGAATGCATTTGCTATCTGTTGCTGTGTAACAAACCACCACAAACTTGGCCCAAAACAACACACCGTTGTTATCATAGAGTTTCGACAGGTCAGGGATCTGGGCATGTTCTCCCTGGGTCCTTTGCCTCATGCTCTTTCCCCAGGCTGCAGGCAAGGTGTCAGCCAGAGCTGGGGTCAATGGAAGGTTCCACTGGGGCAGGCTGTGCTTCCAAGCTCACATGGCTGTTGGCAGAACTCTGTTCCCTTGAGGGCTGTTTTGATGAGGGACTCAGTTCCTTGCTGACTGTTGGCCAGAGGCTGCCCTCGGTTTCTTGCCACACGAAGAAGGAAATATTCTCTCCAACAGGGCTGCTTGCATCATCAAAGTGTGCAAGGGGAACAGGCAGTAGAGTCTATTAGCAGGACAGAGGGTAGAGTCTCTTGTAAGCTAATCATGGAAGTGACATCCTATCGCCTTTGCCGTGTTCCACTGTTTAGAAGCAAGTCGCTTCTAGGCACCATGGTACGCTGCTATTGTTTAAGCTTCTGGACTCAGAAGCTATGTTACAATCCTTGGACTTTCCAGCTACAGGAGATAATAATCCTCTCCCCGCCTTTTAGACTTAAGCCCACCTGAGCTGAATTTTCCATCACTTGCAACCAAAAGAGAATATCCTCATACTGTAGGCTTTAATGAATATTTGATGAGTGGATTTAAAGGAAGTGCTGAAGAATTGATAAGCAATTTTAGAACTCTGAAGGCTGGAGATCCTAGAAATAACACCCAGGGGTTGGCAAACTTTTTCTGTAAACAGCCAGGTAGTAAATATTTTAGGCTTTGCGGACCACACGGTCTCTGTCACGACTAATCAACCCTGCCACTGCGGCGCGAAAGCGGCTGTAGATGGTACACAGATGAGCAGGGCTATGTCCCAATAAAACTTTATTTACAAAATCAGGCAGCAGGTGAGATTCATCCCGCAGGCTGGAGGTTCCTAACCCCTGGCTTAGGGCACTGGTGCGTGTGGCCAGGACTGTTAATTGTATCACATTAAAAAAAAAAAAAATCTGAGTGGACTAGTCACCTTGGGGAATGTAGCTGCAAGGTTAGGTTATGTTTCTTCACAGTCTCCTCCTGTCCATCAACCCTCTCTTCCTTGCTTGGTGCATTTGGTACCTGGAGTGATTTGGCAGGAGGGAGAGGGCAGCCAGTCCTGTTCAGCCCCACGTTCCGCCTCCATCAGGAAGTTGGCCACGAGAACCATCATCCTGAGCCTTTCTCTCTTCCTTCCCTTCCTCTCTCATACACAACGTTTGCCTTCTTCCCTCTTCCTCTGCATGCACATTGTGTTCCTTCTCCACTTCTGCCCCCTTCTTCCATCCAGATAGGAAGAGGGGGGCCTTCCCCAAGGCCTGACCAAACCTTGCGTGCTTCCCCCCTAAGTCTGGGGGAGTGAAGAGGCATCTGAGCTGTTCTCCAGGGGAGAGTTGGGGAAACACCCGGGAAAGTTCCTGACAGAGTGGGCCCTTTCCCCTAGAGCGTAAGTTGCAGGAGGGCAGGGGCCGTGTCCACGGTCTATCCCCAGGGCTCAGCGCAGTGCGCACCGCACACTCAGGAGATGTGCAGCAAATAGTTGGTGAATCAATCAATGGACTGAGCCCTTGCAGCTGGTATTCTGAGTGATTTCTCAAATGAAGGCTCACTTTATTTTCAGGCTGCTAAAGACTCTGCTTCCTTAGCTTAGCTCCAGGCCAGCTGCAAAGTTTCCCTAAGCTGGAGGTGGGAGGGGCAATCCTGTCCTCTGTAATCTTTTTAAGTGACTTCTTTGGAAAAGGCTTTGCATGCATTAAACACTGGGTTGGCAGAGTCTTAAGCATCTTTCAGAGACAGTGTCAGGCAGCTGCTGCCAATAGGGACCACAGGAGGCTGGGTGGAAGATGGATGGGGGATTAGCTCCTCTCTCTGGAGCCAAGGAGGGGCAGAGCCAAGGGCTGCTCAGAGCGCTGTCCAGAGTGATCAGGCCCCTCACGGTTTCCAGAAAGTTATGAGTGCCCCTCTTTCTTCGGTATCAGGCACAGTGTGGCCCTGCCATCGGGAACACAGTCTCGGTACGTACTTGGCCTCGGTTTACAATTCTCCCACCTCCCTGATGAGCTGTGTAACCCTGAGCAGCTTGTGTCCCCTCTCTATGCCCAGGCTCTCTTGTCTTTGTGATGAGATACTGTGCCACGGACCTACACTGTAACACAGGGGTGGATTCTACAGTCAGCTGGAAATCATGTGTAGTCCAAAATACCCTTGAAAAATGACTTAAATCGCCATAAAATTTAGTCTATGTGATTTTGTGTATCTACAACGCTGCACAGAATTTTCCAGGCCCATTAAAGGACCAATGGAAAATCTGAGTGCAAGTTTTTGGGAAGTCAGATCTTTCTGCCTTCCAGATAATTATCAAAACCCTGGCAGTGAGTGGAGGTCTGTAGGGTGGGTGGGGTGAAGATTTCTCAAGGGCTCTGGCTCGCCTGAAGCCTTTTCTCCACTCTGGTTTCTAGTAAGCTTCTACAGCCATCGTACATGTTAATTGTTTTGTTTACAATTGGAAAGATCAAAGAAATAGTGGTGTTGTGTGGGCTGGGGGTGGGTGGGAGTTAGGAAAGTTGAAAAGCCCCCAGAGAGTTGTCCCATAGATTAAATGAGGTACTGTGTAGTTACTGTGTAGGGCACTGCTCGGCACAAAGCAAGTGCTCAGTAAGGAGAAGTTTCAGCCTCACATTATTATGGTTATTATCCCCTAAGAACCTCAGTTCAGCCTGGCCTATAATTATTTAGAGAGCAGAGTGGTACTAGTCAGCGAGGTATCTGCATCCATACACCCGGATTTCTTTGCGCTTCTCCTGTACCCCAGGTCCCCTGGTCTCACTGGCCCCCAGCCTGCCCCAGAGCCCCCGTGGGACTCGCGGGCCGTCCTCAGGCTGCTGGAGCCAGCTTAGGCTGTGCCTTCAGAGAGCTGGAAGTGCCTGGGGACTTCTGGCCCACCTTGGCCCCTGGCCCTGGCAGTCCCAATAAGGACAGCTCTGAGCTGCTCCTTGAGGGATGCAGCCCCTTTGTCCCCAGCCCCAGTTCTCACCCCCCTACTTCCTCATAAGTCACTTTCACATGAATCTTCATTTTCATGGTCTGCTGCTAGGAACCCAGTCTAAGACAGAGAGGGACGGGGATTTTCCCTGCTGCAGGGAAGGCAACCAGAGTGAAGAGTAGTGGGCCGGGGGGGGGGGGGGGGGCAGCGGGAGAGGAAAGCCAGAAGTACCTGGAGAGAAAGGGAGTGGGGAACAGAAATGTTTGCAGTGGAGGCAACTTCAGGTACTAAGACACAATGATCTGGACTTGACAAATGGAGAAACTGAGGGCCAAGAGAGGAGGTGACATGCCTGAGGACTAACAGCATCACTAGGGCAGAACTTGGCATGGCATCTGGCCCATAAAAGTGCCTCCAAAAAGCTTGTGGAATAAAAGAGTGAGTGGGTGAATGGCCAAGACTGCACCCCAGGCCCCTAAGCCAACAGGCTCAAGTGCAGCTTCAGATAATATCCTGTCCTGAAACAGCTACCCTCCAGTGCCTCTGGGGCTCTGCTCCCCACACTCCTGGTTCTGGGAGCATGCCCCAGCCAAAGACCTGGCACGATGTCCTTGTCATCAGCCCAAACATGCAAGGAGGTCATCCCTCCTTCCTTCCTTCCTTTCTTGGCCAGAAGGGCATTTCACAGAGATCAGAGATCATCAGCCCTGAGCGCCTCAAACCCATGTGCACCTGCACCTCCTGGTTGTTCAAATGCAGATTCTGATTCAGTGGTTTTGGGTGGCCCTGAGAGTCTGCATTTCAAACAAGCTCCCAGACGGTGCTTGTCCCCAAACCCTACTTTGCAGAGCAAGGTTCTAAGAATATGGCTTTGTTTGCCCTGTCCCCTCCTCCCAAAATGACCCTTTCCCCTTACCCATCCTTTGAGGTTCAGCTCAAATGTCACTCCCAATCCCCTTGTCTTCCTTCTTCTTTCAGTGGGAAGAAATCTCTTGCCATGCCAGTTCTTCTGTGCCTCTTATAACATTAATGCCCTCTCCTTAGGGCATAGTTACTTGTGTCCTAAACCGGGAGCTCCTCAAAGAGCTCTGTGATTTTGTTCTGAAATTCCCGTAGCTCTTACTTTACTCCCTGGCACACTGCCGCAACTGCTCACTTGTTACGCCAGGCGCCAGGCTCAGTCCCTGGTGGGCAGGATCTCAGTAGTCGTCGAAGAGTCTTGGGAGGTTGGCGTTAATATCCAGAGTCTCACAGAGGTTGGGTGAATTGTCTGCGGTCATAGCTAGTAAGTGACCAACCCCAGTGAAGGCATCTGTCAACTGCCAGAGCCCAAGCTTTTACGCATTTTGTATGTGTTGAATGAATAAGTGGGTGGATGGATGGATGGATGGATGGGCATTTCAGATGCAAGGACTGATTCTGGGTGAAATGTTCCTTGTAAAGTTAGGAAATTCACATGCTTTGGCTCGGGGCAGGGCTGAGTCTCCCTGATCCCTCCTTCTTCCCAATGCTGCGATTCCCAGGAAATTCTGATTCATAATGAGACCCCGCCTACGAAGAAAAGGAAACTGACATACTCAGCCCCTATTGCACTTTCCTACACCCTCAGGTTCAGTCCTCAGTATCTCATCTGTCACCAAATGGGGTCTCCCTCCTCCCAAAGGGTGCAAGAGCGCTCTGCTCCCTGCCTCCAGGGGCTGGGGCTGGTGGGGGTGGGTGCCGAAGCACAGAGCAGCCTTTGAGAAAAGCACAGCGGCTGACGTGGAAGCAGGCAGCTGTTGGCCTTTACTTCACTGGAGCAGCTTATCTCAGATCATCTCCTCAATCACAGGCCCTTCAACAGCTTCTGACAATCAATTCATATCCCCCTGCGGCAGGGAGGTGGAAAGAATTACCGTATTTACCTGTGTATAAGCTGCAGCTTTCCTGTGGCCAGTGGCTCCCTGAGGGGACCCACCTGCTGCCCCTGCAGGTTGGTAGGAAAGCCAGGTCATTCCTCTTAGTCCTCTTTGATCCTGCCAAATCCTCATGATGGGCCTGGAACAGGGTGGAGTTGAGGACCGAGTGAGATCAAGCATGGAAGGGGTCAGTGCTTCCCAAGCTGGCAGCTGGAAGGTGCTCAGCAAATGAGAGGGAGGTGTGCTTGAGACTGATTTCCGGGGAATCACAGTGCATCGGGCAGCTTCCTTGAGTTCATTCCTGTGCTTCCTACTCATCCTTCAGGAATCTTCCTCCATGGAGCTCCTCAAGTGGGGTCAAGCAGCTCCCATGGCTGAGTTTCTCTGTCTGCATTTCAGAGCATCTGTCTCTCCTGCTTCTCTCTGCTTCCTGCTACTGTCGTCTCCTTCTCCAGGTCCATGTGGGACACGTTGTGGGATCACTGTAAATACTTGTGTAAAGTATATCAGATGCCCTCCAGTGAGGGCAGAGGGGCATGGGGAAGCACGCACAGAGGGAAAGCACTTTGGGTGGGGGTTGGGGCGGAGGAGGAGGCTGGAAAAGGTCTTTGGGACCAGATCCCAAGGGACAGGCTGACACCTGTATGGAGTTAGGACTTGACGCCTGGGAGAATGAAATGAGGCTAGTGAGAAGCTCAGCGCAGGATTTAGGAAGCTCTTTGGCATCTGTGTGAAGGATGGACTATGGGATGTGAGGGACAGAGTGGAAAGAGGGAGAACAGATAGGAAACTGTTGCTAGAATCAGGATGAAATATTTAACTATTGGTCCCAGAGCAATGGGACAGCTGGTAGGTTATGAGATCAGCCAATCAGAAGGGGCTGGAGCAAGGTGTTGGTGCCCCTGCTGTGTTCAGCATTAACTCTTGATTGGCTAGACAACGGCAGTCTGGGGATTCCAGGAGAGGCGCCTGGGTGGCCTGGGTTGGGAGGACTCAGGTCAGTGGATACTTACCAACAGATACAGCAATAGCGCAATATTTTAACAATGGCCATGTCAGTGCATATGTGGTGGTGGTCAGCACTGGCTGGTGCCCGGGGCTTGGAGAGGCAGAGACAGATTTCAGAGAGATTGCTCAGATAAAATTGACCGGAAGGTTCAGTGACTACTTTGGTTCCCACGTCATCATAAGGCAACTGCCTTGTTCAGAGTTTTCAGGAGTAGGCAGAAGGCATGGCATCACCCCCATGGCCATGTTGGTTTTTAACCTGTGCCTGTTCATATCCACACTTCCTTCTTCTGATACCAGCCCCTCATTTACCTTTGGGGAAACATCCTTCTCCCACTCTTAATCCATTTGGTCCCAGAGTTCACATGTTACTAGGTCTGGCCCACCATCCGCTGGACCGAGTGACTGGTTTAGCGATGAGTTTGTGATCCTGGCCGGCTCCATAAGAGTCAATCCTAGGAATTTGATTGGAACTTCTTGCAGAAAGAAGTCCTCTTTCTACTGAGACTGCCAAACTGGAGGATCTAAACTTAAAGGGAGCTTGCCTGAGAATGAAACCCACACAAAGCAAAATAGGGCTAAAAGTCAAGAGTTCCCAATGAAAGAGCTTGAGCCCTTGGATCCTACTATGCCTGAAGACTACACCTACCTGTAAGTTACTTGAGCCAAGAAATTTCGTTTTGTCCTAAAGCCAGTTTGAGTTGGGTCTTCCATTATTTACCAATCAGATTACTCTCTCTTGAGAATTAGGAATTGAGACAAAGACCGAAGGCCATTTATATTGGCTTAAACTAAAGCCAATGATGCCAGGTCAGAGTCGCCAGGTGCTCACCTAAGCAGAAATCCCAGAGAGAGAGGAGAAAGGAATAAGAGCAAGAGTGAGATGGAACAGATGGACAGAGGGAGGTTAAGATGAGAGCCCATGGGGCTTCACAGAGAAAAATGAGAAAAGCCTTCTCTCTCCTCTTGGGTGGTGGTGGGGCGGGGGGGTGTCGGTCTTCATGGTCCCTGCTTCGAACCGGCAGGGATCCTTACTGCATTTCCTACCCTTGGTTCCTTCCCCAGCCCTCGTTCCTTCCAATAAGTTGGCCTCCTGGACTTGAGTTAGAGTGGATTTCTTCTCCTTGCCCTGAATGAATTCATAAAAAAACAGAGCAGCTGATTTGATGGGGCTTGAGAAATTGGACAGGGAAGAGAAATGGACCAAGGATGATATCAGGGATGATATCATGGGGAGAGGAGAGAAGAGGCATGAGGTTGGGGCTGGGGGAATGACCCGGAATTAAAGCTGGTTCAGAATAGCCCATTAAGCTTCTTCGTGAGCCTGCTACAAATAATGCAAAGTCCTCCCCGCTGGAAACCCAAGGGTCCAAGAAGCTCTAACAACCAGAATTCCGTGATCCTGCCCTGCATGGACACTCAAAGGGATGTTGGTGGGCCCTTGCCCACAGCTGTGCTGCTCTTACCCTGGGTTTTAACCTTCCCTTCTAATGGCTCCTGCCCTCCACCAGCAGCTGTGAGGTTGCCCTCCTCCCTTTGCTCCCTTTGCCTCCTCATCACCATCCCCACCCATCATCCCACACTCACCAGCCTCCCCGGGAGTAATTGGCCTCAATCTTTCATTCCCTAAGTCCTTGGGTAAAGACATCCTCACGGCTCTGTGGCAGCTCTGCACGGATCCCCTTGGCATTCACTGTTCTCACATACATGGAGGGCTTCCTGTAGCTCGTGCGTGGCACTCTCTGCCAGGGAGCCTTCTTTGGCCAGAGCATTCTTGAGAGCAGGGGCGGGGCAAGCCAGAATGCTGGGGAGTTAACCCCCAGAGGAGCAGCCTCGGGCCAATGCTAGGCAAGAGTTGGTGGGCAAACACCCCAGCTTCTTTGGTCCTTAGGTGGGACAACTCTAACACCTTCCCACGCCGTCTCTCATGGTCTGCTCCTGGGAGAGCCCTACTTAAGTCAGACCAGTACATCCCTAGTTCCAGCCACGGTCATTTCTTACCTGGATTCCAGTCTGGCTGCCCTCCAACCCATCCTGTAGCCACGGAGCTTTCCAAAATGCCAAGCTAAGAATTTCCCTTCTGTACTCCCCATTGACCTTGGGCAAGTTCAAACCCCTTAGGTGGATGATGGACCCTGCCAGTCCCTGGGCACTGACCCTTCCAGCTTAGTCTCCCCCATCCCCTGTGGCTTCTCTCCCCCTAAACTCCAGCCACATGCAATTCCTGGAAAGTCTACTGGCGATGCTCATCGTCAGTCTGGGCCTTTACCTGAGCTGTTCCCGTCTCCTAGAATCTCCTTCCCCTTTCTCTTTTCCTAACGCCTTGCCCCGGCCCATACTAACTGGTATTTGTAGGTCTCAGTTCCTCCAGAGAGCTTTCCCCACTCCAGTAGTTAGACCCTTGTATGCACAACCCCCTGCTCCTGCTCTCTTCATCCTGGGGCATTGCTGTTTGCTGTCTGCCCTTCTCTGGGGAGCCATGGTGCTCAGCCCTGATCAAGCATCGGAAAGAATGCAGACCAATTAAATTGGAATCACTGGGGGTGGGGCCCAGCATCAGCGTTTCTTAAAAGCTCTCTTGGTGATTCCAATGTGTTGGCTGCGAGGAAAACCACATTCTGAGAGCAGGATCTCTGTGAAGGTAGGGGCTAGGTCTCATTTATTCATCTCCAGTTCCTGGCACACAGTAGGAGGCCGCTGGTAAATGTTGGCTGTGAATACGAATGACGCCTACGGACACACTGTCCTTGTGTGCCAGGCACTATTCTAGGAAGCTGGGAGAAGGCATATAAGGCCTACCACACGCATATGGGAACTGGGGGCTCCAAAGAACTGTCTGTCACTAAGACGTCTCATTGTCTAGCAGGCAGAAGCCAGCCTCTTGCCAAAGCAGAGATGAAGTCGTCATCTAGTTCTGGGGCATGCCCGCGGGGGTCCCTGCTGAGCTGCCAAGGCACCCGCAGGTCCCCTCTGGTAGCAGCCATAGAGCCGGAAACTGGAGGCTGGGGAGTGGGCCCCTGATTTAGAAGTGAGTTTGTGGGAGAGGGGTCTTTCCGATGCATCGTTTCTGGGGTTGCTACAGAGTTGGGTCCAGCATTGGACCCACGTATAAAATATGCCCCCATCTGTACTGGAGGGCACGGCATTGGAGTGGGATCATTGGGGGGTGGTGGGCGCACTCCTGCCAGGGAAAATGTGCCGGAGAGAGTACACCAGAGAGCCTCGAAAGTCCTCTCCCAGCTTCGCTGGCAAGAATGAAAATATATGGTTTAATAAAAACGGCTGATTCAATTTCAAACAAGTGGCTCCTACCCACCTCTAAGTAGCTGCTGGTAAAAATCCAGGCTCTGGCCTTGTTTTAAATGAAGCCTGAGAAAGGGGAAAAAAAAAAAAAGGCCGATGCGGTGGGGGGAGGTCATGGATCTTTGGGTGAAGCTTGTTTTAGCTTGAGTTTTTTGAAATGGAGTCAAAGCCAGGGGTTCTTGTTGTTTATTATTTTTCCTCCCGCACAAAGCAGGCTCTAAATGGCATTAGCTGTAATGAGGCTGCCCCCTGTGCTGCCAGATGGGGGGCCTGGGGTGGGGGGAGTGGTTACAGGCGGGGGTCCCTGCAGGGCTGGTTGCTGTCCTGGGAAGGGGGGGCTCTCTGAAGTGCTGGGGGGCTGCCTCCCTTTGTTCCAGCTTTCAGGCCAGACGGAGCCTGGGCGGAGCAGGGTGGCATTCCTCACGCCTAGCCCCAGCTGCCAGTTCCCTGGTTATCTGAATTGAAGAGGTCAGAGGTTAAGTGAGAGATCAGAGTCCTTGGGTCAGGGAAAGAAAAACAAATCCCCAGAGCCTTTGGCTGTGCTCTTGAAGCGTGTAAGCCGTGCCCTCCAGTACAGATGGGGGCATATTTTATACATGACCCTGTCCTTTTCTGTTACCATGTAAATTGATTGATTTTTTTTTTCTTTAATCGAGTTAGGGGAATTTCATGGAGGAAAAACAAGGGTTGGTGGAGCATTTAGATTTTGTTGGAGGCCAGGAGGGGCAATTCCAGTCTGGCTCCCGCTTCTTGAGAGGAAGCCATCCACAGTTGCGTCCCTCAGTTTCCCTGTTTGCAGATGACAAAGCCGAAGAGGTGATAGGACAGAAAAAGGATCTGAGAAGCCCAGGAGCTGATTCAGAAACCGGGAGGTAAAACTGGCCATTATGAAGGAAAGAGGCACATTTAAGAGCTTGTTATTCTGTGGTTCTAATAAGCTCCTCGTCGCTAAGGCTCATCAGTCAGGAAGCAGTTGGGGAATCACCACTGGGTTCTTAGCCTTGTGCAAAGGGCTGGAAGGGGTACTGAAGGGTAAGGCAAGATAGTGCCTCGCAAGGGGTGTGGTACGTTCCTTTAGAGCCAGAAAGACTCCAGCAAGTCGTGGCGCCGCCAGTTCCTAGCCGTGCGTCCTTGGGCCAGCTTCTCCAAGCCTCACTTTGCTTATCTGTAATATGGGAGCAATAAGCCCACATCAGTGCACCCCAGTGCTTGTGTTTCTTCATCTGAGGGCTTTCTCTGGCTGCTTGCTCCCACGTCATCTGCCCCGCAGGGGCCAGAAGTGCCCAGGAATGAATGCCTCAACCAACCCAGGCTCTCAACAAACCCATGTCTGATGGGAGCTGGTGAGTAAGTCCCCTGACTCCTTGCCCCGTGGGTATCATGACTCCGAGGTGTGAGCATTCCACACCATTGCCCAGGATTTCCCCAGCGGGATTAAGCTCCAGCTTCCCAGGAGGTTAACTTGCTTGATACCACGCCTTTTACTGACTGCCTTCCCCACCACCCCGCCCTGATTTCCTTCAGTTCCTGAATGAACTGCTTGTACCCGAGCCCCTGCTCAGGATGGGCTGCGACAGTGGGGGCAATGATGAGAAGAAGCAGGGTTTATCGTGGGGGTTGTTGTAATTAGTGAGCAGCGCCGGTGTGTATGGAGAACCTGACACAGACTGAGCCCTCAGATAAATTACTATTATTGACAAACCTCTTACAACTGATCTGCAAGAGACGGTGCTTTACAGTGAGCACGCTTATTGGAGGAGGACGCAGAGGACTCAAAAGACAGGAATGCTTAAGGAGAGCCCCCCAAAGAAAGTGGGGTCTGAAGACAGAGGGCAGTCATTATAAGCAGTCACATCCAATGGCCTTGAGAGAGTGGCCAGCTCCTGGAAGGTGCTGAGTACTGCTCTATATTTTGGATGTTTTTTAAGCTCTCAACACATCTTGAGGCTCCCTCTTAGCCCTGGGGAAAGTTTTAGCAAATATTTGAATAATGTCCGTGTTTCTTGTTAGAGTCTAAGGCTCCAAAGGGGGCAGACAGGCCAGGTCTGGTCGGTGCTGTGTCCCCTGCACCTAACACACAGCCTCACATATATGTATCTTAGGTCTGTAGTAAATGAGCAGATGAGTAAGTTAAGAAATGAAGAAGGAATGGACAGGCACAGTCAGGCTGCTAAACCGAGCGAGTCTAGAAGTGGGCTGGGGCAGGCCGGGTTAGGGTACTAGCAAAGGGACCTATCTGGCAGGAGTGAAGAAGGAAGCATTGTGAAAAAGGAGACTCAGGGCAAATAGTACAGGGCTGGATGCTGACTTAGGACACTGGGCTTTTATTCCGACGGTAAGTGGGAGTCATGAGAGGTATTTGAGCTAGGAGGTGACATGGCAGAAACAATTCTTGTAGGAAGACTTCTGGCATTTTCCTCAGCGATTAAACGAAGTTTAAATACCACTGAACCATTGAGTTTCTGAGAACTTAAATGAGATCATATATGGGCAGTGGTGAGCACAGTGCCTACTATCTATGATAGCAAGCACCCAGTAAATGTTAGCTAGGTTCTTGGTTGGTTCTCCTTGGTAGTGATTTATAAAAAGGAGATTGGCAGAGCACCTGGGTGGCTCAGCCGGTTAGTGTCTGCCTTTGGCTCAGGTCATGATCCCAGGGTCCTGGGATTGAGTCCCTCGTAGAGCTCCCTGCTCAGCGGGGAGTCTGCTTCTCCCTCTCCCTCTGCCACTCCCCCTATTCCTCACGCTTGCTTGCTCTCTCTCTCTCTCTCAAGTGAATAAATAAAATCTTAAAAAACAACAACAACAAAAAGAAGCTTGGCAACAGAGAAGAGCAGGAGGCCATAGGTGGAGGCCAGGGGTAAGTGGGAGAGAAGGTAGGTACAGTGAAAGCTGTCCTGGGCCACCCACATTCCCCCCCCCCACCCCACAACCCCGTTAGGGAAGGCTTGGTTCTCCCCGCCGCTGGGATTGCTGTCAGAATGCCCTCTGTTCACCCAAGCCCTCACCCGCTGCCAGGGGCCGCTCCTATCCAGGGGTTGATCTATAGAGACTGTAAGAATCTGGCTCTTCTGCTCCAATCTGAGGCTCTGAAAGTCTGTACCAGCAGCTCCCCGCCTCTGTGTGGGGCTGGCTGAGGCCTTTGTGGAGACTGAATCACAGCTTCCCAGGGCCAGGGGCTTGTGGGCCTCGAGCTTGGTAGGAGGACAGGGGCCTGCAGGCCTTGGAAAGAGAGAAAGCCAGGAGGGGCTGGGGGGCAGGACCCAATGTGGCCCCAAGACCAGGAGAAGCAGACCTGAGAAAGGCTATGGGACTGAGCCACTAGCAAGCCAGCAAGGACCCCAGAGCCAGTGATTCCAACTAACGGGAGAGGCAGAGAAGAATGACTGCAGGGTGCAGAGGGTCTGCAAGGTGGGCCAGGAAGCGGGGGGGGGGGGGGGGGCTGTGAGAAGGGAGCCTGTCAAGTCGCCTCTTTACTTGGCTTGTGTTACATCCCATCATGGATTCCCATCAGAAAACCCACTGGCCAATGCTCAAGAGACATCAAATACCTCTTTAACCGTGAGATTTAAAAACAGCAATTTGTTTGGCAGGATTGCGAATGCAAGCCTTAGAGCTGTCATTGTCCCAGCATTGAAGAGACACTGCCATCCCAATTCGGGGCACTCTGTAAAATGACAGTGGGTGGCAGCCCTGCCAACACGTTTCCAGTCCTCTCTCTCACGGGCTCTTTGCTTTCTGTCCTCAGAACCCGAGCCCCATGCCTCTTCCCGTTCAGCCTCCCCTGACCCTCACTTATTCATTCCACAAATATCTATTGACATCCGCAAAATTACATCACCAGAGCCGCTCCTTAGAATTCTCGTGCCCCTCTGCTTCTACAGCCTCTCACAGGCTGGGCTCATGGGAGCATGGCCCGCAGGGCCCAGCAGCTCTCGGATCAGACGGGCCCTCCCCACTTCCCCGTGAACCCCTGCTGGTTCGCCCCTGTTTCTAACCAGCTCTGCTCTGCAAGATGCTTGCCTCCAGGGCAACCCTCCTAGGGACTTCTCCCCGGGTTTTAAACGAAGTTGAGACCCTCACACCCTGCAGTTTCGCAATTTTTTTCTTTCTTCCTTTCTTTCTTTCCTTCTTTCCTTCTTTCTTTCGTCTTTCAAAGATTTTATTTATTTATTTGTCAGAGAGAGAGAGAGAGAGTGCACACAAGCAGGGGGAGTGGCAGGCAGAAGGAGAAGCAGGCTCCCCACTGAGCAAGGAGCCCGAAGTGGGACTTGATCCCAGGACCCTGGGATCATGACCTGAGCCAAAGGCAGATGCTTAACTGACTGAGCCACCCAGGCACCCCTTGACAATTTCTTAGAGGTTAAACACACTTACCACCTGATCAGGCCATTCCACTTCTAGTTGTTCACCCATGAGAAAGGATAGCGTATGTCCGTACAGAGACCTGAACGTGAATGTTCATAGCAGCTTTGCTGCTTTTTATTGTTATTATTTATTTGAGAGAGAGAGTAGGGACAGAGGGAGAGGGAGAGAGAATCTCAAGCAGACATCCAGCTAAGCGCAGAGCCCGATGCAGGGCTCGATCTCATGACCATGAGATCATGACCTGAGCCAAAACCAAGAGTCAGATGCTCAACTGACTGAGCCACCCAGGTGCCCCTAGCAGCTTTGCTTCTAATAGGCCCAAACTGGAAATAATTCAAGTGTCCATCAACCAGTACATACATGAATAAAATATGATTCATCCTTGCAATGGCATACGACTCAGCAATCAAAAGGAATGAATTGCTGACACTGACAACAATGTAAGATTCTAGAGAAAGCAAACTAAGCTATAGTGACAGAAAGCAGAGGTGGTTGCCTGAAGGGATGGAAAGGAGAGAATTAGAGGGCATGAGGAAACTTCTGGAGGGAATGGATATCTTCCTTATCTTGGCAGTAGTTATAGTTACACAGGTATATCAAGGTATCAAAACTCACCAGACGTGCAGTTTATTGTATGTCAGTTATACCTCAATAAAGCTGTTCAAAACAATTTTTTTTTTAAACCAAAGTCCAGGAGGAGGAGGTCCACATGGTTTACTTAAAAAGTAAAATCTCTCTCAGGGAGAAAGCGCTTTGTTCGCGGGTTGACATGAGTTGATGCTTCAGCCTCTTCTTCCTGGAGACTTGACTGGGTGGTATATCCTTGGAATCACCCTTACCCTTTTGGCTTTAAGTGGATTTGCCTCCCACTTGATACTTATGTTCTGAAATAGCCAGCCTAATAGGAAATATTAGGTTTGATGAACTGAATAAACAGTAGTAACATGAGTGATTTTTAAGAGAAGAGAGTATCTGTTGGTCAAAGTCCTAGAGTTGGCTGCATGGCCAACTAAATTGGGCTTACTTACACCTGTAACTCTTTCCTTAATGTTTACCAGGATTCATTTCCTCCTTTCAAGATCAGTGTGCATTGACGCTGCTTTAAATGCACATGTCGCACTCATTTGGACGAGCCATGATTTCTGTAGCTTTTCTCGACTAACCTTCTTGTCGGATGTTTCAGGTCATCTCGGATATTTTCTCATTACACATCAGAGTAGACAATTTGGTCAGAAGCAATTTGGCCAAAAGTAAATTCTTTAAGCTGCCAGTGTGGTTGGGATGTTCAATTCATTGATAATGAAAAGTTTTAGTCATTCTGTTTATGCAAAGAACAGATTTTTGTGTGCCAAGGGGAAATTTTGCCTGGAATGATTTTGCAGCTTTTTATGCATCTCTCAGCAATTCCTCTTTGTACTTTTTTTTTTAATGTGAAGTTTTTGTTTGTTTCATACTTTTCTACTTTTAAATGTCTCCACATTTCCAATCAGGGATGCTCTGTTTGGGATCGGATTAAGAAGGAAACAACATAAGCTACCATCACCTGCAGGCTGGAAACAATGTAAGTGTTCGTCATTGCATGCCTTGTATAGAGCCCTCAAGGTTTATGACTGTGCACCAGTGATCGAAAAATCAGCCTTGGTTCACTTTGCTAAATAAAAACTTTCGGGAAAATATGGTTAAACAAACAGAAAGAATCAGTTGCTAAAAATAAAGCTGGTCTTTTTTTTTTTTTTTTTTTTAAGTGCAAATAAAGCTCCTACTCTCTTCCCTATCTGGGTTGAGAAAAGAAAAAAGCAACTTCTGACATCCGGGAACATTCACAGCTAGGCTATATTGTTCTCCTTTTGGACAGACCCAATCTCACAGAACACCAACAGCAGATAAGGTCACTCTGTGGCCGTAATAAAGTCAGCCAGAAAACATGGTCACTGTGCAACTCACAAAATGCCGAACAGCCCCCTCTCTCAGCTGACAGGAGTGACTGCTGATGCTTTATCCGTTATAGCTTTAGTCCGCCTTCCATATAGATAGGATTTATGGTTATGCCCAATCATAGAATTGCCCCTGCTCTCTGAGTGAGCTTGCTTCCTTCACCTTCCCCCAAATTACCCATCTGAAGCCCAGATCCTACACTAGGTTCTTTCTAACATGCATGGTGTGCATTTTTCCTCACCACAACGGTAAATCCAGCTTCTTCAATGACAGGTGTATTCCTGGTGGGCTGGGGCTAAAAGGCATTGGCAAGATTCTTTAATTCAATGTTTCTTTTATGTATTTGTTGTCCTTCAATAGCAGAACCTTCTCTTTACAGGCAAAACAAAAAAAACAGACAAGGAAAAAAGAGAGAGACCAACAATTATCCAACCCTCCCCAAGACAACTATTGTTAACATATTTGTTAACATCATATTTGTTAACATATTCCTGATTTCCTTTCTGTACATATACGTAGTTATTTTTATTTTTAAAAATAGGCCTAAATTATTCTATTTTGTGACTTGATTTTTTTTTTTCAACTTACACCATGACAGTGATGATTACATTTGGTATCTTAACTTGGTTAGGCTATGAAACCCCGGTGTTTGGTCAAACACTAGTCTACTGTGCTTCTGTGAAGGTATTTTGTAGCTATGATTCATATCTACAAGGAGTTGACTTTAAGGAGATTATCCTTGATAATTTGGGTGGGCCTTACCCAATCAGTTGAAAGGCTTAAGAGCAAAAACTGGGATTTCCTGGAGAAGAAGGAATTCTGCCTTGAGCCTGTAATATAGAAGTCTCGCCTCAGTTCTCAGCCTGCCCTACAAATTTCAGACTTGGCAGCCCCCACAATTCACGTGATCCAATTCCTTAAAACTCTCTTTTCCCCCTCTTCTGTTTCTCTGGAGAACCCTGACCATCTTTTGATGTAAACAGAGATATCTACCATATCTCTACCATATTACATATAATAATAAACATTCACTTCATGCTTGTGTAGCCATTTAACTAACTTGTTTTCTGCTTCATCTTATTAGCAGCCCAGAGGCGTGTTGGCTAAAAGGGAATTCGAAATTTTAAAAGTAGAAAAAAAATAAAACCCTAATATTTCTGAAAAATATATAAATATTTTGTGTCTAAAGATACGAAAAGGTCATAAAGACACCTTACTGTGAATCAAAATTATTCATACCCATGGTTGGTAATATTCTTTCCAATCAAATTGTCAGAGATGAAACCACAATTGCAACCAATGTGTTTTCAACCAAATCAAATGAAGCTACTGTAAACAAGGCTCTGATAGAATGTTTTTGTAATTAAATTTTTGCATATGTCAGAAAATATTTCCTTAAATTCTCAGAAGTGGAACTGCTGAGTCAAGCAATATGTGCTTTTAAAGTTTGAGGTCTGTAATTCTCCCCCTGGGATTTATTCCAAATCATGTATTTATAAGACAAAATTTTTGAGTACATCCTATAAGCCAGACTACATTAGGCCCAAGATACAGAGACAAATGAGCTACATCCTTGGTTTCAAAAGGCTCGTGGCCGAAGCTCATTTACCTTTGTGCCTAGCACAATGACCCAAAGGAGACACTCAACAAGTATTTGTTAACTGAACAAATGGACAAATGAATGAATGAATGAATGAGTGTGTATCAGTTAGCTGTTTCTACATAACAAAGTACCTTACTGGCTTAAAACAACGAACAGTTGTTATTTTGTATGATTCCGTGAGTCAGTTGGGTGGTTTGTCTTGTCTGGGCTCCCTGACTACTCTCTGCTGGGGCTAGCATGGCCTCACTCTCATATCTGACAGTGCTCAGGCTAGTTGGTCTTGAAGGGCTTTGGGCTGGGATGGTTTGTCTCTGCTCCCCAACGCCTCATATCCTCCCGTGGGCTAGCCTGGGCTTGTTCACATGGGGCTAGCCTCGGGGTTCCAAAAAGCAGAAGAGAGCAAGTGCTAAGTCACAGGCACTTTTCAGGTCTTTAGTTGGGTCACACTTGCTCCTGTCCCATTGGTCAAATCGAGTCTCATGGCCACACCCAGATTAGCATGGACAGGTATGGATCCAGGACTGGGAACACCAGCCGGTTGGAATAGAATTGCTTCTGAGTCTAAGCCCGTGGTCTGTATCCATTTACCTAAATGCCTGCGTTGGAAACTCAGTTCGGAGTTTCTGAAATTACACCTTGGGCCCTGAACTTTTCTACTAATGTGTGTTTAACCCAGTGTGTCCTATTCTGGAGACCACGGCCAAGAAAGGCGTTTCTGGGGAGACTGAATGTGAGCCTTGAATGCATGATCACTACCCTGCGTTCTGACCTTTTTCTTCGCAAGTGTGAAGAATGATAACTCAGTGGTGCTGGGGCCACCAGTGACTCATTCCATCTCTCCTCACGAACACAGATAAAGTTCATCTGTTACCTGGGTCCCCAACCACATAGCCTCTTGGCTCCACGGACCTCATTTTTCTACTTGCTCAGCACTTGGAGGGTGATTTAATGTGAAATTCCTTAGCATCAATTAAATGCTGGCCTCCGGATGGCACCGTGAGGGACTGCTTGGGGAGCAAAGCGGTACCTCTCATTACAACAACTTTGTGCGGATTTTCAAAGAACAGTTACCGAAACGATGCCTTCGCTACCACTTCTGTCCTGGAAATCTCTGCCGCCTTTTAAATGCACATGGCATGTTCAAACCAGGAGAAAATAGTTGATGGCAATCTCCTGCATTCTTTACTTGTGAGGGCACAGAGGTTAATTCGCAAAATAGTTCTCTAATGGAATCCAGATTTGGGGAAAGTGAGGAAACAAATTTAAAAATCATGTCTCCTGGGTGGGGGAGAGGGACACATTTGGAGGGTGTGGGTCCCCTGACATGGGTCTGTCTGGGTCAGTTAGGCAAATAGGATGATCTTAATAGCTACAATTTATTCTTCCTTTGGGGGCTCAGGGTTTCACCGACTGTTCTATGAGCTGTTAATTGTCTGAACTGTTGGATTCTGAGAAAGTTTCTTTGAGGGCATCATGTGGGAAAGAATTCCCTGCAAACTCATATTCAGGCAGGTTTTGCTTCTAATCCTTCTCTTTCCCGTTTTTCCCCCACCCCACAAGCAATACACACACACACACACACACACACACACACACACACACACACACACACCCACATTATCTGTCCCCTTCCCCGCTTCCATGTTGTCATCCTCGGAAAGGTGTAGAACAGCGCCTCTCAAAATATCTGGATAAAGGACCATTTTTTAAGATTTTTAATCCACTGCAGACCAATACTTTCATAAAAGAGAAAAAAAGGTATATATGAATATACATAACAAAGGCATACAAAATACAAGCCCAGCATTTCTGCCATTCGATTGGGCAGGCATGAAAGTGCTCCGTTAAAGTGTTGTAAAGGTTTCTGGAACACTTACTCTCCATGTCTACACTGACTTTGTTGCAAACTGGTAACCGGTGGGCCGAGCACACTCCTCACAGCTCGGGCGTAGAACCCCGTTTCAGCGGCGGACTGAATGCCTAGCGTTCGTTTGTTTACTCATCCTGCACACACTTACAGAGCCTGTGCCCCACACCAGGAGCTCTGCGAAACAGTGCCAGTTAAAAATAAGACAGAGAGCCTGTCAAGGAGAGGGTGGCCCCGGGAACAGGCAGTGATCAGGTAGTGGTGGTGGTGGGAGGAGCATCTCACCCAAGTGTAAGGGCTCAGGGAAGGCTAGCTGGAGAAAGTGGCGTCTAAGCCAAGTCTTTTTTTTTTAAGGTTTTATTTATTTATTTAACAGAGAGAGAGACAGCGAGAGAGGGAACACAAGCAGAGGGGGAGGGAGAGGGAGAAGCAGTCTTCCCACGGAGCAGGGAGCCTGATGCGGGGCTCGATCCCAGGACCCCGGGATCAGGACCTGAGCCAAAGGCAGACGCTTAGTGACTGAGCCACCCAGGTGTCCCTAAGCCAAGTCTTGAAAGAAGAGGAAAAATGGGTTCAATGGAAAGAGGGGTCTAGGGTGGTAAGAGGGACTGGAAGGGAGAAGTCCCTTCCCCGGGAGAGGGAAGGACATTTGCAGGTGTCTCGGTGTGTTCAGGGCAGAGCAGGGAACTGGGTTTGCCTGAGTGTGGAGGTGGAGGAAGAGAGAGAGATGAGACTGGGAGCTAGAGCACAGGGGTTGAAAGGGGAGCTTTGAGGCTGTGCCAAGGAGTGAGGGCTTCATCCCAAGGAGCACAGGGAGTGCTGCAGGCATTGGGCAGGGAAGCCCCCAGGAGCAGTTGAGCATTTCAGGAGGCTCCCAAGACTGTTGTACGCAGAGGTTACGGGGAGGTGAGGGCCAGCCGGGGGCTGCTGCTGACACCCAGCTCCCTGTGACGGGTCCTGGCCCAGTTTTGTCCGGGTGACCCTGAGAGGAGGTGCCCAGCCTGCACGGATAGATGCAGGGCCCGCGGGACTCAAGGCAAATTGTTTGCAAAAGGGAGGGAAAAGAACCTTTGAGGAGATCATTGAGCCCAAAACAATGTTGGGTGTGCGCTGCATAGAGCTGGCCCAGTGAAGGGTAGGGCTGAGCTGACCTCCCACCCCCAGCCCGGCACTGGTGGACCCCATCGCCTGACCCAGACGGGATGGCTTTTCCCGAGATTCTTTTTAAAACCTGCTAGACCACCCCCCCACCCAGCCCCCAATCCAAATTATAGGAACGCAGTGAAGGCGTGACCAAAAGAAAGGGATTCACTCCACATCACGTTGGGAAAAAAAACAACAACCCAGAATAAGTAGGTTTGCAATCCTCAAAGTTGTACCTTCTGCCTCTCTCTTTGTTGTTGTTGTTGTTGTTTAATAACAGCCCAAAGCCCAGGGTTTGATGTCTGTAATGTGTGCCACAAGGGTATCTGTCTTTGTTTCCTGATGGACAGATACTATGACCGAAGACCAGCGTTTGATGCTGAGATCACACGACATTCTGCCAAAATCAGTTAAATGAGGAATCTCATACAAACAATTCAGTTGGTGTTTAGGAGGGCATTGAGCCAGATTGTGGTGATGTCTCCCTTTTTTCTACATGCTAAGGGGGCAACGTTTCAGAGTGCCAGAGGTAGCTCGGCAGAAATGGGGGGGGCACCTGGGTGGCTCAGTCGTTAAGCGTCTGCCTTGGGCTCGGGTCATGATCCCAGGGTCCTGGGATCGAGCCCCGCATCGGGCTCCCTGCTCCGTGGGAAGCCTGCTTCTCCCTCTCTCACTCCCCCTGCTTGTGTTCCCTCTCTCGCTGCGTCTCTCTCTGTCAAATAAATAAATAAAATCTTAAAAAAAAATGGAGGGGGATGTGATTTCTGCAGGTGGACCTGGGGAACCCTCCTTCCTCTGGGGCCATCAGGGCTCTCTGCAGGTGCCACCCCCAGAGAAGTCAGGGTCTCAGGAATGGAGCCAGAGTACCTCCTTCTGCTGCATTTTCTTCTGGGAGTCTGCCATTCACTGAAGGACCTTCTCAGGGTCAGGCTCACAGGCTGAGGTAGTACCCTGGGTGCAGGGAGGGTAAGGGAACGGAGGAGAGGGGCTTCTCTGACCAAATGTAAATGATGGGCCCACTCATTATGTGTCCCTGCAGCTGGATTTCAATGCCTCATGACCCATCTGGAGCAGTGAGGACGTTTTTTCCTTAATAATAATAAAAAAAATCCTAACAACAACAACAACAACAACAACAACAACAAAGATAAGAGTTGCTTGAGGGCTCATAATTTTTGCCTCAGCCCCATGTTAAGAATTAGGACCACCACATGGTAGGTGCTTAGTAAAAGTTCGAGGACTGGATGAATGGCTGAATTGTCATTTCCCCACTGTTGTCAATTTCTGTAGACTCAGTTTTTATTTGTCTCCCCACTTTTTATTCCCCCTGTGGGCGAGGGGATTATATCTGTCTTAATGAAGATTCTTTCCCCAGCACCTAGCCCCGGGCCTGGCCCCGAGGTTGAATGACGGGGCAGATGGATGGGTGGTGGCGGTGAAGGCAGGCCCTCCCGTGCGTGGCCATGCCCAACCCAAATGCCGACTCCTGGGGAGCCTTTCTTGGGTGCTGCAGCCTTCCCTGCCCACACCCATAGGGCAGCCCACAATCTGGGACTGCTCCAGTGTAGATAGACCCTGGCTCTCTTCTGGGAGGTTCTGCACAGCTCCAGTGTTCCCCAGTAGTGTTTGGCTTGGTAACGTTCTTTTTATTGGCTTCCTCCTCTCATCTTGCTTCCCCCGTGATCACCCCCAAATGAACGACTTGCCCTTGAAGCTTTATCTCAGGATCTACTTCTGGGGAAACCCAAAGTAAGACAGATGGACCATGTCCTGCCTCCCCGTGACGTTAACCTCACCAGGAGAGAGAGCGCACATCTCCTCCCAACGTTTCATTTAGCAAAAAAGCAAACCAAAGGAAAATTGAGCATTTTCAGCCAGCTTCACCAGTCAGTAACATTTTCCCACAGTTGCTTTATCTCTTCTTTGCTCTCTTCCTCCCTCTCAGTCTTTCTCAATATATATGTTTGTATTTTTATAAATACTATGATTATATAATGTATAATTATATTATACTTTTATTTTGTTTATTATAATTATATTATACTTGTGTTATATTTTATAATATATTCAGGAGAAACGTGTTTAGACTCCTATTGGGAAACATTTGTTAGATAAACATGCCTTTTTCTTACAAATCTGATACATTTTATGTCTCCATATATGTACACATATATATTTTTTATAACATCTGCAAATAAGTTTCAGACTTCATGAAATTTCACCTGCAACTCCTTTAGCATGTGTCTACCAGAAAAAAAGGGCACTCTCCTTTGTAACCAGAAATTCCACGATCACACCCAAGAAACTTAACGTAGGTATAATAATACTATCTCCTGTATAGTTCCTACTCAGATTCTGCCACTGGTTCCAATACTGTCCTTTATAGGTGTGTACACAGTGTACACACACAGTATACACAGTGTATACACCATCCCACTGGCCCTGACTCAGTGCCCTGTGCACACGGTGAACAGCCATTACATTGAGGCCAAATGAACAGAATGGATTCCCTAACAGTAAGAGGTGGAGAAGTTTTGGTCATGTGCTTCTGGTGGAGGGACAAATATTGCCACCAGACGGTGGGGCCTGGCAGGGCTCCCTGAATCCTACGTCACATAGCTGAGGGTGCACGGCTGGTCCCACCACAGCCCCCGACCTCGATCCTCGGACTCCTTTCCCAGAGAGCCTGGGAGCCGGTAGGGGCAATTCTTCTCTCTGTGCCCACCACACTTGTACCTGTCGGTCCAGTTACTATTTTTTTTGGTCCCGTGGTTTCTGGAATTTTAACTGGAAGGAAAAGAAAGCATCACCGAAAAGCAAGGTCAGGGAAATCCCGTGGCTATCCATGGTTTTCAGGACTGGCTGCATCTTTTGCAGGGCCCAGTACAAAATGAAAATAAGGCTGCTTGTTCAGAACTTATTTGGGTTTTCAAACAGCGACAGCAGAGCATTAAACCCAGTGGCAGGGCCCTTGTAAGAGTGGGGCGCTCACAGGACACGCGCACATGAAGGTGAGGGCTGGATTGACTGAAGGCCTTTTAGAGCTTACAGGTTGACACCAAGAGCAGGGAATACAGACCAAAGGCTTAAAAGTCTTGTGGAATTAGGGTCGCCTGGGTGGCTTCGTCGTTAAGCGTCTGCCTTGGGCTCAGGTCATGATCCCAAGGTCCTGGGATGGAGCCCTGCATCGAGCCCCACATCGGGTTCCCTGCTCGGCGGGGAGCCTGCTTCTCCCTCTGCCCCTCCCCGACTTGTGTGCACTCTCTCTCAAATAAATGAAATCCTTAAAAAAAAGAAAGAAAAAAAAAAGTCTTGTGGAATTAAAACTAAATGACTTAACCCAACGCCCAGGTGGTTAGCAGTGACTATAGCCCGTAGCCTCCGTGGTTCTTACACAAGCATCTGTGGTTGTCACGTACTCTGTCACCTTGGAGCGCGGCAAATCTGAGAGTGTTTCCCGCCGTAACCTGGCTGGCTTGTATACTCGTCCAACAGGCATTCTGCTGCATACGACCGCCCCCGTCTCCCATCAGGCACGTCTCTCCTTGGAGCTGTTTTCCCTCCAAGGACTCAAAAGGACAGAGGTGCTGCCACTCTTTCCCTGTGAAGCCAGGACCCTGGGAAGGGGAGATCAGAGGGGGAGGCGGGGTGGGGGTACTGGGTAGGACTGGGAGCGGAGAGCTGTGGGAGGAAGGGGATCCAGGGAGCCCACAATGAGAAGGGGTTCCAAATGTCCGTTTTTATGCACCAGAGGATGATGTGCTGGGGAGAAGAATGTTTTGCTCTTCCTCTGGAGGCTACCCCTGATTGTGAGACTGCCTTTCTCGTGATGGCCTCTATGTACATCTGCCCCCACCCCCCCACCCCCCACTTGCTGGTTATAACCAAGAGGATGAAGCAGAGACACCCCCTGCCTCGTGGTAGTAGCCCAGATCAATGTCATCCCTGATCAGAATCTGTGGAGGGCTGGAGGCCTAGCACCCTCATGCAGGTGTGTGGTCAAAAAGCAACTGTGAGTTCCTGTCGCCAGGCCCTGTCCTCCGCAGGGAGCCATACAAAGCAGAGATTTCGACAGAAGTCTGGAAAAGTAAACATTGCCAGAGGGCGAAACTCAAAACTTCTAGTCAACAGGAAACGTTTCCCTTTTGGTCTGTCAGGAGCAGTCCGAGCAGTCCGTGAAGCCCTAATTTTTCTTGTCTTGGGATGTGATAAAAATAGCCACTCTTTGGGTGTAAATAAATGGCTCCTCCCCCTGCATCATCACCACTGTTTAGAGCAATAATGAGGACTGAATGCCGCTCTGAGCTGGACTTTTGCAAAGTCGTGTTGCCATTTTCGACTGTGCGGAGATTTCCGATGTGCTGTCCCTCTCCCTGGGAGTGGAAGGAATCTGGGTCTGGGACAGAGAAGGGGAGGGCTCCAGGGATTCCGAAAGAAGAGAGACCTGGGGGCAAACAGATGTTATCCCTGGATCCACAGCAAGACCTGCCCAGGCCTCTAGACTCTTCCTTTTGGAGCCTCTGCCGCCAGTGTTGTTTGCTGGCCGCTGACAGACCTCCACTACACCTGAGAGTCCCTTCACCTCTGAAAGCCAGTTGACCTCAGGAAAGGTGGGCAGTGAAGCCCAGGGGAGCGAGAGCCCAGACAGGTTCATAGCTAATGCACGAATGACGGCCAAGGTTATGAGAGGAGAGCCTGCACCACCTCAGCCACCGCGGAAACGTAATTCCATCCCATGAAGGAGAGGCATGCTCACCGTTTGCACTCCAACACTGAGGAACCCAACAGCCCTCAGAAGCCCCAGAGGCTGCAGAGGGCAAGGGTGTGGGCAGAGAGGAAGTGGGTTGGGGGGGAGGGCGCAGGGATGCGGCGAAAAGATCGCAGGCGCAGTCATTAGCTCCATGGTTCCTGCGTATGTAATGGCCAAGTTGACCGGGTCATGTGTTTCTTGGGCACCTAACAGCGCTCTAAGGTTGACTTCGAGAAGCAAGGCAGAATCCTTGCCCTCAAGATTCTTATACTCTGGGAGGGGGTAGGGAAGCAAACCTCGAATGAAAGATGCACCCCAATAGTCAATCTGCTGGTTATCGCAAACTTACTGACACCTACTATGTGCTGTCCTGAGGAGGGTAGAGATGGAGGGTGTGAGAACAGATAATAAAGATTTTTAAGTGTTTTAAAATAATAAATATTTTAAATACTAAATGTGTAAAACAATAAATATTTAACATTTAAAAAGATGAGTGTAGGGACGCCTAGGTGGCTCAGTCAATTAATTAAGCATCTACCTTCATCTCAGGTCATGATCTCAGGGTCCTGGGATCTAGTCCCACGTGGGAGCCTGCTTCTCCCTCTGCCTGCCGCTCCCCCTGCTCGTGCTTGCTATCTCTCTCTGTCAAATAAATAAAAATCTTAAAAAAAAAATTAAGATGACTGTATTCCAGTCCCACCTGGATAGAAAGGAGGTGGCCAGTTATCACGCTGGGGCAGGCGGGCCCCGGCGCAGTGTGGAAACAGAAGCGAAGCTCACTGTGAGCGGACTTGTGCAGTAGTTTGTGGCCCGGGAACCTGCTTCTGTTCCCGGGCCGGCCCTGAGGACACGCTCCATGCCTGGATGCTGGGGATGGGCGGGTGCTGGGCCAGGAGAGACTGAGAACAAGAGCCTGAACTTCAGTTAATCACGGTTTTGTTCTGCTTTTAGTTTGTACTTTCCGTGTGTGTACCGCCAAAGTCTCTTCCGTTCTTCACCTGGTCTTTGCAAGTAACCAAGTAGAGGCAGATTGCAGATGATGACGTTTATGCTTATTGAAACCAAGGAGTCCGGAGGCGTGGGGGGGGGGTCCGGGGGGGCTCATTCGGTTAAGTGTCTGACTCGGTTTCCGCTCAGGTCATGACCTCGGGAGCGTGCGATGGAGCCCAGCATCCGCCCCTTGCTCAGCGCGGAGTCTGCGTGAAGATTCTCTTTCCCTCTTTCTCTGCACACCCCCCACCGCGCTCACACGAGCACTCTCTCTAAAATAAATAAATAAATAAATAAATAAATAAATAAATAAGTAAGTAAGTAAGTAAGTAAATATAAATAAATAAAATCTGGCTCCGGGGGTGGGGGTTGGCATGCAGGTTTAGCCTCATTAATCAAAAGATGGTGAGAAGACCAATAGCAGGAGCGCTGCTGGGAGTGTGTTAGAAACGCGGAGTGTCGAGTCCTCCCCCAGACTTGCAGAATCGCAATCTGCCTTGTAACAAGATCCCTAGGTGCTGTAGGGATCCGAGACAGGCTGGGTAGAGCACAGGCTTGCCCATCCAAAAGTCATGAGCTGTATGACCGTGGACAATCCGTACAAGCTTTCTCAGCTGCAGTTTCCACATCTGTAAAATGGGCATCGAAGAATAGAATCTGTCAGATAGTGTTGTCCTCAGTGAAATAAATGACCCATGTGCAGCCTTTACCACAAGGTCCCCAGGATAAGTGCTTAAAATATTGTCGTTATTAACCAGATGATGACACCCTCTGGCCATGCAACTGAACTTGGGCCACTTTATCTTTTTCTAGGGTCCAGCTAAGAGCACTGTTTGCTGAGTCCTTGTACTAAGTTCTTGCTTCGTCATAGCCCGTTCTCCTTAGCTTAATGATTGGCAGAATTACAAAGGGCTGGAGCTGGAAAGAAAGCAAGTTTGAGTTTCTAGTGAGTCTGCTCTCTTTCCTTCCCACCTGAGGAAGCTGGGGCCCAAGACTTGTCCTGCCTGGAATCACAGGGCGAAGGGCTGGCCTGTTTCTGAATTCCCTGTTCAGAATCTCTCTCCATAATAAAAACAACAGCTTCTGTGCTTTGGCACCTGGTGCACCCCTGCCAGACACCAGACTCGGGGGTTTATCAAAAGAAGCATCTCATTTAATCTACACAACAATCTTCCACTTCAAAGACAAGAAACTGAAGCTCTCACAGTTATGTAATGTGCCCAAGGCCTCAGAACCTCAAAGGGCAAGCAGGGGCAGAATGGAATTCGGGGTGGGATCTGGTTTGCTGACTCCACTGTTCCCAGTGGACCCGCCCCTTCTGCTCCACCGTCCTCAGGAAAGCTCCCTGCAGGAAAGACAGGCGTGTGTGGGGGTGCTTCTGGATATCGAATGTACTGTTTCTTGGCCTGGGTGATAGATACAGGGGTATTCATTTTACTATTCCTCTGTAAACTCTGCAAAGATGTTTTCTCACACACCCGCACACATTGTGTACATCAAAATATTGCACACCCGTAACTTAAAAACAAATAGAAAAGAATAGGGGCACCTGGCTGGCTCAGTCAATTGTGCCTCCGATAACCAAACATATCAGGCTCAGGCCTCGATCTCAGGGTTGTGGGATTGAGCCCCGCGTTGGGCTCTACGCTTAGCATGGAGCCTGCCTGGGTTTCTCTCCTTCTGCCTCTGCCGCTCCACCTGCTCATGCTCTCTCTCTCTCAAATAAATAAATAGATAAAATTAAAAAAAAAAAAAAAGAATAGAAGAGGAATCTCACAAGTGTTTGAATACAACCCTGGGGTATCTCAAGGTAGGAAGAAGAGGGTAGGCTTGACATAAAAGCAGGAAAAAAATATCCTGGATTTAGCCTAGGAGCCTGGAGTTAGCACTTTGACTTGGGACCAAATAAGCTAATGCCTGGCAGGCCCTGATGGGGCACGGTAGGTGGGGCCTAACATTTAGAAATGTTTCTAAAACCAGGCCATGAAAAAAAATGATTTGTCTTTTGCTCCACACGTTCCTGGTTAGGACAGGTGGGTTAACGTATTCTCTTTCATTGGTTTCCCAAGACCTCAGGAGAAACTAAGATTATATTAATGGCAGGGTCATTTATGATCCTGGAAATTAGGAAACCACCTAGAAGTCCACCAAGAGGGACAAATTTAATAATGTATGGTGTCTCCATGTGAAGGACGGGCACTAAAAGTCATTTAAAAACCAGGACATAGTGAACATAACAAGGATTTTTACCTACAGCTGTGCTGGGTTGAGGGCCTTCTGAGTGAGGGGCACAGGTGCCCGTTCTGGTAACTCATTCGCACAGCGCATCCCCATTCTACAGATGAAGAAATGGAGGTTCAGGGAGGTGGAATAATTTGGTCAGCATCCCACAGCTGTGAGGTGCATAGAGGTGCATGACGTCTTCAATTTAAAAAGCAACTTATAACTCAGGGTGTGTGGGATCATTTCAGCATTGTGTGTGTGTGTGTGTGTGTGTGTGTGTATTCAGTGATTTTAAACTGAGGGTGATATGCGCCTCAGGGGACATTTGGCAATGTCTGGAGGTATGTTTGGGTATCACAAATGTAGAGGCCAGGGAGGCTCTGCTAAACACCCTAAAATGCACAGCATAGGGCCCACAACAAAGAATTATCCCACGCAAAATGTCAGTGGTATTACACACACACACACACACACACACACACACACACACACGCAGAGAGAAAGAAAAGTCTACAAGGAAGATTTCAGAATAACAATTTGTATCTTTGGGTGTAAGGAGATTTTTTTTCCATATCTCTATTTTCTAATTTTTTTTTGTCAACAAGGAACATGATTAAGTGTGTGTGTGTGTGTGTGTGTGTGTGTGCGCGCGCGCGCGCGGGTGCGTCTTGGGGGGTGGTATCATCTAGTTACAATTGCCTTAGAAACAGCTCAGTTGAAGATGAGCAGCCGAGGGGAGGAAGGTTTGGGGTTAGTTTTCCGGGGGGGTCAAGCCGATGACCCGTCAAGCCCGGCCTCCAAGTGTTCCTCTGATCCGAAGCTTGGGTAAAAACCCAGCTCCTCCCCCCCCCACCCCCGCAACCTGTGGGGACATGCGTCTGAGTCTGAGGGCGGGAGGCCCTGCGAGGGGAGGCCACACCCACCCTCGGGGAGGTCAGCGCAGAGCGGCGGAGGTGAACTTGCAGGAGGCGCTGTGCGAGCACAAGGGCGCGAGGCCCCGGCTTTGTTGCCGGTACTAATGATGGGGCGGCAGTCCCCTCACCTGCTCCTCATGCTGTGTGACGGCTCTGTTTGCTCTTTGCCCTGTTCCGCGCTGAGCCGCAGTTCTGTAGCCACCTGGGTCACGGCTCCTTATGGGAAATAAAGAGAGAGACAATAGTGCCCCAGCTTAAAACAGAAAGGCCCCGACAGCTGCTGAGCAGCTCTTGTTGGAGGCTCCCTCCCAGGGCTGAGGAGCAGACATAAACCATCCCATATAAAGAGGGCAAGAGGGGCCCAGACAATGGCTGGAAACTCCGAGGGGCTCCTGGCAAGTTTCCTGAAAGCACGGGTGAAGAAGCAGACAGTGCTAAACAAAGGCCCACCCCCGGGGCCACCTCATAAACCCCGCTCCTCATCAAGGGGGAAGCATGTGCCTCTGCGCCGAGCCCCTTACTGAAGTGTTCCAACCTTTGAATCAGACCACAGGTTCCCAGGGCTAAGTGCTGGTCAAGTGCCCCTCCCGCCCCCCTGGGTCCCATCCCCCCTCCCATCCCATCATCCCCATTCACTTATGGAATAGAGGATAACTCTGCTCAGTGCTTTCTCTGAGCACGCTGGAGAAATCTCTTTCTTGCCAAGATTTTCCAAATCAGTGTTATGCGTCTGAACTAAGCAGATTCCCGGACCTGTGGCTGTAGATCAAGTACGGCAAATAGGCTTCTAGTCTCTGAATGATGGGAGGTGGCTGTCTGCAGTGCTGGGTCAAGAAGCTCCCCGGGACTCCATCCAAGAGAGTGAGGACTGAGCTGTGATTGCTGAGCTCTGCCTGTCACGGGTGTGTGTCTGGGGAGCTGTGCCCGAGTGCGCCTCGGAGCCTGCTTTAGCCCTTGACCAGACTATCCGCGTGGTTATTCCCGGTTGTATATCGGGAGCTGCCTTTCTAGTGGACAGTTATTACCAATTCCAACGGCAGGAATATGACAGCTCACCAGCATCTGAATAACCTTGGGGACTTGTCAAATGCAGATTCCTGGACCTCAGTAACCTGTGTTAGAGTATCCCGGGGGACTTACCTAAAAATGCCAGTTTCTGGGTCTCACTCTGGAGCTCCTAATATGGAATATCTTGGAGGTGAATACAGAAATCTTTGCTCTTAACAAGCACCCCCAGATGATCTATATGCACACCAGAAACTGAGAACCATTTATCTAGAGATATTGTTTCTACCTGGAACAACTAGAAACATTCTTAAAGTCACTATTGGGTTATGGTGGTTCTAAAATGTGCACAATATTCTTTTTCTTTTTTTTTAAGATTTATTTATTTGAAAGCCAGAGAGAGAGTGCAAGAGTGGAGGGAGAGGCACAGGGAGAGGGAGAGAGAGAATCTCCAGCAGACTCTCCGCTGAGCGTGGAGCCTGACACGGGGCTCAATCCCACGACCCTGAGATCATGAGTCAGGAGTCGGATGCTTAACCAACTGAGCCACCCAGGCACCCCTAAAATATGTCCGATATTCTTTAATAGTCCTCCTTTGAAAAGGTGGAACCAAATTCCCACCCCCTAAGTGTGAGCCAGACTTCGAGACTGACTTATCATGAACAGGATGTGGAGGCTGTGAGAGGTCATGACATCTTAGATGAGGGCATAGTGGCATGTGGCCTCAGGTCATAGGAATACCCTACAAAGAGGCCCCCATGGAGAGAAAATGAGGCCTGCCGCCCACAGCCATGTGAGTGAGCCAGCAGGAGGCCTCGGTCTAGCCTTCAGATGACAGCAGCTCCAGCCGACGTCTTGAATGGGACCTCATGAGAGACCCTGAGCTGGAGGCCTTAGCTGAGCAGCTCTCAGGTCCCTGACCCACAGAGACTGTGAGATAACAAGGGTGTCTTGTTTGACTCTTCTAAGTTTGAGGTGATGCAGCAATAGAGAATGATCATGTGAGTTAAAAGACAGTTTCCATTGATCTTTCACAGGGCTATGCTCTTCACCTCGTAAGCCAGCCCTGGACAAGTGAGTTTGACTTCCCCGAGAAGAAGGTGGTGTTTTCTTCCAGCCGATCTTCTGGTCAGAGCCAGCCAGACTCTGCAGGCAGGCTGTCCCCAAGCCATCTGAGACCCAACAAGGTGGAGGTCCTTGCAGGAGGCCCCAAACTGTGCTTGCCCAGAGTTCTGTTTGATATCCCAACTGTGTGGACATACCCTTTGCCCTGCCTCCCTGCAGGGGGTTTAAGCCCTTAACGAAGCTCATAAAACCTGAAATGTTCAGCCCCAGCCTTCTCCCCAACTCGCATCTTCCAGCATTTTGCTTCTTTACACACCGAATGCTTCCCTGTCCCCCCAGCACCCAAAAATCCATGCCTGCATGCCTCTGCTCACACTCCCCTCTGCCTAGGATGCCCTTCCATGCCCTTGTAGCACCTGCTCTAGAGCTTTTCTCAGCTTCCCCGTGTCCCTCCCACGAGTGCTGGGACTTGGCCTCCGCTCCCCCAGCACTTTGCATACCCCAAGAATGATGCAAACTTTATTTTACAGTGTAAGTTTTACTTTGGGGGTCTAGGTAATAGTTATTTTAAAGGACAATTGTTTGAGCATGCAAATGCAGGCATAGAGAATTTCTCTTTGTTTCTATCTCAAGTCTAGCTCAGTGGTTCTCCATGTCAGGGTGCTAGGAATTCCTGTATGTGGTGATATATGCAATCTGAATTTAAATACCACTGTGAACTTTTTATACAATTGAAAAAAATCACCTTCCCTCTAATCAACCCCAGCTCCCTGTGTCCTTAACACCTTGGGGCAATTTTGACTTTTATGATTTGCACTGTATGCATTTGCACAGGGCTGTGATCCTTGGAGGAATTCCACTATAGTAACTCATCTAGAATCACAGACTGCCAATGATGGAAAAAAATCTTTAAGATCATCTAGGCCTGTAGTTCTTAAAAAAAAAAGATTTTATTTATTTGTTTGACAGAGAGAGATACAGCAAGAGAGGGAACACAAGCAGGGGAGTGGAAAGGGGAGAAGCAAGCCTCCTGCTGAGCAGGGAGCCCGATGCGGGGCTCGATCCCAGGACCCTGGGATCCTGACCTCAGCCGAAGGCAGACGCTTAACGACTGAGCCACTCAGGTGCCCCTAGGCCTGCAGTTCTTAAATTTGGTGTTATATACTCCTTTGAGAGTATAATGAAAACACCGGAAATCCTCAAAAGAAAACTTTGGCCCCCCTGAAATTCCTACATGGATTCCAGGTTTAAATCTGTAATCTAGTTTAAACCCATTTTGTGGATAAGGAAAAAGAGGCCTAGAGAAGGTAAGCAAACTCGCTGAGACCTCACCAGCCAGTGGGAGAGCTGGGGCTAGAATCCAGATCTCTTTATTCTTCCCTCCCTGGTTTGCTGCCTAGATAAGGCTGCTTCCCATAAGCATCCCAAGTCTCTGCTAACCTAGTCTCTACCCGTGATGTACAGCAAGCCAGAACCCTCACTTCCCGTCTCTAGCCTGTGACACTTCACCCCAGTTTGGACAGCTGAGCAGTACCCTCTATCCTGGGGCCATTGAATCACTCAGAAGTTTCAAATAGGGAGAATGTCAGGCCCTCACATTCCCCCTTTGAGGGATAGGTCGGGCCCAGAAGTTCTGACCACCAGTATGTGGGCTCTAGGCAGAGGCTTCAAGCCGAGCTAAGATTGGCCTATTAGACCAGCTGGGATTCATGATGAAGAAATCCAAGACAAAAATAGATATCAGTGGTGGGACAGAGAGCAAAGAAATACGTGCTGATATAAAGTAGGAAAATTGTTTCCAAAATGAGCTGAGCAGGCTCAGACCAGGTTTTAAGGACATGGGGAGGGGCGCCTGCGTGGCTCAGTCGTTAAGCATCTGCCTTGGGCTCAGGTCATGATCCCAGGGTCCTGGGATCGAGCCCCACGTCGGGCTCCCTGCTCAGCAGGGAGCCTGCTTCTCCCTCTCCCACTCCCCCTGCTTGTGTTCCCTCTCTCGCTATCTCTCTCTCTGTCAAATAAATAAATAAAATCTTAAAAAAAAAAAAAAGGACACGGGGAGCTGGGGTTGATTATAGGGAAGGTGAGAGGTATGAGGACAGAGATGACCAAGAGCCAAATGATTCCCCCAGGAAGCTAAATTGTATCATTGCTGCTTTTTACACAGGTATCTTAGAAGTTACTGATTGGTGTCTGTTAGAATAGTTTTGCTTAAAACACACACACACACACAAACAAAACACCAAAACTATGTTAAAACCATAAAGGGTGGGGTGCCTGAGTGGCTCAGTTGGTTAAGCCTCCGACTCTTGATTCCTGCTCAGGTCATGATCTCATCAGGGTCCTGAGATCCAGCCCTGCCCCCCACCCCAACCTCCACCCGTTGGCTCTGCACTGGGTGTGGAGCCTGCTTAAGATTCTCCCTCTCCCTCTGCCCCTCCCCCTGCCCCCTTCTCTCCTTTCCTTAAGACAAAACAAAACAAAACAAACAAACAAACAAAAAAACAAAGCAAAACCATATGGGGAGTTTATCAGGTTTTGTAACTTCCAAGTCCAGAGGTAGGTTAGACTTTAGGAATAGTTTGATCAAAGATCTGGCTCAGTTTCTCTGTAACTTTGTCAGCTCTGCCCTTCTTTGGGTACTGGCTTTGTCCTCAGACTGGCTTCCTCATTATAGCAAAGCACATATAGCAATCCCAGGTCTCATACCTATATACCATGCTTTCAAGAACAAATGCAAAATAGGTAGCCTTTCTTTCTCCAATCACTGAACAAAAGTCCTGGGTATCACTCTCATCAGTACTTGAATCAATCACTCTGGCAGGGGAGATGAGATTACACCGAAGGGTTGGGCCAGTCACAGCCCATCCTGGGGCTGGGGCTGGCTCAATTCCATGCAAGCCCAGAGCTGCCACACAGCAGAGCTCGGTGGATAGGTGGTGGGGAGACAGCCACAGTGCTCATTCCATGGATTTCAGGGGCTGTGGCATGATCTACTAGCATTGTGACAATCTTGTATTTCTCAGAAGTCCTAGTTTGATGTGGTCCACACCGTATTTCCAGAGTTTTCTTCCTGCTCCACACCATATTTCCAGAGTTTTCTTCCTTCTCCTTCTCCAGGCCTTACTGAGCCCCTCTGAGTCCTGCCTGGTCCTCTTGTGAGTTGTGAATCTGACGCTGAAATATGCCAACTCAATGTTTTAGAATCATAGGAAATCAGAACAGGAAGGGGGTGGTTTAAAGTCATCTCATCTTCATTTTTAGGAAGGTGCTTCCGATCTGGATTCCATATTCAGTGCTCTTTCTCTGACCCACTGGGAGGCTCTACAGGGTAGATTTTGGAAGAACAGGTTTGATCGAGTTCTGTGACTTAAGAGCCGGGCAAATTGCTTAACCTACCTGAGCCTCAGTTCCCTCATCTGTCAAGTGCAAATGGTGACAGTAGAGCTTATTTTATAAGGGAAGGTATGCGTTTCCTAGTGCTGCTGTAACAAACAGCCACACTGTTTTTTATTATTAAAAAAATTTTTTTTATTATTTTATTATTAAAACAAATACATACATTTATTGTCTCAGAGATCTGGAGGAATGAAGCCTGAGACCAGCGTACCCGTATGGCTGTGTTCCTTCTGGCAGCTCTAAGGGAAGAGTCCGTCTCCTCACCTTTTCTAGCTTCTAGAGGCCGCCTGCGTTCCTGAGCTCGTGGCCCCTCCTCCATCCCCGGAGTGTTTCATTCCACCCTCTGGCTCCACAGTCAAATCTTATTTCTCTGACCTTGACCCTCTTGCCTCCCTCAGTCAAGGCCCTTGAGATGACATTGGACTCAGCCAAATAATACAGGATAATCTCTCCATCTCAAGATCCTTAACTCAATCATGTCTTCAAAGTTTCTTCTGCCACATATGGCCACATATCTACAGGTTCTGGGGATTAGGATGTAGACTTTTTTTTTTTTTTTGGCAGCGGGAGGGACATTTTCTTTTTAATCACAAAATAATGTAATCAACATGAAAGCATGTTGCGTAGTGATGAGTACATAGTAAGCGTTCACTAAATGCCATTATTATCCTGTAGGTGCCACCTACTGTGTGCCCAGCACTGTGCTGGATGTGAAGCTACCACAGTGATCAAGACAGATGTGGCACCTGCCATTGTGGGGCTTGTCCAGTCTCATCGGTATAACCTTTGAGCTCTCAGATTCTTATGAAGAATGATATGCTTAAATCTATTTCAAATATGCTCAGCGACTGTCATCAGTCAGCTTTTGCTGTGTAACAAACTACCCCAAAACTTACCAACTCAAAACTACTTAGTTAGCTCTCAATTTTATAAGTCATGAATTCTTGTTCTTTTCTTCTGGTCTGGGCTGGACCTGGTTGGTTACAAGAGGGCTCAGCCATGGTCAGCGGGGGCTGCTGGTTTATAATGGTTTTGGCTGGGATGCATGGGGCCTCTCTCCGTGTGGTTTTCATCATCCAGCAAGTTCCCTGGGCTTGTCCACGTGTTGGAAGAAGGAAGCAGCAAGAATAGAGGTTGCAAAGCCTCTTAAGTCCCGGACTCAGAACTGACACACTGTCACATCTGTCCCTTCCATTGATCCAAGCAGATCCCAAGCCCCGATTCAAGGGGTAAGGAAATGGACTTCAGTGCTTGATGGGAGCAGCAGTAAACCATTGCGGCCATTTTGCCATCCACCATCCCGACATGGCAGGGAAGAGAAAGGGAGAATGGAAGTTATGTCCCTGTGGAACAGTAACCAGAGGAGAATGTTCCCCAGGAAAGGAGGCAGCAAGGCCACAACCTGTTCAGGAGTGGCCTCGGGGTGGCTACTTATTCTTGCGCTCTCCGTGAAGCACAACGTATTAGCATATTTCTTTCTCTCTGTGCTAAAATGCCAGGCCCCAAGATCTCTATTATAAATGACACAATTAAGTCCTTGGCAAGAAAAAGTCAAGTTCACCAACCTCTCTTCTCTTTTTCAAGAAGCTAGTGAGGACAAGCAGAACAAGTACACCAAAGTCTACACAAGCGACAAAAGACATATAAATTTGGAGACATTAAGAGAGGTCATTGGAACACTAGGTTTCCTTAAAACAAAGGCTTCTGTTTGTCATTGGCAAATGTGAGTGGAAAAAACGGGTATAAAACAGTTGATCCAGCCTTACCTTATCCCAACTTTTTAAAGAGAAAAATATTTCCTTATACATAGGCTTACAAAAACAACTGAAAAGACAAATACACCACAGTATTAACAGCAGTTGGTCATCGTTGCTGGGATTAGAGGTGATTTTTTTTCCCCACTTCTCTGAACTTTCCAGATTTTCTCTAGTAAGCCTGAGTTACTTTAGTATCAGGGAAAAAAATGTAATTAAAAATATCCACAATAGGTTGGTTCTAATTGCTCCAACGTTTAAAAACAAAGCTCTAAGTTATCTGATTGTGTTGTTAATGGTATTTGCTGGAATTGGGGCTTCCATATTCTTTCCTTTAAAATGATCCTGGGGCATTAATTTGTTCAGTAAAGTCATGGACTCTTAATTTCAAGTTTATAAAATAAAATGTATTTGTAAGTTCCTTTCATTTGTTATTAGTCTCTCACTTCTCTAAATGCCAGGAACTCAAAGATCTTTAGCAGGTAAGATACCCAGAGGCCATTTACAGTCTTCACAAAAGTGACTCTATACAGCTATGATTTATATCTGACTCTCAGGGGTGCCTGGGCGGCTCCGTCAGTTTAGTGTCTGACTCCTGATTTCAGCTCAGGTCATGATCTCAAGGTTGTAAGATCAAGCCCCACGTTGGGTTCTGTGCTGGGCTTGAGCCTGCCTAAGGTCTCTCCCTCTACCCCTCCATGCCCCCCTCCAAATAATAATAATGTTAATAATATCTGACTCTCAGCTCTTATCAGGGTTGATATATATACAGAACAGGCCTGCAAAGAATAGTTCTGCATCTTTTGTACAGATCTTATCTGTATTTGGCTCATGGTACTTTCCATGGAGACCCCTTTGGTAGATTCCCCTTATATACCTTAGGAGGAAGTTTGGTTTCCATGATGCATGGCTGTGTTTCCCATTAGGAAACAGTGAAATGAGATTATTTATCTTGGTTTCTCTTTGCCTTTGCTGCTAGGAAGCTTAGAATCAAATTTTGTGCTCAATTAAGGGGACTTTCTTTAGCCAAGTTTTTCTATCTTGTTAAATTGTGCCGCCATCAATCTGTCCGGCTGTAGCCAGAAATCCCAGACAACATTCTAGAATTTCCTGTCTCATTGGGGCAGTTATCCATCTGGGAGGTTTTTCCTTTAAATCTCTCTCTCTGATCCGTCCATCTGCCATTTTGTGCCTGTGTTGCGCAAATAGCCTGACTGGACTTCCCAAATCTTACCGTACCCTGCTCCTCCACTCACCCCCTCAGCCCAAACCAAAAGTCCATCTTCTACACCGATGGGTCAGTGGTCTTTCTAACACGCCAGCCTGATCCTGTAACCTCCTCATTAAAAGTCTTTACGTGCCAAGTCTCGCCTCCTCAGCTTCTCTTGTGTAAGTGTCCACCTGTCTCTCTCCACTGCCATCTTCCTTCAGTCTAGCCGCACTGAATCAGCAAGGCACACCCTGTCCGGTCTCCGGGGTTCTGCACATCCTATCCCCCTGCCTCCAGTGCTCTTCTCTCTTCCCCACCCGTCTCTGGCATGGTCACTGCCGTGAATCTTGCCTCGGAGTTTTCTTTCCTGAGGCCATCCCTGGTTCCTTCCCCCCACCCCGGACTGGTCAGGTGCCCCGCCTGTGAGTTTGCCACGCTTGCCCACCTTTCTCCTGACACAGCCTCGATCATAGTGAATTGAAGGGTGACTGACTGTCTCTATCTGTCTCTCAGTCTCTTGCTCTAACATGTCATCTGTCTCTTGCTGCATTCCCTGCCTGACCTTGCCACAGATGGCTTGCTGAATATTTTTGAGAGAATGAATAAACTAGTTTTCTGGCAATGTCTTCCTTCCCACCCTCTCTCATTCACCCTCATTATTTATCTATTGCTTGGCCCTATTGCTTTATATAGTGCCTATCAGTTACCCTAAGCCAGCCTGTAGTAGACAGTTTTTCAGAAATGGTCACAATGTCCCTTGCCTTGCAGCACATCCTACGGAGGAACTATTTTCCCACCCCTTGAGCCTGTGTAGCCGCCTGATTAATAACATGCAGCTGATGGAATGGGGCTGCTTTGCCTTAGTTCAGGCGGTGTTGAACGCTTTCGTTCCTCTCTTGGAACTGACCCGCTGCCGCGTGCGCTAGCCCGAGCTGGACTGCTGGCGGATGGGACACCCAGCTCCAGAGTCCCTCCACTGCGCCATTGGGCCCCCAGATGCACGAGAGCGTCACAGACTCAGCCTCGGGCAGCTCCGCACAGACCGCCTGAGTGAGCCCAGGGGAGATCGGCTGACCTTGGCCCAGATCACCGGGCATGCCTAGTTTGGACAAACAGGCTGAGGAACAGTAGTAACAAAGGCTTGTTGTTGTAAACCCCCATGTGTGGAGGTAGTTTGTTACAGTATGTCTTGGTGCTGTTCCTGATCGCTGACCTCAAGTGACACACTCTCCCTCCAAACACAAGTTACTATATCGAAGTCTCCAGAGGCTTAGAGTCAGTCTCATCTTGTTTTTGTCTAGCACCATAGGGCACGTAATCCAAATCTGTTTTTAAGGGCAGAATTATAAAGCATACCCCAACTTTTAGGTCACCAAAACCCTCTTATGCCACTCTTCTTCAAGCATCTCCACCTCCACCCCTAAAACCAAAGCAAATTTTAATTTACTTCCTCCTCCCTGGACTCTGCGTAAAGTATCCACGTGTTGCTTGCACTTTGATCCTTTGAACCAGCCCAGGGACTGGCTCTGAAGCCTGTGTGACCTGGTGCTAGTAACTGGGTCCTCCATGACCTCCTGTGAGTCACTTAACTTCTCTGGGTTTCAGTTTTCCTGTCTGTAAAGTGGGTGCTACAATTCTACCTACATCCAGGGCCTTTGAAAACATCCATTCCATGAATATTTCCTGAGGGCCTCCTGTGTGCCAGGCATTGTTCTGGGCACTGGGGACATGTCAGTAAGCAAATGCGGGGGAAATAGTCTTTGTCCTCTGAAGCCTACCTTCTACCAGAGGGAGACAGACAATAAAGAATGAATAGAAGAAAATTATGGAGTGTGATTGAAAGTAAGTACAATTACAACACATAAATCTGGATGAGGAGGATCGAGAGGGTGGAGGGGGGCTGGCAGTGTGGGTCCTGGTTGCCATTTGAAATATAATATTGTTAAGGTAAGTCTTCTTGAAATGATATTTGGAACAAGGCTTTAAAGAGGTGGCAGTTAGGGCGCCTGGGTGGCTCAGTCATTAAGCGTCTGCCTTCCGCTCAGGAGCCCCGCATCGGGCTCCCTGCTCGGCGGGAAGCCTGATTCTCCCTCGCCCACTCCCTCTGCTTATGTTCCCTCTCTCGCTGTGTCTCTGTCAAATAAATAAATAAAATCTGAAAAAAAAAAAAAAAAGAGGTGGCAGTTAGCTTTGTGGGTGAGGGAAGAGTGTGCAGGCCGGGGACAGCCAGGGCGAAGGCCCTGAGACAGAAACGTGCCTGGTGTGTTTGAGAAGATGAGAAGCACGTGTGTGTAGAGGTGAGAACGAGCAGCAGAAGCAGGCAGAGGGAAAAGGGGGCAGGCAGATTGCTTGGGGACCCAGGTCTTGGGTTTTACTTCAAGCAAAATGGGCAGCCGGTGGAGGGCTTTGGTCAGAGAGCTAAAGCTTGTCGTGCCTGGCCTGGAATACGGCCTCCATCGTTTTAGAGCAGGCAGTACTGCGTCTAGGAGGCAGTAGGGTGCCTGTGAGGAATGCAAGGTGTGGGCCCCATTCCCCTGCCGGGGGTGCCACCGAGCCTTTGTGTGGCCGGTAACAGCTCTGTTCCCCCTCTACCTTCCAGCATACACAGCTCCAGGGAGTGGGTAGGCACATTTGCCCGAGGGCCATGGAGCCTCGGGGGAGAACAAGAGAACACTTTTGAGGCTTAGCAGTAGTAAGCACTATATTGATGGCAGTGGTACCACCTGAGGTCAGCTCCCAGGAAAGATAGCAAGGACCCCCCCCCCGCAAGAGGACATCACCTTAGGGCAAGAGGGAGCGTCAGCCGCTTTCAGAGTTTAAGGTTCAGCTCTAGAAACCTGGAACCCCCACCCCTTGGGGCTTTCTGGCCAGGAGTGACTGCATAGAACCGTGATGTTCCCTCTCAAGAATCAGGGAGGCTGCTGTGGGCCCCCGGATCCCCAAGGGCTCTTTCCAGCAGCAGCTACAGACGAAACACATCAGGCGGGACCAATTTTCTAAATCAATCCCACAAGAGAAAACTATCCCACCTGGGCTCTGCGTAGACCCGTCAGTTTCTCCATCCTCCCCATGGGGGGGGGGTGCTTAGGCACGTGTTTGATCCCTGTGGAGTGATAAGGGCCTGGGGTTCTTGAAAACAGGAGGCACAGAGAGGACAAAAGCGGGAGTAAGGTAATGGGCGTGCTGCTAATCCGACGGGAGGAAGCTAGGAAACAACGTGAGCATTAAGAGCTGATGTGTCCTTAATTCGTGTCTCAAGCTGGAGACGGTCAGGTCCGCTGATCATTGATGTTCCTGCTCTCACATGCGTTCTGGAAAGTGAGTTAGCCCTGTTATCACTTCATTACCCCTGGGCCCCCCTTCCAGCCTGCCTCACGGCTTGCGCAGACTCCAGCCCTCACTGTTAACCAGGCCGGGAACCACAAGGACCCGCCGAGGTAGCATGGGACTGGGAGCCGTTGCCCAGGTGAGGCTCCAGTAGCCAGGCGCTACTGGCCAAGGCATTTAGACGCCATCAGCGCCGAGGCCTCAGTCGGCCGTGCGGCGCCAACTGAGCGTGCGCGGGAATGCCCCGGGGCTGCTGTGCTGGCGGACGCAGGCTCTGGTTGGGCCAGTGCGTCCCCGTGGGACCTGAGCTTCCCCGCGGGGATTCCCAGGTGCTGCTGCTGCAGGGTAAGAGCATCCTACTGAGGTTGCAACTCCAGCCGCACGTTAGAACCCCCGGGGAGCCGGGACCCAATACAATTTCAGGCCCCACCCCGGCAGATATTCTGATTTAATTGGTTTAGGATGAAGTCTGAGCATTACAAGTTTGATCTCTCCCAGTGATTCCGTCAAGCAACCAGGATTGAAAACCACTGGTTTGGCCCCTGCTCCTCACCTGCCAGGGCTTTAGGTAGAGAACTATATATTTTATCTTCCATGCTGGAACACGTTTTTTAAAAAGATTTATTTATTTATTTGAGAGAGACCGAGAGAGACTTCTCTGAGAGCGCATGCATGTGAATGGGGGGGAGGGGCAGAGGGAGAGTCTCCAGCAGTCTCCCCGCTGAGCGTGGAGCCGGATGCGGGGCTCAGTCCCATGACTCTGAGATCATGACCTGAGCTGAAATCAAGAGTGGGGTGCTTAACCCATTGAGCCACCCAGGCGCCCCCTGGAGCACATCCTAGAGTGCAAGGGGTGGGTCATGGGTGATAATCACACAGACTCAGCAGGTGTAAACCAGGGTTATCCTGAGGAAACCCCCACGTGTAGTCAATTCCACTGTAACCTAATGGGGTCTCAGCCATGCCCAAGGGTCACAGAGGTGATTAATGATAGAACCCAGACTTGGAACTCCAGCTCCTGACTCTTGAGTTGTCATTTCACTTTCTCAGAACCTTAAGTACTCAGTCTGTGAAATGGGAATAAGAATGCCGATCCTGTCAACTCTAGAGTGACTGTGCTTTAAAAGGTTGAGCCGCTCTATGGAATGGGAAGGCATTTTTATTATTGTGAGTCTGTGGCCACCAGAGCCAGGCTGGGATCTACCCATCCTGAGTTAGAGCAACCACAGCTATTTGAATAATAAATAATAAATGGGGCATGTTAGCTAAGATAACCTTGACAAAGTGGAAAAGTGGGGAGATGGGAATCAGAGAGGCATTGAATAGAGAGGAGTGTCATTCTCTGGATCCAGTTTGAGCAGAGACAGTCTGGGTGAGGGAAGATAAGAATCTTAGAGTGGCCCACAAGCTCAATGGGAATCAATAATGTTGTCTCTAAAAATAATGAAGTTAGTATGACACATAAATAGAAGCATGGTTTGTATAAACCATGAGATCGTCCTAGTGGACCTCTCAGACCTGAGGGTGGTGTCAGCATGAGGAGGGGGGATATGACATTGTAACTGAAATGGTCGAGGTTGGGGTGGTAGAAGGTGGAGGGCTGCAGAGGAAAAACCTTCCAGCCTACACATTTTGCAGATGAAAACACTGAGGCCCAACGACCAGCAGTTTACTGGCAAAGCTCAGACTGGGCTCGAGGTCTTGAAACAGTCACTCCAAAATCTCTCCCTGTGTGTTTAGGTCAAAAGAAATACCATTTAGGACTTAATCAGTAATACTGACCACATGCCATTATAATATCCCCCAAACTAACAGCAATCTTCTATCATCGGCTAATACCCAGTTTCTGTTCAATTGCCCCCAGTCATCTCAAAAACATATGATTGGCTCCTACAAATCAAGAACTAAATTCCCCTCTCCATCCCCACGCTGCATTTGCTTGAGTCTGCTTTAATCTTTAACAGTTTCCCCTCTCTTTTTTAATGCTATTCATTAGTTGAGAAAAGAAACCCTGGGGGGAGTGGGGCGCCTAGCTGGCTAGGTCCGTGGAGCATGCGACTCTTGATCTCGGGGTCATGAGTTCAAGCCCCACATGGAGTGTAGAGCCTACTTTAAAAACTTTTTTAAAATAAAAAATACATAAATAAAGAAAAAAAGAACTCCTGGGTTGTTTGTCCTGTAGAATGCACCACGTTATAGATGTAACTGAGTGTATCCTGGTGGTGGCTTTGAGCACGCCTCCCTATTCCCTGTAGCTCCTGTAAACTCTGGAGCTTTTTTCGGGCTCAGTATCTGTGGCAACACTCCGAATCGGTGGTGCCCGGTGCTTTCCATTGCGTCATCTGTCATATCAGATGCTTATAATGTAATGTGGGACTGTATCTGTCAGAAATACTGGAGTATTTAAAAGAGAAACAGGGGTTCCTAGGTGGCTCAGTCAGTTAAGCATCTGCCTTTGGCTCAGGTCATGATCCCAGGGTCTTGGGCTCGAGCCCTGTGTCTGAGCAGGGAGCCCGCTTCTCCCTCTCCCTCTGCCCTTCACCCTCTCTGTCTCTCTCTCACAAATAAATAAAATCTTTAAAACAAAACAAAAACCAATTACATGCTGTTATACATTTATCCAAACCCATAGAATGTAAAAGATCAAGACTGAATCCTTGTGTGAACTCTGGACTCTGGGTGAGAACGATGTTTCCGTGAAGGCTCAGCGATTGTAACAAATGTACTGCTGTGTGTGTGGGGGGGGGGGGGATGTGGTAGTGGGGGAGGCTGTGTATATGGGGGCAGGGGTTATATGGGAAATCTCTGTACCTTCCCTTCAATTTTGGTGTGAAACTAAAACTGCTCTAAAAAAACAAAGTCTGTTTAAAAAAAAACCACAAAGCAGTGCCTTTATAATACTCTAGTGGGGCCAGCGAGGAGGTGGTGATCCAGGGAGGGCGATGGACTAGGAATGGCAGTAGCTGGTTGTTGCAGCTGGGCAACGGGGACGCAGGGTTCATTGCATGATTCTCTCTTCTGTTGTGTATTTGAGAATTTCTATGACAAAAATTAAACACGACAAAACGCTGCTGCAAACGGCCCTCAGAAGATGTGGCAGACATGGTGGGTCAGCTTCTAACCCGGTAGTCATTCCCTGCCACCCTCTTCTCTCTCTTTTGTGGAGAACCTCAGTTCTGTTCAAGTGAGCGTGCTCTCTACCTGGCTAGCTCCGGCCTTAGCAGAGAAGGGGGTCTTCAGTGCTGGCCGAGCTATGACGTGGCCCACGGGATGCATTCAACAGAGGACATGCTCAAAAAATATCCCATATGTTCATCACAGTCCTTCATCTTCACAAAAAAACCAGTGAGAATATTATGGTCCCCATTTTACAAGTGAATGTGAGGCTTTGAGAAGTCCTGTAGCCCCGGGTCACTGGCCAGTGATCTCAGGTCTGTACAGCAGTACCAGAGTCCACATTATTTATTTATTTGAGAGAGAGAGAGAGAGTGAGATGGGGGAGGAGGGATGGGGGAGGGGGAGAGGGAGAGAGAGAGAACCTCAAGCAGACTGTGCGCTGAGCACCGAGCCCGACTCTGAGATCAGGACCAGAGCTGAAATCAGGAGTCGGATGTAAAACCCATGCTCTTAGCCACACTATGTCCCCCTTAGAAGGTCTGGCCTTGCACGTTTGCCACCACGTGTTCTCTCCAGGTTGGGTGAAGGTCACAGGAGTGTGTTAACTGCGGGACAGATTCGCTGGGAACAGTGAGACAGACTATTTGACATTGGAAAGACACTGTGCTTTCTGGTTCTATTTCCCACAATTTTCTGTCTGTAAGAATCTCCTGGAGCGTTTGTTAAAATGCAGCATCTAGAGAAGGGGCCTGGTAATCTACGTTCTTATCAAAACACCCTCCTCCCCTCTGTTATTCTCACAATCAAACGAGTTCGAAAAACTATACCTCATGGCGTTGAATACAGGCCCGGATGGAGAAGATTTACTAAATCTAAGCAGAGAAAGGAATCTTAAAGCTTTGTGGATGCCCCATGACCCATAGCCACTGGGCAAACGAGTCCTGATTACACAGACACAGTGGACCCATTGACTGGCAGGTGCTCCAGCCTGCACCTGGTAACTAACTGCCTGGTGACTAACACCTGATAACTAACCTTGCCCCTAGGCCCACAGTTGATTGGACACCTGATCGGGCTGACCCAGTCAAAACTTTCCTCCCAAGAATTTTAAATGAAAAATTCTAGACTGGGCACCTGATGTATCAATTCATGTGAAGTTATGGTCAGTACAAGCTAAGTGATGGGGAAGCACCTAAGAGAAGTCTTATTTTATTTTATTTTTTTAAATCTTTTTTTTTTTTTTAAGATTTTATTTATTTATTTGAGAGAGAGAGAGGGAGAGCACAAGCAAGTGGAGTGGCAAGCAGAGGGAGAGGGAGAAGCAGGCTCCCCGCTGAGGAGGGAGCCCGATGTGGGGCTTGATCCCGGGACTCCGGGATCATGACCTGAGCCGAAGGCAGCCGCTTAACCGACTGAGCCACCCAGGCGCCCAAGAAGTCTTATTTTAAAAAGACAGTGGAGGGGCTGCTGGGTGGCTCAGTCTGTTGAGAGGCTGCTCAGGTCATGATCGCAGGGTCCTGGGATTGAGCCCCACATCGGGCTTCCTGCTCAGCGGGGAGTCTGCTTCTCCCTCCTACTCTCCCTCTGTTGTCTCTCTCTCAAATAAATAAATAAAAATCTAAAAAAAAAAAAAAAAAGACAGTGGAGAGGAGCGCCTAGGTGGTGCAGTCGGTTAGGAGACAGACTCTTGGTTTGGCTTAGGTTGTGATCTCAGGATTGTGAGATCCAGCCCCACATGGAGCCCCACGCTCAGCACTGTGTCCGCTTAAGACTCACTCTCTCTGCCCCTTCCCCACCCCTCCCTCAAATAAATAAATCAATCTTTTAAAAATAATTTTTAAAAAAAAGGCAATGGAGAGAGAGAAGGGGGGGAGGGTGGGAGAGAGGGACAGAGGGGGAAGCAAAGGAAGGAGGGGAGGGCAGAGGAGTGGGCAGAGGTAAGGTGGGATGGATATACAAAAACGGGGGGTGAAGAGCAAAGGGAGAAAGAGTTTAGTGGCTTAAATAGTGGCCCCAAAAGATATATAGTCACCCAGGGCCTCCGAATAGGACTTTATTTGGAAAAAGCGTCTTTGCAGATGTAATTAAGTTAAATATCTAAAGATGAGGTGACTATGGGTTTGGGGGACTGGTGGCTTCAGAGATGAAAGGAGAGGGACTTTGACACAGAGACGGCAGGGGGTGCGTGTGAAGACGGAGGCAGAGGTCCGAGTGATGTGTCCACAGGCCAAGGCATGGGGAATGCCAAAGACTGTGTTGTGATTCAAATATGGGGGAATGCTGATGGGAATGCTGATGGCCTCTAGAAGCTAGGAGAGAGACAAAGGACCGTTCTTCAGAACCTGCAGAAGGAACCAACTCTGCAGATACCTTGATTTCAGACTTCTAGCTCCAGAACTGTGACTGAATCAGTTTCTGTTGTTCCAAGCCACCAAGTTTGTAGTGAGTGGTGATGGCAGCCCTGAGAATCTAACTCATTCTAGGAGATGTTAACTCTTAACCTGGAGAGGGAGAAAGGGCCAGGAGGGAGAGGGAAGGAAGGGCAAGGGAGAGGGAAGCAGAGTGAAAGTGGAAAGGAAGGAAAGAGCCAGAACAGTGAGATTGGAGGAGCCAGGGAGCCAGGGAACGGATGTGCCTGCCCCCTCCAGCCTCTCCTTGTGTCCATGTCCCTTGACCCTGGTTCATCTGAGGACTCCCCTCTAGGTTCCCGAGGAGCCCCCTGCATCCTGACATGACACCACCGGCATGAGAATGCCTTCCGCGCCTGCTGGAATACTCCAGAACAACGGCAGTGGGGCACTCATTTGAGGGGTTTACAAAGACCAAGTTCCCCTCTTGCTTTCTGTCTCATGGAGTACAAGCAGGGGCCAGGGAGGAGGTGAGCAGAAGGAGAGGGGGAGAGAGAATCTTAAGTAAGGCTCCATGCCCAGCACAGAGCCCCATGCGGGGCTCCATCTCACAACCCTGAGATCATGACCTGTGCTGAAATCAAGAGTCAGATGTTTAACCCACTGAGCCACCCAGGTGCCCCTGGAGTGTTATTTTTTATTAGTGATAGCAGCTAACCCTTCTGAAACCCTTCCCATGTGCCAGGCACCGAGCTAAATGCCCTACAGGCATCATCTCCATGGGTTTTCCCAACCATTCCATGAGTAGGTTGGAGTGCTATGATCCCACATTAGAGGGAGCAACTGAGGCATATCAGGGAAGTAACGACCCTGCCCAAGGTCATCAGCAGGGGAGGGACATTCTTGGGATTCAAACCCGCAGGCTGATGGTTAACCACTGGGCTCCCCTGCTTCTCTCTGTGGGCATGCTTTGAATGAGGATAACCAGGAATTCCCAACATGTTTTCCTACTCTTTTGTTAACTTAGTGAAACCATAATAGATTTTTATTGGTGTTTCAGTTGGGAGAATGAGGACCTGAGTGTTTCTTACCTGGGCTTTTGGCCCTGGGGGCCTCCCCTCTGTTCCTGGGGTCTGCACTCCACTACCTGCACGGGGAGGGCTGGGAGGGCCAAGGAAAATGAGTGGGAAGAAGGAGGCTGAAGTTTCTTTACTTGACTCTGATGTGAAAGTCTGGAACGCCAAGCCCAAAGAGAAGCTCGTTTCTTCACTTGCCCTCTGCTCTTCCCCCCAGACTTCGGGGCCCATACTGCAGCTCCCCCCAGTCACCTCCAGTCTTCCCGCCAGCCTGGAACTCTCCCAGCCCAGCCTCTCCAGGGCCATTATGGTGTCACCTGTGGTTTCCCGCGTGGGGGGTTGGAGTGGGGTGGGGGGAGCACGGACTGGGCTGGAGCCCTGGAGGCGAACCCACCCTCCTGGCTGTGGGACCCTGGAAGAGCCAGCCTCGCCTCTTCTGGGCCTCACTGTCTTCATCTGACAAACCAAGACAACAATAATATCCACCTCACAAACTGCCCTGTAAATATGTGCCATTTGTTGTATGGCAATTCTATTTTCATAAAGAGATTTTCAGAAGCACAGTCATCTGTTGTGTAGGGATGCATGCTCAGGCAGACAGGACATGTTAGGAAAAAGAAAGACACTGGTCTGGACTAGTTTCTCCATGTGGAAAGCGGGGCAGTTTCCTGCCCCCTCTGACACCTAAATCTACACTTTTAGCACCCTTTCCCCTTTTACCGTCTCCTCTCTGAGCCTTCTAGATCTGAGTGCCCCCCAGTTGAGCATTTAGTCTTAGATCTTTCTCCCACCAGCTTTGTTTTCTACTAAATAACACAAATAAGCCTGGTTTCAAAAAATAATGCATGTAAATTGGCATGCATGAGTTTACGTGTTCCCCCTGCCTGAGTAGGTATTTGCATTTGAACCAGGCTGTTTTCATGACACCGAATCCATTGAATGATGAGAATTTCAGGCATCTTAGCCAATTGTGATGGGTGGTAATATTAGGGGGCCTATTTTCTAGTCACCTTCCCGGGTAGATGGTCCATCTCTCTGCTCCCTCATGCTTTTCACTGGCACTGCCACCTGACATTATAATGGTCTATTCGGATCTGTCTCCCTTGCTAGATTATGAGGTCCTTGAGGGCAGAAGCTTTGAGGTCTTCTTTCTAGCCCCTGCATGCAAAAATGTTCGATGAATGAATGCATGTCTGTTGCTTATTATCGCAAACTACTTTGGAAGCATTTGAAAAAAAGCTGCATTTTTTTTTTCTCATATCCTGGCACCTCTTTCTGATTCCTTAGAATTCCAGTGGCCACCAAACACATATGCTACTGAGCCACTGAAATGTGGCTAGTCTGAATTGACATGTAAAACACTAGACATCAAACACTAGATTTCCTTGACTTCATATGAAAAAAAATGTAAACTATCTCATTGTATTGAAAATATCTCATTAATATCTCATTTATAAATTTTATACTGATTTAGGTTAAAATGATATTTTGGTTATATTTAATAAAAATAGTATTAAAATTAATTTATTATTTAATATTTAATCATTACGATGATTAAAGCTTGTTTCCTCTTATCTTGTCTAATGCAGCCACCAGAAAATTTAAAATTGCACAACGTGGCTTGCATTATATTTCTACTGGAAAGCGTTGCCTTAAGTCCCTGATCACATGTGCAAGTTTTCTTCACTTCCCTGGGGAGTAATTCACCTGAGTCTGGAAGCAGAGACTTATTTCCAGGAGCAAAGGAGCACCCAACAGTAGCTTTTCCTCTCTTGGCCTTTATTCCATCTAACACTGTCTTTCTCCTTCCAGTTTCTCTGGTGGGGAGGATGCCATCAGCCTGTAAATGCCAGCAGCTCAGTCCTGCTTGAGCCAAAGCATCATTTCTATCAGCACTGGGTCTGTAGCACAGGTTCTTTTCAGTCCTGGTTGGCTGAGCACGTCTTGTTCCTAAGCCTAAAAATCCCTATTCTGGGACAACTTAATAAGTGGGGTCGACAAGCATGAAAAAGTTAGCGGAGGAGGAGAGGGTAGCCCTGCCAGGAGAGTGGGTACCCCTTGGTGTGGGGCTTACAGTGACTACCAGGAAGCACGAGGAGGCTTCCAGAGCCAGGAATGTGCTGATTCTTGATCCACATACCAGTTATGTGGGTGCTGTCAAGTTATGAAAAGTCTTTTTTTTTTTAAAGATTTTATTTTTAAGTAATATCTATACCCAGTGTGGGGCTCGAACTCACAACCCCAAGATCAAGAGTCACATACTCCACTGACCGAGCCAGCCAGGTGCCCCTATGAAAATAAATATACATCTTCAAACTGTATACATCTATGATTTGTTTCCTTTCCTGTAGATATGTTTATATTTCATTAAAATTTTACCTAGTAATAGCAATAGAATACGAGTGAGAATCCCACAAAATATGATAAGGAAAGAATTAAAGCCCTGTGAAAATAATTGTCTAGGACAGAATATGAAAAATCTTCCATTGTTTCAAATAAATCAGATAGGCTAAGATTAAATATGGCATTTGCAGCAGATGATTAAGATGGCCCCATGATCCACCTGTGGTTGTGCCCTTATGGATCCCCTCCTCCTGAGGTTGGGCAGAACTGTGACTAGCTTCTGAACAACAGAATATATGATTACATGTACATGATTACCATACATAAGATGCTGCTGCAGTCTCTGCATCCCTTGCTAGCTTGGAGGAAGCAAGCATCCATGCTGGGGGACTTCCTGTGGCAAGGACACACCACGTGGTGTTCTCTAGCAGCTGAGGGTGGCCTCTGACCAACAGTCAGCAAGAATCTGAAATCTTAGTTCTAAACCATGAGAAACTGATTTCTGCCAACAATGTGAAGGACGTTGAAAGCAGGTCCTTCCCCAGTCAAGCCTCGATTGAGAATGCAGTCTCAGCTGACACTTTAATTGCACTCTAGTGAGATCCTAAACAAAGGACCCAGCTGAGCCATGCCAGGATTCCTGACATACAGGAACTGGTAGAAAATAAATGTGTGTTGTTTTAAGCTGCTAAGTTTGTGGTAATATTGTTACGCAATAATAGAAAACTATTACAGCAGTAAAGAAAACAAAAATACAGCTCAGCACCTGACCTGCACTAGGCTGTTGGTTGAAGCTTGTTGAATGAAAGAATTCTAAGATACAGGTTTTCAAAGATTCAATCTCTCTTTCCATATCCTCTTTCTGTCTCTCCCTCCCTCACCTACACACACACACACACACACACACACACACACACACACACACACGAATGAGCTTCAGGCATCCCTTATGGATGGTTTACTGTGTAGGGGAAAAATCTATTTGAAAATAAGTTTTTAAAAAATGAAATTAATCTATATTGTAGACATGTTAGAAAGCACAGGTTAGCAAAAAAGAACGTAAAACCACCAATTTCTTCATTGAGCATGTATTAATTCTGTAACACCCATAAGTAACCATCATTGACATACATAAAGATGGTAATTTGTGCATTTGTAAAAATAATATATGTTCACTGTAACAAAGTTTAGAAAGCATAGTAAAATAAAATGAAGAAACTGAAAGTCACCAGTAATCCCACTCAAAGAGATAATCCCGCTTAACGAGGTGACATGCCATCTATATACATATGTGTATTAGTCAGCTCTGGCTGCCAGAACAACAGAAATTTATTTCTTACAATTCTGAAGCCTGGAAATCCAAGATCAGGGTGGTTGGGTTCTGGTGAGAGCTCCCTTCCTGGCTTGTAGATGGCCACCTTCTCCCTGTATCTTCACGTGGCCGGGCGGGGTAGGGGGGGAGAGTGTGTGAGCACATGAGCTCTCTGATGTTTCTTCTTCTTCTTCCTTTTGTTGGAGAGGGCGAGAGGGCAGGGGGAGGGGCACAGGGAGAGGGAAAGAGAGAATCCCAAGCAGGCTCCAGGCCCAGCATGGAGTCCAATGCGGGATCTGATCCCATGACCCCAAGATCATAACCTGAGCTGAAATCAAGAGTTGGACACCTAACCGACCGAGCCAGGCGCCCCTGGTGTTTCTTCTTATAAGGAATTAATCCTTTTGTATTAAGGCTCCACTCTTATGACCTCACTGAACCTTAATTACCTTCCTGCAGGCTCAGTCTCCAAATACAGTCACATTGGGGTTGGGGCTTCAACTTGTGATTTTGGGGGGAGACACAATTCAGTCTATAGCAGTGTGTTTTTTTTATTTAAATTTAATTTTTAAAAACAGATTTTAAAAATTAAAATGGGACTTTATTCAGTTTTCACTTAGCAGAATATCCTATTTCCTCACATCATTTGATATTCTTCTACAATATTTTTATTGGTGGTATAGTATTCCTGTGTGATAGCTGCATAATGGCGGTCCGAATGTACCAGTAGCTGTTTAATGGTTCCTGTAGGATTGGGTACTTAAATGGTCTCCAACTCTATTCCATTATAAAGATAGAGGAATTAATATGCTTGTAATTTAATATGCTTTGTGTATAGGCATGATTAATTCCTTCAGGATATATAGAAGGCATTATCTTGAAGAATTTATCAAAAAGGAGTCCCTATATCTTTGCCTTTGTTCTAAACTATGTTACAGCCGAAAAGAGAAAGGCAGACTTATTTGGAATTTAGATCTTGGATTTCCCCTGTAGCTTTATAAGCCTCGGGGTGTGGCTCAAGGAAAAAATGTTATCAGGGAGCCAAGGAGTTACCCAGGAGACTGTGGGTAAGGAGGAGCTTCTAGGGGCCTTTGGCACGTATGTGCTTTGTGTCCTGAGGCCATGTGTGGGGGGCAGTCTTCAGCCCCTTTGGAGAGATGTCAGGGAGGTGGAGTGTCATCTTACAAATATGAGATGGACCTGGCAAGGGCATGTTAGAGCCTTATATTTGTGTTCTAGATTATAGAAAGAAGCAAGGCCAGAAGAGAATCCATGCCAGCAAGCACATGGCCAGGCTCACGGGAACTATTGGTGTTGGGTGGTGTTAAGGAGATGGGTTTTGGCCAAGACATCAACCTATTCAAATCCTGCTTTGGACCACCTTTTCCTGGGAAAGATAAAGGCAGAGAGAACAAAACTAAGGAATATACTGTAGAAGGCCGTCTGTTGGTTTTGCCTTCCCAGCATTCACTCTCCATTCTTCTGATAACAGGACCCCAGTGCTCCTTTGGGGACCAGCCCTTGCCAACTCTCTGTCCAGAGGTGGGTACAAAGCCCAGATCTGACCAGGCCACAGTAGATGCAGTCATAGACTTGTGAGCAGGCCTAGCCAATGGAGGCCCGCCAGGCCTCCTGCCTGATCTAAGAGAAAAGAAGGGCTCCATTTCTTTCTACTGGTGGAATGGAAGCCTTGAGTTGATGGTGGTGCTTACCGCTCAAGAATGAAGGGAAGTGGAGGTGACAAACGGAGAAATATCGAGTCTTGATGAGAGTGCTGGAGTTCCTGAATGTGGCCATAATGGAAGCTTCCAAAGTGAGTGTCCCTCCGCCCTTCCTTTCTCCCCTCCCCTTATGTGCCTCACCTCAAGCCTGCTCTTTGTTTTTTAGGCCAATTTGAATTGGATTTCTTTTTCATTGGCAACCAAAAGGGTTGTGAATAAAATATATTTATATTTAACTGGGACTCCCCATCCATCTCAATGGAGAGTTCTGGTGAGCTATGCTATAGAACCTTTTTATCCGAGTTCATGGGGTACCTGTGACATAGCACCAAAGTGGCTCATATATGAATTTCCAGTCTTACCACCACAATGACAGGAGAGAGAGGGAGGGAGAGAACATTTGTCCAAAGGTAGAGTGAGGGTAGTTCCACAGAGGAGAACACCCTTGTGAAGAGGCAGAAGTGGCTGGGTTGTCCTTGCTCTTCTTTCTTAGCCCCATGGAAGGAGGAGACAAAGAGAGAACACATCTATGGGTGCATGACTTTTGGAACTCAGTCAGTGCTCTGTTACACCTTTGGGGACTGTGGCCCATCTGAGTCTTTGAATTAGACCCAAACCTCCATCCTTGCTCTGTGGGGTGGGGAGAGAGGAGGTCATTAGCTCCACTTAGCCAACAAACTCCACGGGCTGGAGGCCAGTATGGCTGAGAACATGGGCAGTACTAGTGACCTAGCCACCTTGTCATCCCCTCACAAGGGCTGCCTACTCTGAAGACTCTGTCCTTCTGGTAACCCAGTTTCTCAGCCCTCCTCCTGTTTTTGTCTCACCTCCTAACCACTGCTGCTGCCTTACTCTCACCCTGTGTTTCCCCTAAAGAGTAGGCTCTAACTCGGATAGTTAGCCACTGCCCACCATAGAGCTTCCCTGTTGGTCAGAGTTCTTGCACCTGGCCTCCTCATTGGCTGCTGGGCTCCCTTAGGTCTATCTACAGATGGCAATTTGGGGCTAGTAGGTCCAATTAGACTGTGGTCAGGGTGGAGGTGGTGGGAGGTGGCACGTAATGCAACGTATGGCTTCAAATGGGACAGTGTCTGGTTTTTCCCTCAGAACAGAAAATCCCAAGAAGGTTCTAGAATGCTCCCCTTGGCCCATCTCTCCTAACCCAGGTGGAAAGAATATATAGTATATTATTACGTCTATCTGGGTGAGAGCCTGTACAAGCATTCAGATGTTCAGGCCATTTGACACCAGAGCTTTTTTTTTTTTTTTACATATTTTTATTTCCTTTCCCTCCCTTACCCCTCTTTTTTTCAAGTCGTCTCTAATCATGTGAGCCAGACCTTGTTGCTTCAGCTAGAGGTATTTTCTTTCAGGCTTAGTCTTCCTTCAGCCATCAAATGTAGGACCCTGTCCTGGAAGCTCAGCCACTGGTAAGCCATTTTTAGTCACACCTCCTAGATGGTGCACCTGGTGAGAGGTAGCCTGGACACCAGACCCTTCCATCTGTCATAGCAGGCCACTGGAAAAGCCCCAGCCTAGCCATTTCACCCAGAAAGATGGAAAAGAGGTTGCCTTTTTGAGTCACCTTCCCTTACTTTGCAGAGCTGTTTCTCAAAGTATGATCCCCAGAGTAGCAGCATCGAGAAAACCAATTTGTCTGAAAGACACATGCTCAGTTCCCAGCCCAGATCTACTAGGTCAGAAGCTGTGGGTGTGAGAGCCAGGGATCTGTTATCACAAGGCTTTTAGGTGATTCTAATGATCTGTAGAGTCTGAGAACCTGTGGCTGACAGCATGGTGTCACAGGGGTTGAGTTTGTGTGTGGTGAAAGTGTTCACAGCTGCTGACATTACCTGTAGCGATGGTGCGTGCCGCTCTGAGGTAAGCACCTTATGTGTATCATCTAGTGTAGGGTCTCTCACCCTGCATGAACATTAGAATCAATGAGAATATTTTGAACAATACGGTATTTCCCCCTTACCCAAGGTTTTGCTCTCTGTGGCTTCAGTTACCCCAGAGTCTACTGTGGTTTGCAAGCAATCGTCCGAAGGTCAGTAAGTAACCTGACGCTACATCACAAAGCCTCTGTCATTCACCTCAGTGCATCTCCTCACCCAGGCATCTCACTGTCTCACGTCATCGTGAGATGAAGTATGAGTACAGTACAATATGGTAGTTTGAGAGAGACCACATGCACATAAATTTTATTATGGTATATTATAATTGTTCTATTTTATTAATAGTTGTGGTTAATGTATAAATTAGGCACAGTGAGAGATTAAACTCTATCATAGGTTTGTATGTACAGGGAAAAACATAGTAGGTACAGGGCTCAGTCCTGTCGGCGGTTTCGGGCATCCCCTGGGGTGTTGGAACATAACCCTGAGGATGAGGGGGGGCTACTGTCCTGGTGCTTGGGCCAACTGCAGATGAACAGAAGCAGATTGCTGGTGGAGATCCAGCCAATGGGGGCCTCTTTAAACTCCCAGGTGCTTCTGATTCACAGAGAAGGTTGAGAGGCACACCTCTGGCCCCTCTCTGACACCTTGCAGCTATGTGACTTTGGGAACATTCCCATGGCCACCTCCCCCACCTTGATTTCTGAGTCTTTAAAAAAGGAGTGATGATTCCCAGCCTCTTGCCCCCCAAGACTGTTATGTGTAATAAATGAAATAACAGATGTGAAATCTTGTAACTGCTCTTAAAATTATGAACAAGATGAGCTGGAACTCCCAGTTCGAGAACAGTGAGAGACCCAGAATTTCCTGCAGGAGATTGGGGCAGGTGCAGGGTCAGAGGAGAACTCCCCTCCCCTAACTTCCTCTGGCTCTGACTTTCCATTTAGATTTACTCCTCCATCTTTGCCTACCACACATGCTCTGTCCTACCCCAATTCTCCTCTGGCCAAACTTGTACCAGTTCAAGCTCAAGGCTATGTGTAGGACAGACTCTCCTGAAGGTCAGGGCTACATCAAAGGCCTGTAGCAAACCATAGCAAACACTTCCCAATTGCTAGTCAGTCTTTATGTCATTCTCACTTCCAGGAGCTGGTTGCCGTTCTTCTCCATTTGTGCCCCAATAGCCCACCGTCCTGCTACCCCTCCCCTCTCCACCCTAGCTCCCTGCCTCCCCAGATTCACTTGTTCAGTCTGCCTATCCCACCACCCCAGGGTTCTTCAGCTCTTGGTCTCCGTTCTATCCCATCCCTGCCTAGCCTGAGGGGGGGTAGCTTTCTACAGGCTGAAATTCTCATCAAGGAGTTTTGCTAAATGGAAACGCTTGTCTCCTTGAAAAGGAATTCTGCCCCAGTTTTTCTCCTCCCTCCCCTCCTCCTCCTCCCTTCCCCGCCTCCTCCCTCCCCTCCTCCCCGCCCACCCTCCTCCCCTCTTCTTCTTCTTTCTCCTCCTTACTCTTCTCCCTCTTCCTCGTCTTCTTCCTCCTCCTCCTTCTTCTCCTTCTCCTCCCCCTTCTTCTTCCTCTTCTTCTTCTTCTTTTTCTCTTTCTCCTTCTTCTTTCCTTCCTCCTCCTGCTCCGGGTCCTCCTGCTCCCCACTATGTAAGCAGATCTCTTAAGAACACCAGCTCTGGAGGCAGCCGTTCAGAGTTCATAGCCAAGATTTGACTGTACAGGGGTTATGTCACCCCTCGCTACTCCAAGTATGGTCCACAAGCCAACGCTATCAGCATCAATTGGGAGCTTGTTACAAGATGCAGACTCTCAGGCCAGCCCCAGACCTACTAAATAAGGATGTGCTTTTCAACAAGACCCCCAGGTGAATCATTTGCACATTAAAGTCTTAGAAGCCCCATTCTAATTTCTCTGAGCCTCAGTTTCCTCATTTGTAAAATGGAAATAATGCAGGGTTGGGGGCTGGGAAAATTACACGAGATGATGCATGCAAACATAAAGCATGGTGTCTTGGAGAGCCATGGATAAATGATAGCGAATATTATTAGCTCTTGAGCTGTAACAGCACTATGACTGCATTAGGGATTGTTTTTCTAGCCCAGTATACAACCTCCCAGGATGCCAGGACCCTCGGTGTACAGTGATCGCTCTGTGCTGGGGCCAGGTGGATGGGAATTGAGGGCAAAGCAACCCCTGAGGTTTCAGGACTTTGGAGTCAGGAAAGTGAGAAATCAGCCTGGACACTAAGCAGAAGACAAAGGTTGAGGAGTTTAGGCTCTGCCGACTTGCGTCTGCACATTCAGGTGTGCTGAGGCAGATGCATAGCCATGGGGTCCATGCATGGTGTCTTCTTGGTGGGATGTGTTTACTCATGGCACATAATTGAAAATATCATTTGCATGTTAAAAATGGGTAGAGAGTACACAGTGTGGTTTCATTTCTAGCAAGTTCTAGAACAAACTAAACTAAACTAGGGTGATAGAAATCAAAATATTGGTTGCTTATTGAAGGGTAGGTTAAAGGGTTTGAGGGAAATTTCTAGAGGGATAGAACTTTTGAGGGGGATAGATCTTGATTGGAGTAGTGGGCTAGTGTGCACTGCAATGAATCAAACTTTACTTCATTTTAATTCTTTTAAAACAAAAGCTGGGAATAGAAGGGAGAGACCACAGACACCCCCTCCCCTTTTCTCAGTCTAGGAATTAACCTGACCTCTGATAATAAAGGCCCTCTGCCCTAAGCCCAACCTCAGCAAATTACCTACAAGCTGGGGCCAGTGTAGACAATGCCCAGAGCCAGTGTGGACTACAGTGAAGGTGAAAATCCTTGGTGAGACTTCCCCAGCGGCCTTAGGCCAGATTTCCAGCCCCACAGGACTCTGGCTCAAACATCTCAGTGAAAAGGAGCATTAGACTTCTCCATATCTCCCACGCCATGCAGCCTGTGACTTCTATTTGTCCCCAAATTATTTTTTCTTTGTGTGTGGTTTTTTTTTTAAGATTTTATTTATTTATTTATTTATTTATTTATTTATTTATTTATTTATTTATTTAAGAGAGAGCGAGAGTGAGAGAGCATAAGCAGAGGGAGTGGCAGAGGGAACAGCAGAGGGAGAGGGACAAACAGACTCCATGCTGAGATGCTGAGCTGGGAGCCCAATGAGGGGCTCAAAACCAGGATCCTGACCGAGATCATGACCTGAGCCAAAGGCAGAAGCTTAACCAATGGAGCCACCCAGGTGCCCCTATTCATTTTTTTTTAAGTAAACTCTACATTCCAACTCATGACCCCAAGATCAAGAACCACATGCTCTACCCACAGAGTCAGACAGGCACCCCTGTTTGTCCCTAAACTATTATGGCATAGCCCTCACAGAGTTGATTCTGGGAAATTTGCTCTTTTCGGTGTCCCTGTGGATTGGGAACATTTGCCAAGGTACCACTTTGCACCTCTGAGAATAGTCCTTCACATTTTTCGTCTCTGGGCTGCTGGCCTTCCCCCATCACTCCATAAACTTGGCCTCAAGTGATCGCTGCCAGGCTGTGCTGTGTTCCAATGAACACCTTCTTCAGTAGCCACGCCTTGGCCTGGAAAGGGGCACTGAATTCCCTGCCATCCCTTAACTCAGTCTGTGTCCTGGGCCAGCTCCTAACACCCTGGGGGACCATACTTTAACCTAACACAGGCCTTTCTTCACCTCAGAGTTTTGCCCAATAAAGAGAAAGTTTTCTCCTCTAACTCTTCATTTCCTGTCTCAGGATTAACTTCTTCCTGGGAGAATCAGCAGTAAGATGTCTATTCCTTTGAAACTCCATTGCACCTTCAGTGGGGAAAACCTCAGAGGGTGGCTGGATTATTCAGACCACACACACACACACACACACACACACACACACAAGCATGCACACACACTTGAGCACAGAAACAGGAAATGACTTCTATTTGATGGTTGCTGACAGAGTCCCTACCAGAACACGGGTCTCCCGACTTCTAGGACAATTCTAGTTCATTTGATTGGGGCTGAAATTCAGCCTCCACCAGGGAACTTATTCTGCTTGCGACTCCACTGCACGATTCTGACAAGCCACTTAATGTCTCTGCAGCTCAGCTTCTTGACAGTAATTGGGGATGATAATAGTTACCTACTTCACAGGGATATTCAGCAGCTCAATTAGTAAAAGCTTCTAAAGTGCTTGAGTCCCATTATTACTTGTAATGGAGTATGTCTGCCAGGGTTGGCCGGGCTGTTGGCTCTTGGTGGGAAATGCTCTTTCCAAGGAGGAACCATAAAGATACGAGCTCTAGGGATCTGGGAAAATAGAAGTACAGCCCAATGCTTCTAGACGTTTCCAAACCCTCCATGTCATTTGACTATTAAGAGGAGTTGTTAGTGTGGAGTGCTCAGTGGAGGAATTTCTGCCTCCCAAAGTGATCCTTGAGTATGTAGCCACGGACATACCCATCGTCAAATTGATTGCATTGCACTGCATGGATTCACAAGCATCAAATTGGGACAAGAAGGTGATAAGGAAGAGCTGCTTCAGGTTTTTGGAAGTAAAGTTGTGTTTAGAGTTATCCAAGTAAAAGTTGTTCCCAGTGGTGGTAGATAGCCATCTGTATTCGTTAAGATACAGGGTAAGCTGCCAAACAAAGAGTTCCCAAAGCTTACACAAGCTCTAAGTCATCTCGCTCATGTCACAGTGCAGAGGTGGCAATCGGGGATGGGGATGGGATGGCTCCATTCTCAACACATGGCCCCTGCTTGTGACTCCATTTTTCACCTCCCAACCAGCAGGAAGGGGGAAGGGACCAATAGCACTCAACCACTTTTTCCTAAAGATAAGATTCCAAATTGGTACCAGCGTTGCACTTTCTAGCTCACTGGCTAAACTTAGTCTAATGGACATGCCAAATTGCGAGGGAGGCTGGGAAATGTAGTCTTTACCTGGACAGTCTTTACACTGAAAGGACAGGAGGCATGGGGGTGAGGGGGGCGTGAGGATGAGTAGTCTGCCGCACCATCCTTAAGAGAGACCAGGACCCTGCAAATGTGTAATTGAAGAGTGCCAGAACATCCAAAACTCTGGTGGTGGCCTCATTGGGAATAATCACAGTAGTAGGTTTGGAATGTGCCTATAATTTACTGAATAAGAGGAAAGAAGAAACGTCAGGCTTCCTGAAAGAAAATGTGAAGATAGAAACAAAGGGTGCCTGGGTGGCTCAGTGGGTTAAGCATCTGACTCTTGATCTCAGCTCAGGTCTTGATCTCAGGGTCGTGAGTTCAAGCCCTGTGCTGGGCTCCACACTGGGCGTGGACCTACTTAAAAAAAAAAGAAACTAGGCCTATGCCACTGAGGCCTTTTAACCTCTTTGAAAGACTACTAGAAAACAGTGCTCCCCCGTGCCCAGGAGTCTGACTTGTGCAAGAAGCCTCCTTCCAGCTGGGGGTTTGAACTTCTAGCTCTTGATCCTGCATCAGTGTTGGAAGGGGAAGAGGAGGGGTACAGGAACTCTCCCAGAGGGTAGCATCAGTTATACATTGAAAAAGGAGGTTCTCTACATTTTGTTAGAGGAGGAGGAAGAGAAGGGGGGAGGAGGAGGAGGGAGAGGAGAGAAGGTGCAGAAGGGTGGGTGGGGAGGAGGAGAAGGTGGAGACACCTCCCTGGGGCACTTCAGAACCCCTCCAGGCTGCCCTGCAGCTTTCGGGAATAATGTAATTTACATGTGACTTGAATGGCAATCTGGTTGGTGAATTGGAATACCTGGAGAGTGAGACCAAGCCAGCCAGCCAGCCAGACTTTGTAAAGCGGTTGCCATTTGGGGGGACCTTGCTGCTAAGATTGCTAATATAACAGCCCTCTGATATGTTCAGAGACTGCTTTTCCCTCAGCGCATTTATGCCTAAGCCCCTCCACTTTCAAAATTAGAACAGAAAAATGCCCTCCTGGAGAATTTATTCTAAAAGATTATAGAATGGAGCTGGGGAAAACAGGGACTGAATCAGAAAGATGAACTTTTTATTTGGAAAAACTTAACACATATACAATAAATCCAGCTACAGCAATCAGCAACTGCTGACCAATCTTGTCTGCACCCCCAGCTTCCTGTCTTCCCCCTGGATTATTTTGAGTAAATCCCAGGATTGTGTCATTTTTATCTGTATATTTCAGTGTGTGTCTCTAAAAGATAAGAATTCTTTTACAAAAGACATAAAACCATAATGCATAATCACACTGTAAAAATCAATAATAATTACTTAATATAACCAAATATCTCATCATTGTTTAACTCTCTCCACGTCTCCCCGCCCCCCATTTCCAGGCGTGGGCGCGCGCGCTCACACCCCACGCGCATGCGCACACGCTCTCTCTCAATTGATTTGTTTACATCAGGATCCCAGCAAGGTCTACTTGTTGCATTTGGTTGCTATGTCAGGTGTCTCTTTTTTTTTTTTTAAGATTTTATTTATTTATTTGAGAGAGAATGAGAGAGAGAGAGAGAGAGAGAGAGAGCATGAGAGGGGGGAGGGTCAGAGGGAGAAGCAGACTCCCTGCCGAGCAGGGAGCCCAATGGGACTCGATCCCGGGACTCGAGGATCATGACCTGAGCCGAAGGCAGTCGCTTAACCAACTGAGCCACTCAGGCGCCCTGTCAGGTGTCTCTTAAATTCATTTTAATCTACAGTTTCCCACCTCATTTATTTTCCCCCCTTTACAAGGTCAAGTTTTCCAAGGTCTGGATTCGCTGGTGTCACTGAACACATTCCTCATTCTATGCATTTCCTGATGATTGGCTATTAGATCCTGAGGCTTGGTCTTGGGGTCTCATGTAGGTTAGATTTGACTTCGTCAAGGTGTGTGTTCCTACAGCAGGAGGGCCATCGTGCCCGGTTTTCCCTCTGCGCTCTTAGCAGACAGTGATGATCATTTGCCCCAACCATTATTTCAGTAGGGATTTGCAAAAATGGGATATTCTAATTCTTTCATTCGTTCTTAATTATTTACTAGCTGGAATCGATTCTATAGACAGCTATTTGTGGTTACCCTGAGGAACAATTCATACAGGAAAGATAGGGTAAAGACTTGACTCTTACCCTTTACTTACTAGTTTTCAAAATAATAAATTGTTTCCCTGTCATCTTCCAAGAGGACTGAGAGGGTTTTTTGTTTGTTTTTGTTTTGTTCTTTATGAGCTCATGAATTTTTACATATGCAGTGTGATTCAGTCCTTTGTGGTTAATTCTTTTTTTTTTTAAAGATTTTATTCATTTATTTGAGAGAGAGAATGAGACAGAGAGAGAGCATGGGAGCGGGGAGGGAGAGGGTCAGAGGGAGAAGCAAACTCCCCACTGAGCAGGGAGCCCGATGCAGGACTTGATCCCGGGACTCCAGGATCATGACTGGAGCCGAAGGCAGCCGCTTAACCAACTGAGCCACCCAGGCGCCCCTGTGGTTACTTCTTATTAATCCTCAAATGGTCCTATTGTTGGCCCTTGGGATCTTCTCTAAGCTGACTCCTGAATCCTTTTGACATGACCTTACTAGTCTTTGATAGCTTCCTTGTTTTCTGTTATGAGTAGATGGCCAAGCTTATCTTAAATATTTCCTGCCCTAGACCTGAAGTCAGTCATTTCTCTAAAGAGCTTGGTTTCTCTTAGTGGTATTTAGAGAACCAAGTCTGGGCAATTCAGTTTTTAAGACAATGTTTTTATTTAATTTGAAAATAAAGTATAAGTGCTGTAAACACAACTTTAATTCAAGGACTAAATGAAAAAGTTGAACAAGGATGCTCTAGAAAATCACTGTTCAATAGAACTTTCTGTAATGATGGACATATCCTTACATCTGAGCTATCCAATATGGTGGCCACTAAGGCATGTGACTTTTGAGAGTTTGGAATGTGGCTAGTGCAATTGAGGAACTGATTTTTAATTTTAATTTTAAACTAATTTAATTTTAAATTTCAATAATCACATGTGGCTAGTTAATACCTTATCAGACAGTGCTAGAAATCTAGAATCCCAGTGATTAAATTCCACAACTATGTTTTTTTTTTTAAGCACCATCCCTGTGCAAGATAGAAAACTGAATGGTATACTGTCATTCCTGCAAGAATCTTCTAGTATATTATAGTAAAGGAAATAAGATAATCCCCTAATAATTTCAGTGTAACCAAAATGGTAATTGCTAGCCAAGTTGCAAGGCAATGAGAATTCTGAAAAGAGAAATATATGTTAATAATCTGGGATGGTAAGAAGTGGATTCATGGAAAAGATTACATCAAAAGATTTTTTTTTTATAGGAACCATGACCTTTGTTATTTTATTTTTATTTTATTTTTTGGAGTTCTTAAAAAAATGGACTTTGTTTTTGGAGACAGGTAACTGAGAGGAAAATTACAGAATTCTCATATACCCACTGCCCCAACACATGCACAGCTTCTCCTCTTATCAACATCCCCCACCAGAGTAGTACATTTGTCACAATCAGTGAACCTGCATTGACACGTCATAATCACACACAGGCCATAATTTACATTAGGGTTCAGTCTTGATGTTCATTCTGTGGTTTTAGACAAATGCATATGGACACACATCCATCACTCTAGTAGAGTACAGGTATTTTCACTGCCCTGAAAATCTGTGCTGTGCCTATCAATGTCCCCACCCCTACCTCCAGGCATCCACTGACCTTTTTACGGTCTCCGTAGTTTCAGTTTTTCCAGAATATCATATAGTTGGAATCATATAGTATGTAACCTTTTCAGATTGGCTTCTTTCACTTACTAATCTGCATTTAAGATTCCTCCATGTCTTTTCATTGCTTGCTAGCTCATTTCTTTTTAGCGCTGAATAATATTCCATTATCAGGATGTGCCATTCAGTAGTTATCCATTCACCTACTCACGGACATCTTGTTTTGTTCCAAGTTTTGTCATTTATGAACTGCATTACAAAAGCTGCTCTAAACACCCACGGGTAGGTTTGTGTATGGACATAGTTTTCATTTCATATGAGCAAATAAGAAGTATGATAGTTGGATTGTATGGTAAGATTATGTTTAGTTTTGAAAAAAACTACTGAACTACCAAAGATGCTTTTAAAACTACAGTACTGGTAGTGGTAGTAGTAATAACAATAATAATAATAATACTCCCTTTCATTTGTTGAGTGCATGCTCTGAACCAAGAGCTTGATATATAATAACTTATTTAATTTAATCCTAATAGCCCTATAAGGTAGTTTTTTTTTTTTTTACAAATTTATTTATTTATTTCAGAGAGACAGAGAGTGTGCACGAGCAGGGGGAGAGGCGGAGGGAGAGGGTGGGAAACAGAATCCCCACTGAGGGCAGAGCCAGAAGCGGGGCTAAGTTGCCCTACTGGGAGATCATGACCAGAGTGGAAACCAAGTCAGAGGCTCAACCAACTGAGCCACCCAGGTGCCCCTGATGTTCATGCTTTTAACCGCTCACTTTACAGAGGAGCAAGTGGAAGCTTTAAGGGAATAATGACTTGCTCAGGGTCCCCGCCCCCGGCTCCCAAGGAGAACTGGAATTCAAACCCAGGTCTGTCTCCCTCCGAGGGTCTTGTCCTTCACTTCTGTGTCTAACTCTCTGAGCCCAAAGGTTACACAAAAACTTTACAAATATGCCAAATTATCTTTTCTTCTTGGAGCCCTCCTGAATAAAGGTCACTTTCCTTCTGCACCTCTGAAAGCCTGCTTGCGAAGAAGCAGGATGCCCTTCTTCCGAGAGTGAAGGGGAACACCAAGGTGGACAGGGAGGGAGAGCCCACTGTAAATAGCAGAGCTGATGGCTCTCAGGGGCCCGCGTGAGGCTGTGCACCCTCTGAACACCTCTGTCTAGCCCCTCGGCACTTCTCTCCCAACCTCCGTTTTTCTATTCCCACGGCTGGCTTGATGCTGGGGTCTCTGGCTCCTTTCTAAAGCTTGTACACAGGTTCTACTTCCCTGCCCAGCCCTGTGAGTAGGCCTTGGTGATGCTGTCTCCCAGCGCTTCTTCTGGACACTGTCCTTTCCCGGCTCCCTTACTGGCAACTTTGCCCCAACCCTGGGCCTCACAAAGGCTTCCTGCAGCCTGGTTTCAGTGGAAAGCCTCAGGCTCGTTTCCTTATCTGTAAAATGAGGATGTTAACAGTACTTGCTCATAGACTTCTTTTTCAATTGCTTTTTTTTTTCCAATTTCCTTTTTTTTTTTTTTAAAGCAATCTCTTTGCCGAACATGGGGTTTGAACTCACGACCCCAAGATCAAGAGTTGCAAGCTCTACCAACTGAGTCAGCCAGGTGCCCTATCTCATAGATTTCTTGATAGGCTGACATGCAATAACACTTGTAAAACTCTTAGCTTAGCACCTGGTATGTAGTAGGCATTCAATAAATATTTGCCATTAATAATAATGGTTGCACAAACAATGATAGATGGCCCTTGGTTTGGGAGAAAGCTGGAGCAAGTAACATTGTAATTGGGTTCATGTAACTTGGTTACTTGAGTGCTAAGAGCTCTGAAATAACTGATGAGCAACTGGGTTCAAGATCATGGTCTTCTTTTTACCTGTTAGGTGGCCTTGGGTAGTTACTTACTTTTCTGGAGCCTCAGTGTCCTCCTGTGTAGACTGGGAATCATAACCTGCTGCTGCCTCCTGGCCTTTGCACTGCCATTCCCTCCCCTGGATGTTCCCGCCAGAACTCTGCATGGCTCACTCCCTCGCCTCATTCACGTCCCTGCTCAATGCCAGCTCCTCAGAGAGCCCCCCGCCCCGCCGACACTGTCACTAAGCCCTGCTCCAACTCCATGATAGAGCTTATTATCATACAGGTGCCATGGGCGGTCTTCCTCGCCTCCTCCCAGAAGTCGAAGCTCAAAGAGGTAGGGACACATCTAGCTTGCTCACTGCTGGGGTTCCAGCTCCAAAGATGGCACCTAGGACACAGTTCACTCTCAATGAACATTGTTGAGAGAGAAAATTGTGTAAGAAGATCTTTTCAATGTATAGAGACCTAGAGCCATAAGTATTTGCAGCTAGTTTCTGGGCCATCTGGAGAACAGCGTGAAAGGTCTGCAGATTGGATTCAGCAAGGTGACACACCTAACATGCTCAGCCTTGCTGAGAGAGGCGGCTTTTTAGAACCATACCTTATTCTGTTGGTTTGTGATGGGCTTTAAGGAATCCTGCCAGCGCCAGAGGGAGACAGGGCAAACCGTGATGGAAGTGTTCTCGTCACCTCCTTGGGGTGCTGGCCAACTCAGCGATGTACTCCTCTCTCTTTCAGCCCCCACCCGCACCTGAGGGCTTGGAGAGGCCCCTCTACTCCTTCCCTTCTGGTAAAGGGTTTATAGAAGTTTTCCAGGGTCGGCCTGGACTTAAACCATCATGTGATTATAAAACCCCCCACCTCTCCCAGGGAGTTTGCTTTTATTTTATTTTATTTTTAAGTTTTTTTAGAGAGAGAGAATGCATGAGCAGGGGGAGGGGCAGAGGGAGATAGAGAAAAACATCTCAAGCAGACTCCCTGCTGAGTGCAGGGCCCAACGACAGGACGTGGGGTTCAATTTCACAACCTTGAGATCATGACCTGAGCCAAAACCAAGAGTCGGATGCTCAACCAACTGAGCCACTCAGGTGCCCCAGGGAGTTTGCTTTTAAAGCTAATCCCTGGTATATAATCTCATGACCTGTAGTCTTAACTGTTGTTAACTGAGTGACTATTTTAATCATTAGTCAATTATTCCAATAACTCTCCAAAGTTAAATGTATGCCCCCAACTTCAGCAGTGGGGACCCTGAGGCTCTCCAGGCTTTGTAGCTTGCCGGGGACCGTAAACTTGGCAATGACTTCAAAACCCGGCTCCTTCTTCGACTGTCCCTCCTTCTGCAGGCTGGGCAATGGAAGCTAGGCTTAGAGGGGAGAGGGCTGAAAGCAAACACACAGTCCTCTTTGGCTGCCCTTGCTCTCAGTAAGGGGATATGGTTCCAAAGGCTGCTGGCAAATAATTTTGAGGGTTTGGCTAGCCTGAAATAACCGATCTATTTAGAGGTTTGAAGACCAGGCAGCAGAGGCTAAATAAGGTAAAGTGTCTGTCAAGAGTGGAGGCCCAGGGAAGAGAATAGAGTATTAAAAAACTCATGGTTCATGTCATGTTTTCCTTTACCCAAGGCTCTTTTAAAAGTATGCTGCAAATAGAAGTCATTGCTGTCCTCACCTTAGAATACAGAAATTGTGATACAAGGCCAGATGAAACACACACACTATAAATGTCAATACAAATATAGATTTGAATATAAATACAAATTTAAATATAAACATAAACATATAGCGTATACATATTTTTGGTTTCTGATTTACAACTAAACAACTTCAGAAAAAGTAGGTTGATCAGACGTAATTTGGGGGAAATGGAGAATGCTTAGTCAAAACCTCATGTTCAGATTGTAGGTATAAGGATTCAGGGATTTCTCCTATGGAATGTTCAATTTTTAGTAATCATAGTAGCTGTCACTTACATAGCCCCTGTTATGTGTCAGGAACTGGGCTGGCCCCTTCCCACAGTTTACACTTAATCATCACAATCCTAGTTTCCATTTTTTCATATATCGATGAACAGGTAGAGGTTCAGAGAGATTAAGCAACTCACCCGAGGTCACACAGCTGGTAAGCAGCAGAGCCAGGATTTGAACTAAGACTACAGAACGTAAGGTGCACAAGAGTAGGAAAGCTGTGTTTGCCAGTGTGTTACCCGATGCCCAGAATGGAGCTAGTCATCACAAGGGCTTAATGAATGCTGAAATGAAAACTGAATGAGTGAATAAATGAATAAATGAACGGCTTCAACTCCTGTATTCTCAGCAACGCTGCTAAACTTCCTTCTCACTTTGCTCTGCACCTGCCAGCATCATGCTCTTTGCATCTGAGTGACATAAGGCATTAGGATTGAGTCCTCCCTGCCTCTGAGGTAGAAGAAATCAGACATAGGTGTGTTCTCACCTCCTTTTATCAATCTTTGGTGGGACGCAGTGGAGGGTGGTGAAGGAGGAGCCCAGCTGTGTGTTTGCTATCTGTATAAACTGAGCAGGGTGGAAAGTGTGGCTAGAAGGGCAGGTCCACTCTGGGCACGTCTGCCAGCACGTTCGCACACGTGTTACCATTGCTGCTTTTGGGGAGAGAACTGAGGGCTCTGGACCTACAATGTCTGCTAACCTCAAGGGAGGGAAAGAGGAAATGACGGGCAGCTTCCACGGCAAGAAAGAAAAGCAGAAATTCAGTAAGAAACAGAAGTTCCCTGCCAGTGCCTTGTTTTAGTTCCTCAAACATGAACTGAAAGTCAGTGGGGTGTCCTAAAAATCTCACGGCACTGGAAATCAGGAGATGGGGTGGGGGGTGGGGGGTCTCCTCTCTGCTTTGTCATTGACTTGGATAAGTCATTTTTCTGCTTTGGATTTTAGTTGCCTTATCTCTAAAATAAACAATTTAGACTAAAACCCTGCCTTCAGGCATTTAGAATGATGGGTGTGTGTGTCGTGGGGCGGGGTGTGTGTGTGGTATTTTTGGTGGCTGTAATGATTGACGACTAGCATGGATGTGTGTGTTGTGGCGGGTGGAGAGGGGATGCTAAATGTATTCAGAGCTTAAGACCACACAATGAGAAACTGTCCCACTTAGAATCTGGAATGATAATTATGAACCGCTTCATTGCTAAAATACTGTGATTCTATTCTAGCTACACTGATTTGAATCATCCAAGTCACATGACTGAAAAGAAATGAGATTCTGTGTAAAAGAAATCAGAAGTAACAGATATTATATATTTCTAAATGCCTGCCAATGTACCTTTGGTGAAGGTCACCACAGTCTCTTTACCTGGAGAGCATCTCTCACCATTGTCCCAGGGACACAGGAAGGAGCTGGCCCCAGATGGAAAATGTCCTAGGCAGTTGCTACCAGACAGGAAGGGTAAGCCAAAAGCCCTTTTTGGCACTGCAGGAACGCCCCTCCTCTAGAAGGCTGGGATTGGAGTGGGTGCCGGGTCAGTGGCAGAGAAAGGGCTGAGAGAGGCAGCCAGGGCGATGAGCCCGAGAACAGCACTTTCTCTCAGGAGGGGGGGTGGGGGGGGAGGGTTTCCACCTGGAGGGGAGGAAGGAGCTGAAGTGCTCAGAGAGCAGTGGTCTGGGGTTGACAAGGGGCTTACAACAGGAAGCTAAGGCATAGACTTCAGCTGTGGGTCTCCTATAAGAAGTGGAACCAAATACTCCTTAGCAGATATTTGTGAGGGACTCACACAGCACCACTACCCCCCAGAAAGCCAGTGAATTTCCACAGGTGGGACGCTTCCTCCCCCACCACCCAGAGCAGGTTAAGCTTCCCCCCGTATCCAGATGCTGTCTTGGTTGATGTTTTATTGAGATACAGCATACCCCCAGAGAATTATCCAGATCCTAAGTGCACAGTTTGATGAATGTTTACCCACCTAGACACCTATGTACCCACCACGCAAATTAGGATATAGTACATGTCAGCACCCAAGACAACTCTCTTGTGCTTCCTCCCAGGCTGTGAGCCCTGCCAGAGATAATCACTTTTTAACTTGACTACCAGAGCGTAGTCTTTGAACCTCACGTCAGTAGAGTCATACAGTGTGTTGTGTTTGTTGCCTGACTTTCTTCATTCAATATTCATCCACTGGAGATTCATCCATGCCCTTGCATTAAGAGTTCCATTTTTCTCCACTGCTGAGGACTATTCCACTGTATGATTATGCCACAATGTATTTGTTCATTCTACTGTGGAAGGACATTTGGGTTGGTGATAGATGCCAGCTTGAAAAAGAGTAAGAAGTACGGAAACCTCTCAAGATGAGAACACAGGCTGTTTAGGGAATTTGAACCTGAAAGAGACCATTTTAAGCTAAAGAAGCAGAATGACCTTCAGTCGTCAAGTTTACATTTTGCCTTACTATTAAACACCAACAACTTGGAAGAGATATATTTGAGAGGTGGTACATTAAAAACAGGACGAGTTCAGAGGAAACTATTCAGAAGATGTGGAAAATCTGAGTGAACACCTCCACTGGGGGAGCAGAGCTGGGCTCACAGAGGACTCTGACAGAATTGAAATCAGCGGTGCAACAGTTGTCAAAAAAAAACACCAGCCTAATTCAGAAAGGTGCACAATTAGTCACCCTGCAAGTGGTCAAGGGCTGTTCTAGTTGTTTTGACTAATTTCCACTTGTTTCTCTTAAGAGAAGTGGGAGGCCCTTGGAGGGGTCTCAAATCAAATAATCTCAGTGATTTAAGAAATGAAAAATGAGGCCAGGGTGAAAAAGCTAATGGAGTTAGGGTTGTTGTTGCTTTGACGAGAGACTTTGCTATCTGCAGAATGGGTGTTTCAGTCCGGGAAGGGAAGTGTTGGCATCCTTTTGCGGTAAAGGAGGCATAGCTCTCCCCGGACGCCTTGATGCACATGATCAGATGGTAAGAGGACGCGGGTGAGAGCTGCGTATCGTCCCCTCTGTGGTGTGCGTGCTGGGTCCGCCAACGCTGTGGCCCCTGCTTCCCTCTGGAAAACAGTAGGATTGTCCTTTCCTGCCCACTTGATGATCAGCACAGTCATGGGACTGCCTTGGCTAATGACCTTGGAGCAGAAGTGACATGTTTGAAGCAGAAGCTTTATGAACCGGTGTGCTTGTTTCTCCAGAGACTTGTTCCCCTCTGCCACGGTTCCAGGTAGTGGGCTCCAGAGGGAGCAAGACCCCCAGCCCACCCTCAACGACATGTTTGTGGATGAGAAGTACACTGCTCCGCCTTCAAGCCATGAAGATGATTTGTTAGCACAGCATAAGCTAGCCTCTCCTGAACTGCCAATGTTCCTTTGGTGAAGGTCACCACAGTTTCTTTACCTGGAGTGCATCTCTCACCATTGTCCCAGGGACGCAGGAGGGAGCAGGCCCCAGACGGGAAATGTCCTAGGCAGTCGCTACCAGACAGGAAGGATGAAGTCGCTTCCCAGAGTCCCTGAAAATGGTCACTTGATGCGCTCCTATGAAGGTAGCCTCTTACACCCGGCCATAAGCCACGGGCCTCTGAGCCAAGGCCAACCCACCGATTCTTTCTCAGGAATCGGAATGCCAAGGGATGACAGGGACTATCGGCCCTCCATAGTAGAGGCTACAGCTAAGAGGGTCTGAAGGAGAGTTGAGACGTTGGGCCATGTTGGGCCAAGGACAAGGCGAATGCAAGACAGCCGCCCGGTAACGGGGCGTGGCAAATGGAGGGACTGAGTTGTGGAAAGGAAACTGAGAAAGGAGGTACAGCCCCCAGATAGTCCCAATTTTGACTTTCCAGTTCATCCCTATAGGGCTGGTTGTGCTTTGTTTCCTGTTTTTAGTTTCTATGAGATCCCTGTAGACTAACACTGACTCCCAAACACACACCCCCTTTGCTTGCTTGAACCAGTCCAGGGTGCTTCTGTGCTTTCCAACAAGAAACTGCAGCAGGACGTTAATAGTTGTTAATGCTGGCTAACGCTTACTGTGCTCCAGGCGCCGTTGCCCGCGCTTCATGGGTATTAGCCCGTCCCACTCTGACAGCAACGTTATGGGATACATACTTTCAGCATTCTCTCATTTACAGATAAGGAAACTGAGGCATGGAGGGGTTGAGTGCCTGTTCCCATACCACCTTGCTACTAAGTGGTGTCTGATTTTAGATTCCAGACTTTAAACCACTATGCTATAATGAACTTTTTTTTTTTAAAAGATTTTATTTATTTATTTGACAGAGAGAGAGAGACACAGCGAGAGAGGGAACACAAGCAGGGGGAGTGGCAGAGGGAGAAGCAGGCTTCCCGCTGAGCAGGGAGCCCCCTGTGGGGCTCGATCCCAGGACCCTGGGATCATGACCTGAGCCGAAGGCAGACGCTTAACGACTGAGCCACCCAGGCGCCCCGCTATAATGAACTTCTGAATGACGTTGGTGATGTTTTGTTAGGTAAGATGTTTTTGAAATTCTGCTTCAGCATGTGTAAAGTTAAAATGATTGTTATTAGGCGCCTGGGTAGCTCAGTCGGTTAAGCGGCTGCCTTCGGCTCAGGTCATGATCCCAGGGTCCTGGGATCGAGCCCCACATCGGGCTCCCCACTCAGCAGGAAGCCTGCTTCTCCCTCTCCCATACTTGTGTTCCCTCTCTCCTGTCTCTCTGTTTGTCAAATAAATAAATAAAATCTTAAAAAAATAAATAAAATGATTGTTATTTATTTCATTTTATTGTATTACTTTATTTATTTATTTTTTAAAGATTTATTTATGTGAGAGAGGGAGAGAGTGCCAGCGCCAGGGGTAGAGGTAGAGGGAGAGGAATAGAGACAATCCCAAGTAGACCCCCCGTCCAGAGCAGACCCTGAGGCGGGGCTCCATCCCACGGCCCTGACAGCGGAAACCAAGAGTCAGGTGCTCAACCAACTGTGCCACTCAGGCTCCCCTACTGTTATTTAGTTTAGGTGTGACAAGGATATTTTTAAGTTGTCTTTAGAAATGCCTACCAAAATGTTTATGGGTAAAATGCTTGTCCGGGATTTGCGTCGGTAATGAGAGGGAGCAGGGAGTGGGTAGGTGGCAGTATAGATAACCCATGGTTAGACGTGAGTTGGTCATTGTTGAAGCTGGAGGGTGGATACATGGGGGTCATTATGTTATTCTCTCTGCTTTTTTATGTGTTTGAAATTTTCCATAATAAAATATAAAAAGCCAACCAACCAACAAACATACGAGGCCTGGAAGAGACTGCAGTTGGCACAAAATTTAAAGGCCACTTTTTATCTTATCTATATGCTCTTGTCCTCTTAGAGCAGGGGTTCTCAAACCATGACCAGCGGTCCAAATGTTTCTGTATAGCTTATAAGCTATGGATGGGTTTTATTAATTGAAAAATTGCCCACTGCATGAAATTCAAAGTTTAGTGTTGATAAATAAAGTTTTATTGGAACATAGCCCCGCCCATTTGTTTATATCTTACCTGTGGCAGCTTGCCCACTACAAAGACAGAGTTGAGTTGAGTTGCTGTACTGGAGACCCCATGGGCCACAAAACTAAAATATTTACCGTATAGCCCTTTATGGAAAAAGTTTGCTGGCCCGCTTCTAGAAGGGGATTTATTCATGTATAACTTTTTTTTTCTTTTCTTTTTTTTTAAAGATTTTATTTATTTATTTGAGAGAGAGAGAATGAGAGAGAGCATGAGAGGGAGGAGGGTCAGAGGGAGAAGCAGACTCCCCACTGAGCAGGGAGCCTGTTGTGGGGCTGGATCCTGAGATTCCAGGATCATGACCTGAGCCGAAGGCAGTCGCTTCACCAACTGAGCCACCCAGGCGCCCTGCATAACTTTGTTTTTAAAAACCAATAAAAAGAAAAACAATATTTTCTTTTTTTTATTAGGAAAGCAATACAAGACCATTGTAGACAATGTGGAATATACCAGAGTATGAGAAAGAAAATGAAAATTATCCACTGGGCACCCATTTCTAAAATCTTCCCTCTTCCTTCTCACTGACCAACTATTGACAAAATGAAAACTGTTCTAGTTTCAGGAAAAAGTAAGGATTGTCTTTCTGGGGCTCGGCTGGACAAGAATGGCAGGAAAACATATGCTGTTACAGGGAGGCACCAGAAAGGATCTGAAAGAGGCCACCTGGGATCTTGTTGGATTTATTTATTTTATTTTTTAATTTTTTTTTCTTTAAAGATTTTATTTATTTGAGAGAGAGAGAGAGGGCATGAGAAGGGGGGCAGGGTCAGAGGGAGAGGCAGGCTTCCCTCCGAGCAGGAAGCCGGACATGGGACTCGATCCCAGGACTCCAGGATCATGACCTGAGCCAAAGGCAGTCTCTCAACCGACTGAGCCACCCAGGTGCCCATGTTTTTGGATTTAAATTGTACCATAACCTTCCCATCACATCTCTAAACTCCTGTATGAATAAAGCCTAGTGGGAGGGCCTTGTAGTGAACATTCAACATAGCAGTGAGAACTGATATTCAGGATGTGAATCCAGTTAACAAGCTCCTGGGGAAAAAAAATAACAACCTTTATTATGTTTTATTTATTTTTTAGAGATTTCATTTTTTTAAGCAATCTCTACACCCAACGTGGGGCTCGAACCCATAACCCCAAGATCAAGAGTCGCACACTCCACTGACTCAGCCAGCCACCCCCAAAATAACAGCCTTTAAAACTGACTTAGCCCATGTTCCAGCAGCACACTAGCCAAAAGGTAGAAGCCACCCAAATGTCCATCAATGGATGCTTGGATAACAAAATGTGGTATAAACACGCAATGGAATGTGAATTCAGCCATAAAATGGAAGGAAATTCTGGCACATGCTACAATGTGGATGAACCTTGAGGACATGATCCTAAGTAAAAAGCTAGTCATAAAAGGGCAACGATGGTGTGATCCCACTTCTAGGAGGTACCTACAGTAGTCAGATTCGTAGAGACAGCAAGTAGAAAAGTGCTTCCTGGGCCTGGAGGGAGGAGGCAATGGGAGCCACTGTTGATGGGGACAGAGTTCCAGTCTGGGAAGATGAAAAAGCTTTAGAGCTGCTGGTGGTGGTGGATGCACAACCATGTGAGTGTACTTAAAGCCACTGAACTATCCACTTAAAAATGGTTTAAATGGTAACTTTCATGCTAGGTATGTTTTACTACAAGTCTCAAAAAATGACTTAAATTTCAAGCAGTTGAAAAGTGGTAATAATAGGGCAAAGAAGCTAAATTTTAGCAGGGAAGAGAGTTCAATTAACTGGAAAAAAAAGTCTTAAGGCCGCATGATTAATATAATGCTTGAAGGTGCTTACTAATGAGGAGATGAGGTGGAGTTTCTGGGCTGGCAATGAGAGTTTGCTTCCTGTGTTGGAAGGTCCAGGAATAGGTCTGCCTCGGAAATCAGAAACTTGATTCTTCCAGTTCAGTTCATTTTATACTAATGCCAAGAGAATGGTCTAAAGGAAAAGTCCGAGCTGTCATTAGCGGTATGACCAGTGATCAGACTTTTCATTACTTGCATGCTGCACTTACAAGCCTGATTTCAGTAAAATGTGCTCGGTTTCTAATAACCCACCAGGATTGTGGCCATCGCTCCCATCATTTAAGGACTGAGTGTTGGCCCGAGCTTCTGGGCAGTTCACAGCTCCCCCAAGCCACCAAGCGTGTGCACTTCCGCCCTGCGAATGACGGTATGGTCAGATGAGCTAAGCAGGCACTCTGTAAAGACCCAGTGTCTGGTTTTCCGTGGGAAAGCCCAGGAGAATGGGATGAGTTGCTATCATCCATCACAAATACCAAGTTATACCCAGTCATCAATTGGGGTGGAAAAGATCTTCCCAGATGGTGATGAAGAGCAGCCATTGACCATAACTGATGTGAAGCTGTGTGACCAGACGCCAATGATGGTTTGACAAAAAGTGACTCTTGGCGAGTCCTGCCTCCATCCTAGGATAGTGGGACATGTTATGTAAGGCCAGCGTCCTTTCCGATTCATCCATTGGATCATTCTGATTTGTGAATGCCCAGCTTGGCCAGTTGTTAAATATTTTTTAAAAATCACTCAGCCGAATCAGTGTTTGCTGGCAGCCTGCCGTATCTGAGGGACACCATGCTGGGGTTCAATTTTCTGATAACTTTGCTTTTAAAAAGTGGACTGTCCATTTAACCAACCTCTCATTCCCTCACACTTGGGGCTTTTGAAATGTGTTTTTCATTGGATTTTGTCTGAAATATCAAAAGGGTAAGATCACAACCAGAGCCGCAAAAAGAGTAAAAACAACAATTTACTGAATCTACTATTTATTGGTGACTTTACACTTGTGATTCCTAATTGCCACATGAAGAGTTAGGTCTGTTTCTTATTTTACTTACGATAGGACCCAAGGCTGAGAGAAGCAAAGTGACTTGCGAAAGCTCTTTCGTCTAGTACGCGGCAAACCTCACATTCAAATATAGCACTATAGTATTTTGTCTCACATTTGGGAAATCCACATCCTTGGAGCCGGAGAATAAAGCCAGTGTGGGGGAAGGATGGAGAAAGGGAGAGAGAGAGATAGGGTTCTGAGGATCTCTTGAAGCCTCTGAATCATACTATAAGTGAAGTGAGACCTGCTAACTAAACTTGTGTGCAAGGGGAGCCTATAGATTATTTTTCTTGAGAGGGTTTGGTCATTTTATGTTTTCTGTTTCTTGCACCAGAAAGAATCTTATGTTGTACAGCGCATGTTCAGACTCATCACTGCCTGGCATATGAACCTCCTTCACTACTGGCAGATGTGAATAAATTTTGGATAGATAAGCAGATGGCCAAACAGATAGATGGTAGCTAGAGAGATTATAGGCTGATTGACATAGGAAAGATACAAGTTACGAATGATCCATGCATGGAGAAAAGGATCAGAAAGATACACCCCTCAACTCTTCAGGTAGTTAGCACTCTAGGATGAGAGGTGGGGGATTTCACTTTTTAATTATTAACTGCTAGAATGTTTCCATTTAAAAGCAAGTGTGCATTACTTTTAATATTTAAAAAACTGCAGATCTGGAAGGGTGTGGATAGAGAAGCCTATGGAATGGTAGTGAGCTGGGCCCTCAACAACATGCCCATAGCATGTAAAATGAGGTATTGGAGGGCTGTTACTCTGCATAGCTGCCAAGAGGGGCTATTCTTGGGGCTACTGAGCAAAGAAGGGGCTGCCTTGCTTTCTTTCCTACAGAGCTTCCCAAATTTTTCTTGTCCTGTAAAGACAGCTGAAAGATGATAATGTCTGTATGGCTCATAGGATAAAAAATAAGGCCACATGAGTCCAGAAGTTTTTTCCTGGGCACTGTGTTGACCCCAGACCCTGACCAATTCTCCTAAGAGCTGAGGAGATCAATTTCTTTACATGGAACCCATTCACTGAGCAACAGCCGGCCATGGTTATCAGACAGAGGCTTTTTCTACTGAAAACCCATGATCCCTCGGGGCACCTGGCTGGTTCAGTTGCCAGAGCATGTGACTCTTGATCTCAGGGTTATGAGTTTGAGCCCCATGTTGAGCACAGAGTTTACTTTAAAAAAACAAAGCAGGATTCTTAAAGTGCTTCTCCTTCATGCCTAAGGAATTTTATCTATCTCCAAGTTCAGAACCTTGACTAACATTGTTAGAGATGTTTATTTTAGTTTTAAAATACTCAGAACTTATGAGGTGCCTGGCCAGTTCTGTCGGCGGAATGTATGACTCTGGATCTCGGGGATGTGGGTTCGAGCCCCACACTGGGTATAGAGATCACTTTAAAAATGAAATCTTTAGGGGCACCTGGGTGGCTCAGTCAGTTATGTGTCCACCTCCTGATTTCGGCTAGGGTCATGATCTCAGGGTGGTGGGATCAAGCCCTGTGTTGGGCTGCATGCTGGGCATTGAGACAGCTTAAGATTTTCTCTCTTCTTCTCCCTCGGCCCCTCCCCCGGCCCCACTTGTGCATGCTCTCTCTCTCTCTTTCTCAAAAAAAAAAAAAAAATTAAGTAAATGAAATAAAATCTTTAAGAAATAAGATAAAATATTCATAGAACTTATAATTACACTCTTATTGTGCCTGAATTTTGCTTGCTTTCTCTTTAGTGGATTTCTTTTTAGAGAACAACTTTGGCAATCGTTTTGGGATATCCTTTCTCTTGGATACTTCCATTAGATCATGGATCGTTCCTAAATCATAATCCTAGGTGAATGCTGTTCCTTAAAGGAGGGCAAAGTCCCACATAGATTCCAGCTTTGCTGTTTAAAACAAGGAACAAAATTTTATGGCAATCTTGTCAGAAAACTCTTGAAAATTCTGTGATAGAATCAGTCCTCATCATTGCTCCTTTCAACTTGGGAAAAAAATAATTACTTCTCTATAGCAGATTCCATTTGGACCCAAATAAATTGTGTGCTAAAGCCTTCTAAAGCTATAGCTACTGAAACATTTCCCCTTGCAACTAGACTTTTTTATTTAATCGCTTTGCCCAGAGAAAATGAAAAAGCAAACTCCAAACTAGGGAAGGTTGAATAATCACAAATTCCAACTTTAAGGAATCTGAATTAATGAGATTTCATGGGATTTTTCTTGCCAAGAAAGAACTACCACCTTCCTCCCATGGGTCTGTGATGCTTATAACTTTACTTACAGGCTTACAATATCACTCCCTAGAGAAGGAATTATGGTCAGACTTTAATTTGGATCAACAGATAAAATTAGAAAATCTCTTGAGGGAAATGTCATTCATTATTTACAAATGTACATAATTAAAGGAAGAAGTTATATACAGAAGAAAGACTGTAGTGTCTGTAGAGCAAAGGCTTAAATATAAGTAGAATTCCCTGGAATATCACCAGGTGCAGGCCTGAAACAGATTAATTTAAGGTCTACAACTTGGGGACACCTGGCTGGCTCAGTTGGCAGAGCATGCAACGCTTGAGCTCAGGGTTGTGAGTCCAAGCCCCACACTGAGTGTGGAGGCTACGCAAGAAAATAAAAATAAAAATAAATAAAGTATACAATTTAGAAAAAATAATAGCTTGAGGTATACACACTAAACTGTTATCTGTGTTTTTCTCTGCGGCTTGGGGAGAGAGGTGGTTATTTAGGTATAGTTTAACTTGATAGAAGAGATTGCTTGTGTTTGGTTACTTAGATAATAATACAGCAGATATTGATTAGGCTTTTTGGCCACCCAGCAACTAGAACACCTTTCCTATATTTGTAGGATTTCTCATTTTATGCATTTGAATATGCCTAAGCCAGAAACTCATCTTCTGAACCTCCTTTGTAACTAGGTGTAGTAATCAGAGTTTTCCAGAGAAACAGAACCAATAGGATAATATATATTATATATGTAGATGTAGCTATAAATATAGATATATCTGTAGTGTAACTATCAGTATACCTATCTAGAGAGAGAGAGAGAGAGAGAGAGAGGAAGGAAGAGAAGGAGGGAGTTTAAGGAATTGGCTCACATGATTATGGATACCCAGGGAAGAGTCAATGTTGCAATTCAAGTCCCAAGGCCATCTGCTGGCGGGGTTGTTTCTTGCTCGGGGGAGGTCAGTCTTTTGGTCTATTCAGACCCTCAACTGATTAGGTGAGGCCCACCTCCACGTTGTGGAGGACAATCTGATTTAATCAGACACCTCTGATTTAAATGTTTATCTCATCCAAAAACACTCTCACAGAAAAATCCAAAGTAATGGTTGATCAAATATGTGGGCACTGTGACCCAGCCAAGTTGACACATAAAATTACCCATCACAATAAAATACAGACATTTGACCTAACCCCTACACAGGCTTTGGTTTGGAAGTAAGGGCGTGTAAAATCCATTCTTCATGTGGGGTCGTGGTGAAGACATCCAGCTTACGTAGGCAAGATGGCAGCGGTCCCAGTGGCAGTGCCTTTTTGCTAGAGTATACGGGAGTCTGTGATAGCAATGGCAGCAGAAGGGTCTCCACAGGAGGGATCATAGCTTTGTTAAATCAAGTCTCATTCTTTAGTCCTCCCAAGAATTCAGTGAACTACCTAGCTCCTTAAATACATTCCTCTTCTGTTTAAACTAGCTGGGGTGGATTCTGTTGTTTGCAGCGAAGACCTCCGAAATTCAATCAGCATGTTGTATTAATTGTTACTGCCTAACAAATTACCCCAGAACTTAATGACTTAAAACAATAATACACATTTAGTATGGCCCACATTATGTGTAGATCAAGAATTTGGGAGTAGCTTGGCTGGGTGTTTCCGGCCCAGGGTCTCTCATGAGGCTGCAGTGGTTTTGTTGGTCAGCACCCTCGTCATCTGAAGAATGGACTGGGGCTGGAGGATCTACTTTCTAGATGGCTTATTCACATGGCTGGCCAGTTGGTGCTGACCGTTGGCAAGAAGATGCCATTCCTCTTGTGTGGACCTCTTCGTACAGCTTCTTGAGTGTTCTCACAACACGTAGGCTGTCTTTCTCCAGAGACAGTGATCCAAGAGAGAAAGGTAGATGCCACAATGCTTTTTATGACTTTGGTTTTGTGAAATCCCATGCTATCAATCCACCCCATTCTATGTGTTACAAGAAAGTCACTAGGTCCAGCTCTATTCAAAAGGAGAAAAATTCCTTTCTGCTTTTTGAAGGGGGGGGGATGCAAAAGAATCTGTAGATGTATTTTTAAATTTTCTGTGGTAGCCAGGTTTGAGATGGCCCCCCAATGATCCTCATCTCCTGATATTCACACCCTTGTGTATTTTGTTCTATACTCTATCACAGTTGTTCTCTTTGACCAGTGGCCTATGGAGGAGTGATGATGTGTCACTTCTGAAATTAAGATATAAAAAGCTCCAACCTCTTTTGCTCTCTTTCTTTCTCCCTGCCTCCCTTGCTCTGGAGGAAGCAAGCGACCATGCTGTGCACAGCCTTTCGGAGTGGTCCATGAACTAGAGCCTCCAGCTACCAGCCAGCAAGGAACTGAGGCCAGCCAACAGCTGTATGAGCAAGCTGGAAACATCCTCCCGTCCTCACTGAGCCTTCATGACACTACAGATTCAGGTGACAGTTTGTATCCTCCTGAGACCTCTTGAGACCTGGAGCCAGAACCATTCGGCTAAGCTGCTCCTGGATTCCTGACCCGTAGAACCTTTGGGAGATAATGTTTGTTGCTTTAAGTTGCTGATGTTTTGGGGTGATTTTCTTATGCAGCAGTAGATAACTAATACTTCACCGGACATGTAGCACTGTTTTTTCCCCAGAGGAAATAAAGGTTTGTGTGTGAGTATATGTGTGCTGAGTGTGAGTGTGTGTGCTGAGTGTGTGTGTGTTGAGTGTGCAGGTGTGTGTGTGTGTGTGCCTTGAAAAGAGAGTGAGAGAATAAAATATAGCTCTACTTAAGTCAGCAAAGGCAGACATGTCTATCTTTCAGTCCTCACTGAGTATTCTGATGTTTCCCTAACCACTTGGAAATTCTCAATTAAATCTTAAGTTGAAATTGTTCTTTTTTAGGGCTGGAGGCTGCTGCTTACCAAGCTGTAAATTGCCACCAAGATTGTATCAAGCAGAGGCGCCTGGGTGGGTTAGTTGGTTAAGTGTCTGCCTTCGGCTCAGGTCATGATCCCAGGGTCCTGGGATTGAGCCCTGCATCGGGCTCCCTGCTCAGCGGGGAGCCTGCTTCTCCCTCTCCCTCTGCCTGCCACTCCCCCTGCTTGTGCTCTCTCTCTCTCTCTCTCTCTCTCTCTATGTGTCAAATAAATAAATAAAATCTTAAAAAAAAATCATCATTTATTGGAAAAAAAAAAAAAGATGTGTCAAGCAGGGCCTGGGCAGCCCCTCCCTCAAAATTGCGGGTTGGGGCGATACTGGGCTCCAATGTGTATTAACAGGCTCTATGCTTCAAAAGTAGCAGTGATTCTTCTTTTAACTTCTAGTTAGCATTATTGCTTTAGGAAGTCTATAGTTACAGACTATAACAAGTATCTTGTGGGTAATTCAATCATATTTTTAGATTTAATAACAAAAACATATGTACAATCTACACTTTTTTCAGTTATTCAAGATAATACAGCATCCATTTTTTTCAATGAACATGAGATGAGATGAGAACTACCTGGTGCCAACACCGGCCCAGGCCTTGTTCACGGGCTTTAAATGTCCTCACACTGCAGGAAGAGAGCACATGCCATTGGGGCCGCAGTAACACAATGACAGGAATGCTAAAGCCCTCCTCTTCCATTTGGTGAAAAAGCCAGCAGTCTGTCTCCAAGGAGCCCCACAGGGTGACTTGTGAATTCACCCAGGTTCAGGTTCTGGTCATAGAGCTTTGTAGGCAGCACACAGAGAGCAATCTGTGCCCTAGGGAAAATCTATTAACCACCCTCATGAGACTTTTGCATAAACCAGGTCAGTTTATTAATTTACAATGAAAATTCTAACTATCACAGGGACCAGGACACTCCTGTTTGCCTGTCAAGGCTTCCTCCCTCCTCCCGGCCTCTTCTCTTCTCTTACTTCCATCCCTGCTCTGATGAATACTTAGTGAGCATGTCCCGTGAGCCAGGCACAGGGCTGAGAGCTGGAGGAACAGTGACAGATCGAAGCAACAGAGTTCCTGCCCTCCGTCTGAGAGGTAGAAGGAAATCCTAATTGAAACACTCACACAGATGAATGTCAGGTCCCTTTGTTTTTCATGGAGCCCTTTGAGATTATAATGACCGTGAAGGTTCCGGTCCTCAGGACAATGGGCACTCTCAAACACACACAACATGGCGCACACAACTTCAGGGGATTCTCAGTCACCCTTAAACCCATCTGGGGATGTGGGGTGCAGAATATCCCCCTCTGTTGGCAGAACTACATGGGAAGCAGCCAAGTCATACCCAGAAGTTGGCTTCGAGATCATGGAGTTGAAACAAGGGTGTTATTGAGCTGAACTGAATGTTCAAGGCCATTAGGCTAAGATTGCCCACAACATGTCATAAATGGCTTTGCCACTTGAGATACTCCCTCCATTGGAGGTCTCCCCCAACATGGAGCAGTGCCTGAATGGAGTCCTGTCAGCATTAACCTCTTTTCTCTAAGTGAACAAAGCTGACCAAATCCCACTTGGTTGACTAGTCTCTCTTTAGACTGGCCAACACCTTGATCCACCGAGAGCCAACACACCTAGCCTTGGAGTGATACAGTGGCCTTCAGAGGACTCCACATATCTCATCTCTGATCCATCGTATAGGTTTAAAGCTTAACTTCGGTGGAGAGCTGTATCTTTCTTGCAAGTTCTTAGAAGCCATAGTGTTCTGGGCCCCAGCAACTTCCAGCTGGTTTTTTCCAAGAGCATCTGGAACATCAGAAGAGGCAGACACCTGGCTCATCAAAAACCTCTCCAGCCTAACTTTCTTCTCTCCACAAGATAAAGCAGGAGCTGGCAAACTTTTTCTGCAAAAAGAACCACATAGTAAATATTTTAGGTCTCTTTCATAACTACGCTGTTGTTGAGTGCAGAAAGCAGCTGTAGAGAATACATCTATAAATGAGTACAGCTGTGTTCCCACAAAACCTTCCTTACAAAAAACAGCGGGCTGGCCAGATCTGGCCTGTGGTCTGCAGTTTGCTGACCCCTGCCTGGTCTAGGAGATGATCGTCCTGACAGCTTCTCCCCAGTTCCCTCTGCTCTCCTTCACTGGTCTTCCTGAAGGATTTATTTCCACCGTATTTCCGAGGATTTAACAGACAGAGAAAACAGTCCTGCGGTAAGAGCAAATGGAGGATTGCTCTCAGCTAGGAAAGGCTCCCCAACCTCGGGATTCCGTCCTTGCTGATGTGTACAGCGTGCAGAGACGGTGGGGAAGAAACATCAAATGAACGTGGGGAAAACGTGAAGAATGTTAAATCCAGAGAACAGAAGGTTCCAGCAAGGCACCAGGAGCAGTTAAGAGCACTTCCTCTTCAGTCAGATGATGACCTTAATAGTAACAACAGCACAGCACAGGTAACATTATTGAACACTGACCCTGTGTCAAACATTCCTCCAGGTGTTTTTCTAAATATCCTATGTAGTGCTGGGTTTGCCTTCCAGCCGTGCCACCCTCCAGCGGTGTAACCGCCTCACCCCTCCGAGCCTTAGTTTCTCCATCCCTCAAACGAGGGTGTGGAGTAACCTATCAAAAGCATTCAGCGCAGGGCCTGGCTCCCCCTAAGTGCTCAGGGAGAATTAAACCTTCGTTATTCCGATCTGTGCAGGGGCCAGGCTTGTTGTCCATACCCCAGAGCTTAGCATGGAAGCCGGTTGATGGAACCACTGGAACCTCCGCAAAGAGAGACTCCACCCCCAAGAGAAGCTTGTACCCAGTGCTACCAGGGTACAGAGTTCTGTGGGAAGGTTGTAGGTTGTTGTGGGGTTTTGTTCTGTTGTTGTTTTTTAAAGATTTTATTTATTTGTCAGAGAGAGAAAGAGAGCACAAGTAGGGGGAGTGGCAGGCAGAGGGAGAGGGAGAAGCAGGCTCTCTGCTGAGCAGGGAGCCTGATGCGGGGCCGATCCCAGGACCCTGGGACCATGACCTGAGCTGAAGGCAGACGCTTAACGGCAAGCGGCTGCCTAACGACTGAGTAACCCAGGCGTCCCTGTTGCTGTTGTTGTTTTTTAAGATGTTCTTTATTTATTTGAGAGACAGAGAGAGGGAGGGAGAGAGAGAGAGTTCACAAGGCAGGGGAGGGGCAGAGGGAGAAGCAGGTTCCCTGCCAAGCAAGGAGCCTGATGCAGAGCTCCATCCCAGGACCCCAGGATCACGACCTGACCTTAAGGCAGACACTTAACTGACTGAACTACCCAGGCGCCCCCCGCCCCACCAGGTTATAGATTCTTGGAAGAAAGTGTTCTGTAGTGAAACAGATTTGAGAAATTTTCAATTAAGCAAAATTAAACAAGTTTCTCAACGCTATATTTCTTAGAGCCCTGAATATACTACTGTGGTATAAATCACTAAACAGGTGTTATCACAAACAGCTTTTTCCAGATATATTTATCCACCAGTCGTTTCTTGCCCCCCAGGGAGTCCTTGAGGATTGGTTTGTCACAGAAAACCGTTTAAGAAGATACAACTGGAGATGTGTGAAAATTGATTGGCTAAGTGAGGTAGTGAGCTCCTCATTAAGGGAAGCGTGCAAGCAAAAGGCCAGATGCTCAAAGGGCAGGTGTGTTGACAGGGTCATCCTGTGGTAGATGACAAGGGGACCGAGTGAAGTGAAAGGCTCCCGGCATTCCCTACAGCTGGTCTTCAGGCTCTGGGGACTGTGCTGGTTTTCTATTCCAGCCCTGGAATTTTGAATTTGATACCAAGAAACAAGCCTTTTGGAGAACACTCCAGTAGCCCCAAGTAATGAGGCCCTGAGGAGCCAGGCTGACTGACCAGCGCAGGGCCTGGCTCCCCCTAAGTGCTCAGGGAGAATTAAACCTTTGTTATTCCGATCTGTGCAGGGGCCAGGCTTGTTGCTTTGGGGCCCCTCAGGTCTGCTGGGGATCAAGGTGTGGGTCACCAAGGGCAGTGAAATCGCATTGTCTGACATAACGTAGGAGCTCAGGAAATGTTCCTCTTTGCTATCCATCCTGAGTGTCCTGAGATGTCACTGGCCAAGGGCAGATGACCTGAACTGGACCCTCTGTTCTGACAAGGCGGCAGCCTTGCAGTGGGCTGGTCCCTGCAGCTACATTTCTCTAGGCCTCCAGTTCCTCGTGTGTAAAATGGGAATAACAGTCACTTCCTAGGTGAGGATCCCTAGGCTGTCTCGGCTGTAGCTCTCCTCAGGGCTAGGCACACAGGGCCTTCTCTGAAGCTTTGAGCGCCTGCCCCCAGGAGCAACCTCCAATCAAAGGCGGCAGGCACGGGCACGGGGTGACAAGTGGCCCAGCATCCCTGGTCCTGGGGGCAGGCAGTTCTGGGAGGGGGCTTGGAGCGGTGACCTCACTAATTCATCTTATGTCAACATTTGTCTGTTCCTGTCTCATTCTCGTCGCTCCCTCCCCCTGCTCCTGAGATCACCTCTTAAAGAAACTGCCAGTATCTAGATCCTTTCCTCAGGCTTTGCTTTTGGGGGAACCCAAACGAAGACAGGACTGAGTAAGACACTGTGGCTATGGTAAGTGCTCGGTAATTATTCACTGATTATTCACTGACTGTTACTGAAAAGTCGAGTGTGGTCCGCCTTCTGGTCTCCGTCCTGCTACCACCCATGTGCATGTGCACACACATGCACACACGCACGCACATGCTTATATCAGCAATTCTAAGGCTACTTGAGATCTTATTCTCTCCATCCTGGTTAAGACATGCTAAAATTTCCCCTGTCCACATGAGCTGTAGGAGCAATCTGGTTACTGAAACCCTTCCAATCCCCTTGTTTTCAACATGATGTGGACAAACTGCAGGATGTTGTGGGCTAAAACTAGGGTTAATCTCTTTCCACTTGACCAGTCCTAGTCTCCAGTTCTCCCACCACTCTTTGCTCCTTTGCTGGAATTTTCCCGCTTGTCACCAGAAAGGACCCACTTGTCACCAGAAAGGACCAATTCCGGAGCTGACCTTGTTGACAAAGGCCAGAGGCCCTGACTGGAGCCAGGAACACTGAACACAAGCAGGGGGCAGTTTTCGAGGCGGGAGATGGGTGGGTTCATCAAAGAAGGCATTTGGATGCTGTCACAAGGAGTGGCGGGGACGTACCCTCTGCTTCTGACCTCCCCTGTGGCGGTAACAAGTTCTAGAACTTCTTTCTGCACAATGAGCAGAGCTTTTCTGCTCTTGACGCTTAAGTCCTGCCTGACTCCCCCGCCCGCCCCCCGCCATTTAATCATCTTTCAGGTTTGGGGAATGTCTGTTAAAAACTCACCATTTGTTATCACGCTTCTCAACATCCTGGACGATGGGGTACTTTGTGGGAACCCCAGAACATTATGACTCTGTTGGAAACCCCCTCCCCAGTTCACTCGGTGCTGCCCGCTCTCCTCACGAGCAGGGTATGAAGTGTCCTTGGCAGTCCCTGCTCAGTGACTCCTCGGCCCCATATCTGTGCATGCCCCCTCCCAGGCCTTGCTGAGCGCATTGCTGGTTAATTGGAGGAGTTTTCCAGTAACAGGAGGTGACCTACAATGAATAAAAGTTATCTCTTGATCTAGTTTAGTAGATAATGATGACAGAGAATGTTCAGTTACAGTAAAGCAAAGAAAACGGTTTGGTATTACGAGGATGAACAGAGGCACAGTGGAAGAGACTGGGCCTCGGGGGTAGGAAGATCTGAGATTGAATCTAGCTGTGACAGTTACTTGCTGTGTGTTTTGGGCAACTTGCTGAACTTCTCTGGGTCTCAATTTCTTAATCATTATAAATGGGTCAGATTATACTATGCAGACGTCTTTTTTCCCTTTTCCTGCTTTTCTTCTGTCTGTCCAAAAAAATTACATCTTCTGGTAATAGCCTATTCTATCTCATGTTGTGGTGGAGGTGCCGGTTAGAGTAATATCCATCCAGTGCCTGCCACCTCTCCAGGGTTCCTTCTTAGGATTTTGAAGATTTCATTAATTGACTGATTAGAGAGAGAGAGAGAGAGAGAGAGAGAGTGCACAGCAGGGGGAGAGGCAGAGGGAGAAGCAGGCTCCTGGATGAGCAAGGAGCCCGATGCAGGACTCGATCCCAGGACCCTAGGATCAAGACCTGAGCCCAAGGCAGACGCTTAACGACTGAGCCACGCTGGCGGCGCCCTCTTCTTAGGATTTTGTATGTAAAGGCTGGAAGAAAGACCCTCTCTCTTTCCTCTGCTGAAGTGAAATGATCAAAGTCTGGAGCTCTGGGTGGAAGCTCCCTGTTCTTCTAAGGCCCCTCCCCTCAGGCCCCTTCCCCTCCCTCCTTTCTCCTAATGTGGGGAGAAAATAAAGCCAGTACTCAGAAGCAGATCTGTAAGGAGGGAATCCCAACAGCATTTGTTTAAGTGTCTTTTGAATTCTCTTTTGTAACCATTACTACTTTTTAATTTTGGTTTTGGTTTTGTGACTAAAAACAAGAGGGTCTTTAAAGTTTGTTGAGCCAACTTTTCTTGTTTTCTCGATGAATAAAATGAGGTCAAGGGAGGCTGTGTCACCTCCCTCAAGCCTTACGGCACCGCAGGCTTCAGACTAAAGAATGGAGTTCCTGGATTAATGGAGCCCGTGGTGCCTCAGCTTTCTGTTAGGACAGTCGGGTAACTCCCAGACTATTTAGAAGTATAATTCCCAAGTCCCTAGATGATGCCTCCCTAACCTTGCTGTCCCTAAATCCTTCTTATCTTGCCCTCTACCCCTCATCAAACCAATGGTGTCTGGAATACCACTAAGGTACTGATTCCTTTGTGTTCTCCTCTCTATACTTCTTAGGGAAGCATAAACTAATTTAGACTACTGGATGAATTGTTCTTAAGACCCTCTTTCCTCAGAAGGAAAAGGGCTTCAGGTATCTTGGGAGAATGGATAAGAGAAAGGGATAATATATGGCAAAGATTCCAAAAGAGGGAAAATGGTGCACCAAGGGGAGTTCAGTGCTCCTGGAGAGAGACCGCATCAGTTGTAGAATGTTCCTCCTCTCTCTGTCACCGTATTCCCCTTCTCAGTGTTCCTACACAGAATCAACACTGCAGCTGTTCCCGCCCCTTCTCCAAAGCTGCAGAATCTACCTCCTGCCTTAAAGGCTGAAAATGCAACTCACTTGCCCAATTTGCTTGTAGCTAGAGTATGTGACCAATTCCTGACCAGTTAGACAATAGGGGGAGGGACTCTGGTGGAGTTGCTTCTGGGAAGGTCCTTCCTCCTTGATAAAAGAGAGATGCACTGGAGAAAGTTTCTTTTATTTCTGCTTTCAAATGTGGTAATATGGAGACATGATGGTTGGAGCTGTTGCAGCCATTTTGCCATCATGAAGAGACATGTCTAAGACAAAGGCCAACAAACTGAGGATTGTGGTATGAGAGATGCAAAGAGGCAGGGTCCTAGATGACACCATTTGTCTACAGAAATAATCCTGGTACAGCCCAACTACTGGATTTCTTGTTATATAAGATGGTAAATAATCTTTATCATTTAACCACATTTAATTGGGTACTTTCTCTTGCAGCCTCCAATCATTCTATTACTATGTCTCAGGCTTGTTTCCAAGAAGTTTCCTTAGCAGAATATAGTTTTGTCTCTAAAATAAAGGTTTTTTTTGATGTTAGTTTGTATTTTTTTAATCACTGGAGGTTCTTTTATTTTTTTAAGGTTTTATTTATTTATTTGAGAAAGAGAATGAACGGTGAGGAGGGGCAGAGGGAGAGAGATTGGGAAGCAGACTGAGCAGGAAGCTTGATGCAGGGCTCGATCCCAGGACCCGGAGACCATGACCTGAGATGAAGGCAGATGCTTAACCAATGGAACCACCCAGGTGCCCCATTACTGAAGGTTCTATTTGATTTTTTTCAAATCTACTGGGTGACTTGATAGTTTCCTGTCCCATTAGATATCTTTGACCTCGTCTTTTATTTCTTTAAATATATTATGCATGCCTAGTTTATAATCTATTCCTGATAATTCTAATATATAAACTCTTCGCAAGACTACTGCTGCTGCCTGCCATTACTGCTGGTTTTTATACATAGTGCCTTATTTCTTTTTATCCCGGGTTATCTTTGACTGCATGCTGCTCAGTGTACCTGAAGAATCATTGTAGGAGTAATTTGAGGTTGTGGGTAAAGGTACCTTCCTCCAGAGAGGATGTGTGTCTGCATTTGTCAGGTGCTTGGGGGCCACCTTAAACTAGGCTCAAGGTTTGAGGTTGCCTGGACCACCAGACATTGAATCCTGGTTGCAAAGTCACAAGGCCTGGGTTACTTCTGGTTCACCTCTTCCCTGAGTGTGTAGGGTCATGGGGGTCCCTGCTATTACAGAGAGGGTCTCTAATTTGACTGCCCTTTTGTTTTCTGCCTCCCTTATCCCGCAAGGCCATCAAAACAAAAGTTCAAATTGCTGGAATCAGCTAATGCTCTGGTTCAGAAGTGACTTCCATACTCTGCTTATCTGTTTGGGGTCCTGTTTTTCCTTCAATTTTGTCCTGGTAGTGTCTTAGTATATAATTAACTCTTACGTGCTTGTAAGATGCTCAATTTATCCAGCAAATTTTCTTGTTTCCCAAAGGAGGGCTGGTCCAAATAGCCCTCCTGATTTCTAGCCTTCAACCTGATTTCTGCTTGCCCTGATCCCTGACACTTGTTTGTTCCAACTTCTACTGGGTTTTCTGTGCTGACTTGGGTATAATGGGGTTCCAGCTACTCACCTAGCTCTTGACTCTCAGCTGAGCCTGGATCCAGGACCTTATGATATTTGCCAACATTGGCCCCTCATGTGCCTCCCTTCCTCATAAACCTCCTGGCTACCCATCTGGCCTTGACTCTCCTGATTAACTTTCATTTCTAGAGTCACCTACTGCCTTGGTATCACCTACCCAGCTCATGACACCATCTTGAGCTTCCCTTGATTATTTTAAGTAGATGCATTTAAGGCTGAGTCTATTTAATCCTCTTGGTCAGATACAGGACCACGCTGTGGGGGATCCTCATGATTGTTTTTTACTGATGAGTAAGTCTCAGATTTTAATCTTTCTTTAAAATGTAGAAGGCCAAAATTTAAAAAAAGAAACTGAAAATGGTCAAAAAAAAAAAAAAACCCCATCAGACCTGTTTTAAGACTTTTATTTGGGTGTTGAGAGTCTTATTTGGCCACCTACAAGAAAAAGGCAGTTAAGTATAATGACAGAGGGCACAGTCTTATAAATCCAGTGGGCCCAGGCTTAATCCCATTTCCACCCCTTGTTAGCGAGTGGATTTGTACAATTCATCTTACTCTTCTTAATGTCTATTTCCTCACCCATAAAATGGTGCTAATATTTCCTTCTTCATGAGGTTGTTATGGGCAAAAAGAGATAAAAGGCATGTTTAGCACAGTACCTACAGTCCATAATCGCTCAATTAAAGGCATTATCATTATCATTGTTATTATTAACAGTAGTAAGGTCTGCCTCCCCTCCAAATATTTCACAAACTGGGTTGTCATGCAGCTGCTCATCCTTTATTCCATCCTGTAATCTCCACCACCTGAAGCTTGACTTCATTAAGCAACAGTGTGGTGGTAATTATTCCCAAATGGCCCTGGCTAAACCACACATGTTCCTCTGGATCTTACGTGGTCAGATTTGTTTAATGAGGTGACTAGTTGAAACAAGTCCTGCTTGATGAGGTTCGGGGTTGTGATATGAGACAAGTTACATTCATATCTGAAAAACATCTTGGTTTTTCATCTCCAAGAGTAGTTTTTCAGAAGACAGAAGACCCAGCAGAAGACAAAGATAATTAGGCTCCTAGTAGGACATCAATGTACACGGCCTTAAATCTCTTTGGTATAGACACTGCAGGATTTTAAGGCTAAATGGTTCAAATCCAGCCTCCTCATTTGCCAGATGAGAAACCAAGACTCAGAGATATGGAATGACCTTCCCAGGGCCACATGGTCCATTGATGGCAAAGCCAGAACAAGAATCCAGATCCTGGGTCCACAATAAACCAGCCATGGGACATGCCAGATGTCGCGGTTTTAAAAGATGTCTGCAAATACATCTACAAATTCTTTGACATTCCTCCCTTCAAAAGATAAGGTGTAATTCCCTTCCCCTCCAATATGGGCTATACTTAGTGACTCACTTCTAATGCATAGAATGTGAGGAAGTAACACTATGTGATTCCTGAGGTTGGGTCATAAGAAGAACATAATTTTTCCTGGTTCTCTCTCTCTCTCAGTCCAGCCGCCATGGTTCGAGGACACTTAAGGGGAAGTCTGTTGGGGAATAACTGAGGCCTATCACCAACAACCAGTACCAACTTGCCAGCCATATGATTGAGGCACCTTGAAAGTTGATTTTCTAGTCCCAGTCGAGCCTTCAGATGACTGTAGCTCCGGCAGACATCTTATCTTCAACCTCATGACAGATCCTAGGCCAGAACCACGTAGTCGGGTTCCTCTCCAATTTCTGACTCGCAGAAACTGTGGGAGATGCTGTATGTTTATTGTTAGCCTAAGCTATTGAATTTTGGGGTAATTGTCAAGCAGTCCTAGATAACTAATATACTAAGGTAACTAATACTAATATTTAATTTAATACTAAATTGACTCAGGACTTTTTGAGTTGGAAGTGATAAAAGTCCAGCTCACCTGTTAAAAAAAAAAAAAGAGAGAGAGAATTATTACTGGTCTCTAAAGACTAGCTTTAGGGATGCCATGTTGTCAAATGATGTCATCAGGATTCTTTTTCTCTCTCATCTCTCTGTTGGTTTCTCTTTCATGGCTTCTCTCTGCTGGGTCCATTCTCTCCTACAAAGATGTTTTCTCTATACTGTAAGGGTTAGCCTGGCTAGAGGCAACCCAGGGTTTCTTCATTCCAACTTAATAGCCCTAAAAAAAAAAGAGGGCTTCTCTCCTCCAACAGTCATGGACATTCCCAGGAAAGACTCTAATGGGCCAAGTTCGGTTCCCATGCCTGTGCCTGAACCACTCACTGTGATTAGAGAAACGGGGTAGGTGACTGGTATCAGTACCAGGCCAAGGCCACAACAAACTTGTTTTTCAAAGTGTGGTCCGTGGACCAGCAGCGAAGCATCATCTTGGGCCTTGTTTGCAATGCCAGATCTTGACCCCTCTCTAGCATCTCTGGATCAGAATCTGTATTTTCTCTTCACAAGATCTCCAGGTAATTTGTATGCACTAAAATTTGAGAAGCACTATTCTAGTATGATGTATTTCCCAGCAAAAATAATCTTTCCTCCTTCTCATCTCCTCTGTCAATTTATAACTCCCTGCCCTCTTTATCTTTTAACCCTCTTATATATAAGAGGGCTATATATAACCCTCATATATATATCATATATATGATATACAAAATATATAAAAGATATATATGGAACAAAGATGTATGTATATGTATGTATATATGTATATATACGTGTGTGTGTGTATATATATGTGTGTGTATATATATATATATATATATATATATACACACACACACACACATCTCTTTTCCACCACACTTGGGTCCTTAAGGACAGAATCTAATGTCTGATGGACAGTGTCATCTTCTGTAAAATGAAGATAATGTGGGACACCTGGGTGGCTCAGTTGGTTAAGTGTCCAGCTCTTGAATTCGGCTCAGATCAAGATCTCAGGGTTGTGAGATCCAGCCCCATGTTGGGCTCCGTGCTGGGCGTGGAGCCTGCTTAGGATTCTCTGTCTCCCTCTCCTTCTGCCCCTCCTCTCCCACTCCCATGCACGTGTTCTCTCTTTCTAAAAACATTTTAAAAACAAATAAAAATACAAATAAATTGGAGGTAATGCTCTTCACCTTAGAAGGGAGCTCATGAGGACAGCACAGTGCCTGTTTTGTCACAGATGCACAATCCTGAGAGCTAGTACTCTCCTTTTCCACTGGCTGCCATTTAGAGCTTACCAAGCACGGTGCGAGGCCCTTTAGTACATCTTCCCGTTGAAGCCTCACAATAAAGCTCACAGCTATATCAGGGAAACAGGTGTTTTGAAAATTTTGGTATTTAGACAAGTTCTAAATTTCATTTAGAAATCAGGACATGAAGCAAAGTCATACAACTAAGAAGTAATTGAGGCAGGATTTGAGCCCAGAACTATTGACTCCATGGCCTAGTTTTTAATAGCTCTACTATATTGTGTTGCATAAGGAAGTCTTTCAACCATTATTTGTTAACTTAAAGAATAAAAGCCCTGGGCTCCCAAAAACAAGGATCACAAGATTCAAACCGGCTCAGGCCGGGCCAATGATATAACTGAGACAAAGGGCAAGCTAAGGAAACAGTCTCTCTTTTTTTTTTAAGATTTTATTTATTTATTTGAGAGAGAGAGAGAGATAGTGGCAGGCAGAGGAAGAGGGAGAAGCAGGCTTCCCGCGGAGCAGGGAGCCCGACTTGGGGCTCTATCCCAGGACCCTGGGATCATGACCTGAGCCAAAGGCAGACGCTTAATGACTGAGCCATGCAGGTGCCCCAAGGAAACAGCCTCTTCCCTCTTTAGATAAGTGGGTCAAGCAGGTATGATGATAAATGGCAGGTGACCTTCACCTCAGTGTCACGGAGACAAAAGGACAGAGGCGGCCCTGGGAGCTGGAGAGCACACGGGTGGTCTGAGAGGGCAGAGGCCCCACCTTCCTGCCAGTGTGTGTGGATGTGGCACCTGGATGGCTCACGCCTGGCATCTGCTCTGATAAGACAGCCCCGAGCCATACGCAGTGTTAAATATTTTGAATCTGGCCTCTGAGAAGGTGGACCCAGTGTTTTCAGATTTCATTTGTTCAAATAAAGCCAGAGATCTGGACTTCTTTGTGAAATCCTGGACTTTTAAATATTGGTGAATAATTTATTTTTTAAGAAGTGCATGGGCCATACGTGGGGACGGGGGTCTGGGGGGGTGGGGGGTTGGGGGGCATCGTGGGGAGGGTAGTGGTAACCAGACTATAGCCTCTGTCGTAAGCTGTACAGTGAAATCTACACGGTTTTTATTTACTAAACCAGTACAAAAACAAATAGGGAGGGGAGGGAAAAAAGGAAGAAGGAAAGAAAGAAGGAAGGGAGGAGAATGCTGGCTACCTGACCAGGGTGTCAAGCGGTAAGGCCGAAGACAGCTTTCGGCTGTGGAGCGAAGGGGAGAAACAGGGGCTCTCTGGGCTAATTGTCCCAAGGGCCACAGCTTCCAGTGGGGAGTCCCTGCCACCTCCCAGTGCCGCCAAGGGCCAACCCAGCTAATCAACTTTTTTTTTTCATCACCTTGGAGGCCCGCTCCGTCTTTTGTTCAGCTGTAATCTTTCTTAATTAGATAATTGAAATAATCATCCAATTAAGTTGGTTCGCATGGCGAACCCCCCTGACTGGAGGACTTGCTGAATCCAGCTGGCTTCTCATTTCCGCTGACTCTGTTTCTCGCCTCATGCAGGGTCTGGAACAGGTCTCAAGCTGTTTTCTTTCCTCTCTTTCAGTTGGCTGTTTTCAGTTCACAGGAGCTACAACTAAAGTTCATTTCTGGCTGATGTCAAAACAGACTCCCTAAGCAGCTAAAGCCGAAAGTCAGGACTGGCCCCATCACAGTGGTGGACAAGAGTTTCAGGCTCATGAGTATTTGAATCCCTGTTCTGTCACTTACTACCGGGGTGACCTTGAACGTGTGCACTGATATTGCAGAGATGTGGTTTCCTCATCTGCGAAATAGGAATAAAAACAGAACTTACCCACACGTAGGACTGTTGTGTTACCTAATTGAGATCATATAAGTAAGACTATCAGCCCTGTGCCTGGCACATGAGCACTCAGTACATGTGAGGGTTTTTGTTTTAAACATGGAAAAGGATTTTTTTTTAAGATTTTATTTACTTAGAGAGAGAGAGAGAGTACACAAGCAGAGGGAGAGGGAGAAGCAGACTCCCCACTGAGCAGGGAGCCCGACGGAGGGCTCAATCCCAGGACCGACTGAGCCACTCAGGTGCCTCTAAAAGGATGTACTCTTAATAGCTCAAAGAGTTGCCTCCCATCTTTGTAACAAAAATAGAAAAGGGGCGCCTGGGTGTCTCAGTCAGTTAAGCCTCCAGCTCTTGATTTCTGCTCAGGTGCTGATGTCAGGGTCATGCGATCGAGCCCACCGTCCATCGGGTCCATCGGGCTCTGCACTCAGCAGGGAGTCTGCTTCTCTCCTTCTCCCACTCCCTCTGCCCTCCCCTCCCCCCATTCTCTCTCTCTCAAATAAACCTTTAAAAAGCAAATAAATGAACTATAGAAAAGAAAAAGAAATAAAGGAAAGAAAAAAGAGGGGAGTCAGAGAGAGATATAAGATGTAAATGATGCCAGAGATTCTGTGGCTATTTGGTATTCCTATAGGGCATTTATACGCGAATCTAGTATCTCCATCCTGGCTTCTTCCCAGTTACCTCTAACACCCACCCACGAGATTTAGAGATAACAGCCTTTCCCTTCAGGCCCTCCTCTGTAAATGAAATTGCAAGGCAGTATTACCTTCACTTGCGCACCAGATTGGAAGGTCCATATGGGCAGGGCTGTGTCTGCCGTGGGCATCATGGTATCCTGAGGGAATTACCAAGAAATAATTATTAAGTAAGTACATACTGAGCATGGAGGAACTGTTCTCTAAAAAGACATCCAAGCCAGTTTCATGTAGTAACACTTTAAAACATTTTAAAACAAGGATATAAGAGGAGCGCCTGGGTGGCTCAGTCTGTTAAGCCTCTGCCTTCGGCTCAGGTCCTGATCCCAGGGTCCTGGGATCAAGCCCCGCATCGGGCTCCCTCCGTCTCCCTCTCCCTCTGCCTGCCACTCCCCCTGCTTGTGCTCTCTCTCTCTCTCTCTCTCTCTCTCTGTGTGTGTGTGTGTGTGTGTGTGTGTCAAATAAATAAATAAATAAATACATCTTAAAACGAAAAAACCGGGATTTAAGACATGTAACACATTAGCTAAGAATGGAGAAAAATCTAGAAAAAGGCTAGTATTACTAGGATCACAGAGTAAAGCAAAAACCCTTTGTGACTCCAAAACCCAAATGCCCAGGCTTTACCTTAACCTGCTTAAAATGCTGACTAGCCAGAAGCCAGGCAGCCAGTAAGCACAGTGGATTCCGCCTTGGCTCAGCCTTAGCTGCATTTCTTTCTTCAGTGCAGACTCCTGAAAACTCATTCTCCATTGTTTCAGAAGAGTCAGGGATTGGAAGAGAATGATTGCAGTTCTGTGCAGAGTGTATTTTTTAATGCTTTTTAATCTTTTAAAAATTACACAAGCAGTACATCATTTTTTTTTAATGGGAAAAATGCCCACAAGTAAAAAAGAAAAATGAATTTTCAAAGATTGTTTTTTAATGGTATTTTTTTTTTCCAGGAGTGTACTTTTAAAAAGTGATAAATTTGGGGGCGCCTGGGTGGCTCAGTCGTTAAGTGTCTGCCTTCGGCTCAGGTCATGATCCCGGGGTCCTGGGATCGAGCCCCACATCAGGCTCCCTGCTCAGCGGGAAGCCTGCTTCTCCCTCTCCCACTCCCCCCTGCTTGTGTTCCCTCTCTCGCTGTCTCTCTCTCTCTGTCATATAAATGAATAAAATCTTTAAAAAAAAAGTGGTAATCTTCGACTCCCATACAGGGCCACAATGTGCTTTATATACAGTGCATTTCTTGTGCTTTACAAAACTAAAATGTTTCTTAGTGCTTTGCTCTGCAGTTCAGCTGTGGGTAAAGGGATTGCAAATTCCCATCTCTTCAAACACATCAGTAGATCAATACTCTCCAAGGTTGGATTGCTGGACTTTGGCCCAAGAGGACTGTTTGATGTTGAGTATAGTGGGAAGTCAGTAAACGTTCCAGACAACTGCCCAGTCACTAACTTTCTGAGCATACGCTCCCTATTTCTGCCTCTGGGACTTAGTGCATATTCAGTGTGGTAGCCATAATCTGACAGAGCCCTCAGGGATCCTCCCCTCTTGATATTCACATGTTTGTATCAGGCTGGCTTATGTCATCAATGAGATATTGTAGAAAGGATGGAGCGTGGCTTTGGGAAAGTGAAGTCATAAGTCATTGCGGTTTCTGCTTTGCTCTGTCTTGGAACACTTGCTCTGGGGGAGGCCACGTGGCAGCCATGTTGTGAAGATGCTCAAGCAGCCCCGTGGAGAGGCTCACATGGTGAGGAACTCCTGCCGTCAGGCTTGCAAGTGAGCCATTGTGGAAGCAGACCTTCTAGCCCCAGTTAAGCCTTCACACAACAACATCCCCAGCATGGATCTTGGCTACACTCTGCACCACAACCACCCAGCTAGGTCACTTTCAAATTCCTGACCCACAGAGTTGTGCAAGCTTTGTTTGTTTGTTTGAAGCTGCTAGGTTTTGCAGTAATTTGTGATGCAGCGATAGGTGATTTATACATTCACCCACCTATGCAGAAGGCTTACTCCTTTCCTCTCCAAATTCACTTTCTCAAGGCTCAGGTCAAATTCTTCCTGTCTGAATTCTCCAGCCCAGTCACCATGCCTGTCCTTCTTCTGTGGCATTCGGTTAGAAAGAAGGACAGCTGTTGTGTCTTTATTAGAAAGTGACCACATAATTTATAGTCCGTGCTGAGACACTCCAAGAGTACTAAGTAATGATCATGGGAATCAGCAAAATCCAACAGAGTTCAAAGGCAAATGCTAACATTCAGTCAGTCACCCCCGCTGTTTGCAGGGTTGCAGTTGTACTTGCCCAATGTTTGGATGGGCAAAGAAAATGTAACTTCTTTATTTTTCTGTAATAGGTCTTTTTCCTTGCATACCTCCACCCAGCTAGATGGGGGGTGGGGGGGGAGGTAGGATTTTATGCCAGTCTGGTCATTTAAACCATCTGTGTGATTGCTCAGTCATCGCCTGGTTGGGCAGGGGGAGAAGTGCAGCCAGAGTTCTGAGCTTCATCTTCCCATCCCCATCACTGCAAATCCTCCACCTCATCCCTTGAGATGGAACCTGAGCATGTGGGGGATGAGTAGGAAGTGGAAGGGGAACGAAGATGCTCACAGGTTTCCTTTAAGGAGTGATTGGTCTGAGCAGCTCCCTGGGCTGGGGGATCGTGGAAAGGCTATTGGTTTTCCTATCTGTTTGTAGCAAGGTTCTGAAACCAGAGCCTTCTCTAATGGGTGTGGGATTGTGCCCTGCACAAGTGCGCCCACCAAGGGGCTGAAACCTAGCCATTGCTTTGCTAGCTAAGCCATGAATCCGTGGGGCTGTGTGTGTCAGAAGAAGGAGGCTTTTTCTAGTTAGCACAAAGGCATTCTGTGGGCAGGGACAGACCCTGGCCAGCACCCAGAGTCCAGGTTATTCGCTCCTGGCTTTGCATTCTTTGCCTGTGGCAGCTTGTTGCTCCCGATTGCAGGCCAGAGCTGGTTCTATCTCCCCGGTCCCACGGTGGGCCCATGGGAAATTCTGGGTCCCCTACATGCCCTGAACAAGCTACAGAGGGCCCGGGCATCTTCCTCAGGCTCCTGTACACACTCCGGCTATCACCTGCACACCATTGCTCCTAGGCTGAGGGTCCCAGGGCCTTGAGCTGGAGGCAGGTCCCCCAGGGGCTGGCCGACTTCCTTGCACTCTGCCCTAGGATGTGATCAACTTACCCTGTGTTCTCACACTTCCCCCCCCATTTTCTGGATGTTTCTAAATCTCTTCTCCCTGGAGACATCTGTCCTTATCGGTGGCTTTTTCAGCTTTCCTTTTCTTCCCGCCATCTTCCCAGGGCGGCATGAGTAGGTCTGGGGCATACCTGGGAATGACAAAACTCAGTGATCTGGAGTGGTGCTTTCCACCTTTTTCCTCTGGTAGCACACCTAGAAAATAATCTGGGTATGGCCCACTGGGTAAGCTCGAGAGGATCTGGAACTCTGGAGGGCTGCCCTGCAGAACTAAAGGGGGGCCCCATCCACCAAGATCCTACCAGGCTGCTCCAAGAGCAGTGGAGACCAACTCCCCTGGGGTACATGGAGGCACTCTGGTGGGGCAGTCCTTCCTAGAACCTCCAGCCTGACTTTGCTAGAGGGGAACTATGCGAAATACCTTTCCCCCTCCATAAAGCCTCACTTTCAAGGCCATTGTCTCTCCGCAGAGGTCAAGAACCTCAGCTTGGAGAGTAATGCTGATCAATGGGCTCTTTATTCTTTGATCTTTCTTTTTCCCTAGGGCACTAAACTTCCTGGCTCAGCCCTAGAGCTGGGAAGCAGCAAGAATAAATAGTTTCAAGTGGGAAACTAAAATACATAGGCAAAGCCTTGGTGAAATAGGATCTCCAGTACAGCTGCAATGATAGGAACCCCTCTGGCTGTGGGTGTGTCTAGGGGCGGGCACGATGGGTTTGGGGTTGGTGGGTAAGACCTCAAGGCAGCAGCATACTTGAGTTTGAATAAATGGAATTTATCAGCACACTTGAGTAAATTGTAGCTCAACTGCCTTCCAAAAGAGCAGATTCATGTTACTTCCAGGGCTTTTGTTTTGTTGAGTGGCTTATGCAAATGTAGAGCCAGCCCCCTGGCTCCTGGTGACGAAGGGGAGGGAACACCATTATTCCTCTCCTGTGCCCCTACCCTGTCAATACTCATCGCCACGGATTAATTTTGTCTCTGTTTGAATTTCCTATAAATAAGATACTACGGCATGTATTCCTTGTGTTCTGATTTCCTCTGCTTAGCATCATGTCTGATACTCTCCATGTAGCTGTGGTTGGCAGCTCAGTGTTCTTTTTCCTTGCTATGTAGTATTCTGTTGTCGCAAAATACCCTCAGTTTATCCGGCCTTTCTACACTTCATTTGGACCGTTTCCATTTTAGTTATCACACACAAAAGCTGCTATGAACATCTTTGTTCATGCTTTTTTGTAGGCATTACTCATTTCTCTTTTTATGTGGGTTTTTAAAAAATTCTGGCTAATTATTGTTTATGTCTGATAAAAGTCATATGTGTTCATTTAGAAAATGGGACATCCCAAAGGGCAAGGTTTATAAAATGTTGTCATCAATGTACATTCAATTTGTACTTGACTTTTCTTTCTTCTTCTTCTTCTTCTTCTTTTTTTTTTTTTTTAGGTAGGGTCCTTGCCCAGTATGGGGCTTGAACTCCACAACCCCAGGATCAAGAGTGGCACGCCCTACTGACTGAGCCAGCCAGGCACTCCTGTACTTGGCTTTTTCACTCCAAATACCGGGAGCATTTTTTCATCATACTCCATATGGAAGGATTTTACCCTCTTTTTTTTTTTCTTACCCTCTTTTTAATTCCTTTTGGCCTCATTCCTTGATAGGCCATCAGTTAATCTTTGCGATGGTGATGAGAAGGTTTTCCCCAGGAGAGACCTGGAGACAGCTGGCAACCTACCCTATTCCCCGCAATCCCCAGACAGATGCAGGCTGTCTCATGTGAGAATGCACTGGGTCAGCAGGGCAGATGCCTCCCTCCATCACCCCCGGACTGAGCAATCACAAATGGATCTAACAAGTTGCAAGTACAGGCTGCAAACTGAGAAAAGAATGAGAAGTGCAGCTGAGAAATTGGAAAACAGAGTAATAGTAAATAGGGAGGCAAGCAATGAGTTTGGAAAGCAGTGTCACTGCCCTCACCAAAAGTGTCTTGGACAGCTCACCCTGACCACGAACAATTCTGGGGTTTCGGTTCTGTGGGATCCCTGGATTCATGTAACCCTGACAAAGAAAATCACAGGACAGATGCAAACCTAATGCTTTTCCATTTCCCCCCTCTCTTAGTCCATCTCGAATATCGGCAAACTTTTCTCAATCCCTTGTTTGCATTCATTTTGCTGATTATGTTTGATCATAAACCTAAGTATCTGGAAGTACCTCTCTGTCCTTGTGTCCTCATCATAGGGTGAGGGATGATCCCCTATCACTTACAGCAGGGTTTTTCAACCTCAGCACTGTTGACATTTTGGGCCAGTTAATTCTTTGTCATGGGGCTGTCCTGAGAGCATCATGGGATGTGTGACCCACTAGGTGCCAGTAACGATACTCTTCCCTCAAGGTGTGATGAGCAAAAATGTCTTCAGACATTGCCGAATATTCCCAGGGATTGAGGGGGAGGGCAATATAATTTCCATTTGAGAAGAACTGGCTTAGAGTTACTATAAGTATCACGTGAGATAATATCGGTAAAGTTCTTAGAAGAGTACCTGGCACTAAGTAAGCACTCAGCGTTGATGAGGAGGTCCTAGAAATGTGGACTTGTGGCTGGGGCTACTTCACAAACCAATTTGCTTGTTTATTTATTTCCCCTGTATTACTTTTTGCATCTTCTGTTCTTCCTTCTTAAAGTGCCATGGTTTAAAGGGCTTTTTTTTTTTTTTTTTCCAAATGAGCAGTTCCTTTCTTTATAGGTGCAAGTATCAGAAATAAAACTTAGAAGTGCTGGCATTTGCAAGTGGCTTTTGAAACTGGAGAATGTCAAAGGAATGTAAATCATACTCTGTATGAGCAGGAGAGTGTATTTTTCTGAAGCTTTTGCGACCATTAACTCATTGGACACCACGACAGTGTGTTCTAGATGAGCCTAAACGCAGACGTGAGCTTTGCTGTTTGCGGACAGCCTGGGCTGGTGAGAGACCAGAGTTGGTGAGCACCAGGTGGTGGGGGGGGGGGGGGGGGGGCGCATGGGGGTATTGCTTGGTTTGTTTATTTCTTCCTGGTGGAAGGGACGAGATTATTCTGTGGACTGGGAGGCCTGAAGAAGACAGAAGATGAGGAAGCGGCCCGATAGTGTAGGTCCCTTCATGCAGCCTCCGGGATCGGAATGCCGAGAGGGGGCTTAGGACCGTGTTGCAGAAGAATACTGCTGCCAGATGCAGGGCAAGGGCAACCTTCCGTCAAGCTCTCTGCCACAGACACTGTCAGTTTGGGCTTCCTGAACCCGCATACCCTCCAGAAAGGAGTCCAAGTGGTTTCAGGTCTCTTGCCTGCCACACCCCACTATCACCAGCAGACACAGAAAACACCAAGGTATGTGACTGGGACCTCCGATCTTTTGCCAGGCCCCTCAGGGCCTCTCCCCGCCCTTGGCTCGGTTTTGCCTTGATTCTGCCTAGAGTTCTACCTGCCCTGGGGGATCAAGGGCACAGTTCTTTAAGTCCCTGGGGTCCCTGAGATGAGGCCAGTCAGCAGCGTCTCCTCGGGTTACCACTCAGAGACTGACAGCCACCCCCACAGCCTGTCCCCAGGCTCCAGCCACGCCCTCAGGCACGCCCTTTGCTGTGACCACGCCCACAGCCTGTCCCCCGGCTCCAGCCGCGCCCGCGGCCACGCCTTTAGCTGTGACCACGCCCACAGCCTCCCCTCCGGCCACGCCCTCGGCCACGCCCACATCCCGTTTCCCCTCCCCCCCGGCTCCGGCCACGCCCGCGGCCACGCCCGCGGCTGCGACCACGCCCGCAGCCTGTCCCCTGGCTCCAGCCACGCCCGCGGCTGCGACCGCTCGGCCTGGACATTCCTCCTCACAGCTGCTTTCAGCCAAGTGGCTGCCACCAAGTTCCTGCGAAATGACTCATAGGAGACTGCTAACTTTAGGGGAAATCTCGTGCCTGCTTTATTTGTATGTTGTGGGGACCAACATGATGAGAGGCCACAGGGTACCTGAACTCCATCTAGAGCTTTCAAAACTCTACATTCAAAACGTAACATTTTAAAGGCCCCTGCACACCCCTCTGTGCAATACTTGGGGACCCGCTTCCCAAGTATTGAGTGGAGGAGAGGCCAGCCGTGAGTACCCTGGCACACTTTTATATCTCAGCGTGGCATTTGGGACGGCACTCCCGAGTACCGCTGGACCTCCAAATATATCTGCGCAGTCCCGTGAAACTTAATTTCCCATTCTCTCCCTTTGTCCTCGGGATCCTCACCAGATCAGGCTGTACCAAAGCCAGTTCAGCCCCGAGAACCGTGCCATGGCACTTGGAAGCCCTCGATATCCCTTTGGACGGCCTGGCCTCCTCCTCCCTCGAGAACATAGCGCTCCAAGGTCACAGACTGTCTGCTTGGTCGTTGTTTACAGGACAAAAATTATTGGCATGCGAGTGTTCTCATTTCTTTCTCCCCGTACCAGAGGCAACCCTGTAGTTGACCACCCGTCTCCTGCCTCTTGCTGAAGAGGCGGGATTCTTTCAGATGGGTGCGAAACTGGGTTGATCTGTAAAGAACTGGAGAGAGGAGGGCAGAGGAAAGTGTATAAATGAGGCAGAGGCAGAGGCAGAGGAAAGTGTATAAACTTAACCTGTATCAGAAGAACCACCTGGGGATCGTGCCAACATGCGAACTCCGATTCGGTAGATCTGGGGTGGAGCCTGCCACTGCATTTCTAGCAGGCTCTCAGGTGGCAAAGATGCTGCTGGTGTTCAGAATGCATTTCGCACAGCAAGGGCATGTGGGACTGGATATCCGGGAGGGTTGCACAGAACCAGAGAGATAAATTCCATAGAGTAGCTTTAGCATGTGAGAGAAATGGATAGAAAAGAAAAGATTTGGCTTGGTTTTGTTTTTATAAGTGTTGTCACAGCCTCTGTACTTGGCCCTCATCATTCTCAAGAAACGCAAGGATATTGTTTGTCAGCTGCCCAGCCTCTAGCCTGTCTTCTGCAGCTAATGGCTCTCCATTTCTGTCTGATGGAATAGTTAGCCAGGTGCCCACCCCTCCCTGGCACGTGACTGCCAGCAAGGCCAATGAGGTCTCCCGCTCTGAAATGTGAATCATGGATTCAGGCCCAAAACAGACAACAGTTGGAGTGTTCTCTTTCCAGCCAAGGCAGCTGGGTGAGATTTTTGAGCGTTTTCTGCTGCCAAGAACCTTCTGGAGATGCTGGGTGCCTGATGGCTCTATGCCTGAGTCTTTAGCCTTCCCTTTGCTCTAGAGTACTCTCCAGTATCCTTTCAAGAAATTCTCCTTTTTTGCCTAGACCAGCCAGAGTCAGTTTCTGTTGCTTGCCATCAAAGCACCCTAACAGATATGCTATTTAACCAACATAACATTTTGAGCTCTTATTTTGAAATAATGTCTCTTTTCCTGACTCTGGGGTGGGGGTAGGGGGTCATTTTAATACCACTGCACCACTTAGGCTGAACCTATGGTTGCTGGTTTTGTACAGATTGCATTTGGAGTCCATGCCTAGCTCTGTGCCTGAGAGAAACACAGTAGGTGCTCAATGAATGGCCATAAAAAGAACGAGCAGTCACTTCACAGCATGTGCGCTGAGCTCTGGCATCTGTCAGCTGCCCCTGTGCCCAGGGACATGTTAGATGGCCATCAAATACTAAAATAGCAACAGCTTATAGGAGAGCCTGTGTAAGCTCGTAGCAGCACTAGCTAATAAACTTCTGACCTTTTCCTTGGATTTCCTTTCTCCCTGCATCTTTTAAGAGCAGAGTATTATGGAAGGTCAGCAGGGAGCATGGTCTTTGTTCCATGAATGTATTGTATTGTGGTTCCATTAAAATATTCCCTGTTAAATGAGAAGCATGCCAACATTTTCATTATGGTCTTTCCAGTTGTGGCAGTTATTGCTAAAAAAGAGATAAACTCTCTATATACTCTGAGGGTTGATAGTCCAGGCTGTAGAGCCAAAAAAAACCAAACCAAAAAAAAAAAAACCCTCTACCATCTCAACTGCACTATGAACTAGCTATCCTTGGCCATGTGACTTAAATTCTCTGAGGCTTAGTTTCCTCATCTGTAAAATGGGCATGGTATTAGCATCTTCCTCAATGGGGTGTTACGAAGATTCAGTAAGGCAATGCATATAAAGTACTTATGTGCATTAAGGCGATACCTGTAAAGTGACTGGATCATTGTCAGTACTTGAGAAGTGTAAGCTATTAATAAAATTCATTTTTCACTGAAGCCAGAATGTATAATCCTTCCCTCTCCTACTTTTAATAGAAGTCTTAAAAAAGGCATTTGATCCAATTATGGTAAAAAAAAATCGTGCACATGCGGAAAAGACAGAAAGAAAACATACTACAGTTTTTAATGTTTGTCTAAGGGTGTGACATTGTGTCTAATTTTTTTCTTCTTTTAGCTTTCTATGCCTTCCACCTTCTTATGCAGTGACCATGCACATTATTTTATAACCAGAAGAGAAGCCCTGACAAATGCTATCTTTAAAAAAGAAGGAAAATATTGACGCAAACTGCAACATGATTTTGTAGAAACTGGGTGGGGAAAAAAAATTCCCTGTTAGATGGAGAAATAGATGTTTTCTGGTCAAGAGCTTATTGGGAGGAAAATGACATCAATTTGGGTTCTCATCAGTTCGAGTGGCAAATCATAATGCAAAATGAAAGTACATTCAGGGGAGCTGAACCCACACTGGGATTTTGCTGCCTGAATCATTAAGCTAGAAATGACCTCAGGAGGGTATGTGACCCCACCCCCTTCCCTCTCCTCGGGAAGGCTGACCCTGGGACTTTTCAGGACTCATGAGCAATGGTCCTATTTATAAGCCCTCTAGGAACTAACTCTACATACATTGCCTTCCTCCTAAGCTTCAGGCAGGCTCAGTTTAGCTTCTGCAGGTGCCCCCAACTAAGGATCTCCAACCTAGTTCTCCTTCTGCCTAGAAGCCTGGAAATTGTCCCAGATCTTTTCTGTTCACCCTGGGTCCTTGCACAAAACCTTTATCCCCCTGGAAGTCAGTTTTGTCACCTGTCAAAGAGGGATGGGAAGGATTCGAAGAGATCATGCAGAGCTGGGAGTTCGACGGGGGCCATCTTATCCTGTGACACAGCCTGTGTGTTTAGCCATGTCGCTACCACCCTGGTGGGAAAGGGTGACACAGAGAGGTGGCTTGTCTACAAGAAAGGTGACAGTATTTTGGAGGTGGGGTGGCAATCCTGGGAGAAGGAAGCGAGTGGTGGCTGGGAATGGGAGGAAGGGAGAATGGGGGGGATTTCAGAGAAAAATGGAGGCAACTCAGGAAAGTAGTGCACTGTCAGCAAGGGTGCACACAGAGCAACAGAAACCCCTGTTACAGCAACCGCTGAGGAGCTCAAGGACCAAGCTGTTAGAGATTCCATTTTAATTACTCTGCTGTGCAGGACTGTAATACCCCTCTCATTATCCACAAACTTTTAGGGGCCCAGCCTGTGTTCATAATGCTTTGAGGCCCAGAGGAAGTGAGCTGGTCCAGCAGTAACGGAGGGGGAGACTGGGTACTGCAGCCTCAAGAGCAGAGGATGAGGATTAAGGACTAGGGAAGAGTATGGACCAAGGCTGCAGTCCCCACTGACCAGACAGGGTAGAACTTTCCGGAAATCTGTGGCGTTTTTTCAGGAGACTTATCAAAGCACTGCAGTGGAGGCTGAAACCATTTTCCCTGGGTATTAAAGCAAAGAGCGATTACTGGATTTCGAAGAACTTGGGCTCCTCCAGGGGGAGGTGTCTGGATGATGAGTATTAGCAGTGTTAATATGAGTCGTAGTGAAGAGTGTCGCTATTATTACTGACATTCGTATTGGTATTGGTATATTCCTTCCCCTCCCTCAAGTCCTGAATTAGCTCTTGCGTCCATTCTCCTGGGACCAAATCAATGAACCACCGCTAAGACCCTGCCTCGCTGCGTGTTGATGAGAGTGGCATGTGGTATCAAATTAAAGGCCCTTCTGAGACCAGAGAGATACACTTATTGCCCACACCCCCTCCATCCACATCCCAGGTCACTTCATCATGAAAGGAAGTTAAATGGGATTGGAATGAATTGCTCTTCCAGAAGCCATGTGTGTAGGTCCCAACCTTCCAAACGGCTGCCAGCCGAAGGCTTGATCATCTGCTGCTGCCTAACAGATCTCCAGACAATTTAATAGCTTGAGTAACCGTGCACTTTTATTCTCTCACACAGTTTCTGTGGGTCAGGAAATAGGGAGTGGCTTGGCTGGGTGGTTGTGGCCCGGGGTTGCTCAAGAAGTTACTGTCAAGATGTCACCCAGGGCTGCACCCCTCTGAAGGGATGAAGGCACGGTTTCCAAGATGGCCCACTCACGTGGCTGGCAAGCTGGGGCTGACAGTTAGCAGGAGGCTTCCGTTCCTTGCCTCCAAGGACCTCGCTTGATTGTCCTCATGACATGGCAGCTAGTTTCCCCTTTCCCCCAGAATGAGTGAGCCAAGAGAGAGTAAGGCAGAATCATAATACCTTTTATGACCCAGCCTCAGAATCACATGCTGTCATTTTTGCAGTGTCCTGCTGGTCACAGAGGTCAGCTGTACTCACTGGGGGAGGGCATTAATACTGGGAGGTGAGAATCACAGGGGACCATCCAAGGCTGGCTTCCACCCCCTGCCCCAACTCTGGTACCAACTGAGATCAACCATGTTACAACTCCCAGAATCATTGGTTTTTTTCTTCTTTTTACATGAGTGCGAAATTGGCCACTTTTCAGTTGCAAGAATAATTATAATGATGATCCCACTTGACATTACTGCATCATTTTCATCTTCTAGGAGCTGTTACTGCTCCATGCTGCAAATGAGGAAATGAAGGCTCAGAGAAGTTCAATGACTTGCCCAGTGTCCCCAAATTAGAAAGTTCTGGAAGGCTGGGAACAGAACTTGTGTGTTGTAGTTCCCAGTCCAATGTCCTTGTCATCATACCACACCGTGCCAACAGTCCTTAAAGACACCACATGCCTCCCTATTTTCCAGGGCAAGTATGGGTTGGAAAGCAATGGTAGTGTAGGAGACCTCATCTTTCTTTATTTGAAAAAAACTATTACACAGGTGATCCATGTTCATTACGAAAAAATTACAAAATAAAAATAATCTTTTAAAAAAGAAGAAAAAGGGGGCACCTGGGTGGCTCAGTTGGTTAAGCATCTGCCTTCGGCTCAGGTCATGATTCCGAGGTTCTGGGATCCAGCCCCTTGTTGGGCTCCCTGCTCAGCAGTGAGAATGCTTCTCCCTCTCCCTCTGCCCTCCCCGCCCAACTCGTGCGTGCGCGCGTGCTCTCTCTCTCAAATAAATACAATCTTTAAAAAAAAGAAGAAAAGACATTCGCCTATAATTCTACCCACCCAAATCTACCACTGTTAACATCTTAGTGTATTCCCCTAAGAACAAAGAAATGGTTTTAGAGTACATTACATTAACAGCATCTCCAGGGCAAGTTGTAAAGGAAATCCCATCCTCAAGCTCCACCCGAGGGGAAGAAGGATATGAGATGTGAAAGTCATGAGCGTGGCAGGCTGTGTGTGTGCGCACGTGTGTGCACGTGTGCGCGCGTGTGTACGTGCCTGGTACTTCTCTACCCAGACCAAGAGAGGGCTTGGCACGGCAGCAGTTAGCCAAGTTGGCAGGGAATTTACTACAACGTCGCAGAAAGTGTTTCTTCAAATGAGAGGCAGAGCGGCTGTGACTCCAGGTGACAAAAGTGGCCTGCCCTCTAGTTTAGTTCAAGTTCCTGTAGGCAGGGGAAGGTTGATTATGTTTAATTCAATCCACTTGGCCTTCTGCTGAGGGATGGGGTCCTTGTGTGGTCCCAGGACACTGCAAGATTCCCCTTCATCCTTTTTCTTGCACATGAAATGTCCTGTTTGTGACTGTCTTCCCAGCCTCTCCCCCAAACAGAAGGGCAGCCCCAGAGAGGGGGTCTCATCTGCCTTGCTCACCTGTCTCTATCTTCTAGCACCTGTCTCACTGTCTGGCAGGTTGTACCACTCACACACAACATGTTTGAATTGACTGCAGAATTTGGGGGTATGCACAAAAGAGTTGCTAAGGGCATCCATACTTGGTATGTTGAAAGAAATAGACCCCACTCAAGGGGATAGTCAAAGTCCCAGCACCTTCTCTATGTCATCTGTTTGTAACTCGGGACCCCTAAGGGAGGTTGCCAGCACCTGGAAACAGAAAGGCCAGGTCCACATCTTTTCTTCCGTGAACTGCAAGAAGCGTTCCAATGTATTTGCGCACTCATTTTGTCCAAACTAGAAAGATCGGAGGAAACTGACTCTCCTTCATTGACTCATACTTCATCATCTCAGCTCCTCAAGATTTCCCCCTTCAAGTACAGTGTCAGGGGGCAGTGAGGGGCGGGGTTATGAGCACCAGGGTTGAAGTCTCATGAACCAGGAATCAAATGCCAGGTCATCTGCATTTCAGCTGTGTGAGCTGTGGGAGTTTTGGTGACCTCTCTGAACCTCAGCATCTTCATCTGTGAAATGGGAACATGAAATGTGCAGTGTTGCACCGCTTAGATGAGATAAAAGTGAACGTTGTGAGTGCAGTGCTTTGGCACATCATCTGTGTCTTAAGAATATATATGTTTCCCTCTGGGAAAATCTCCTTTCACCTTGAAAGTCTAAAAGCAGCGACAGCTCTGCAGCCCCCAAGGTCTTTGCATGAGGCGTGCACTGATAAATTCTGCCCAGGGACAGCTGCCCACTGAATAGCACACTCCCAGCACCCGGCAGGACCTGTCAAGCCTGGACAGGATACCTTCGACCTAATGGAGAGTGTGAGCAGGCTCTCCCTAGAGGGGTCTTTCTTCTTCCGCTTGGGATGGGCCAGAGAGGTCCCTTCTCGGCTAAGAGTCCAGGTTTGGGGGCTGAAGTAGAAATCCTAGGAACACTAAGGTTCCAGATGCTAATCGAAGGACCAGGATATTAGGGAGTGGATTAAGCGTGTCCCCTGTGGCCCCTCTGCCAATCTTCTGCTGCACTCCTTTCCTCCCTTTTGGCGTCTTTCTTGTCAGAGAGACTTTTAGTGCTTTAGGCTCTCTCACTATGGCAACTTCTTTCCCCATCAAAACTTGTTCACACCTGGACCAACTCTCGGAACCTAATTGTTTTGAAAGGCTCATATGAAAGAGTTACGGGGGATCACCGTTTGCAATATGTGACAACTTAGATTAGCCAGGTGCTTCTTGAAGATACCACTTGCATTTTCTGGGCTGTAGGACTAGAAATCGTGCCCAGTCTTCCTCCAGGATCTTCTGACTTCCCATGGCGTCTGGGAGAGCGGTTATAAGGGTTAAGTATTTATTATCTCTGATCTACAGCGATTGCCTGGCTCCATTTTATGTACGAGAAATCTAAGATTTTGGAGGCGAAGTGACTTCTCTGAAGACTCATGGTAACTTTGTCACAGAACCTGGGGGAGTGGGGGTGGGGGACAAATCTCCTGACCTCTTACCATCGGCCTGTCCCTAATTCTAGTATCTTTCTACTCAAAATGTGATGTGTAGACCAGCAGCATTGCTTGTCACCTGGGAGCTTGTTAAAAATGCAGAATCTCAAATACAACCCGAGACCTATTGAAATGGAATCTGCATTTTAACAAGATCCCCAGTTGATTCATATGCCATTTAGAATCTGAAAAGCACTGGTTTAGAACTCACATTTTCCCCCCTGTTTCCTTTCTCATCATTACTTCAAAACCCAAGGGTCCGTGAACCTCTGAGGCTGAATTTAGCCCAATTTCAACATATCATGTTCCAGGAGTTCTGGTGTCATTACATACGGCACAATTTTCCGGTGGAAAAGATTTCTGCCTGGTTTTCTGACATTTTTTTTCCCTTTACCTTATTTAAAATTCTAAAAAGAAAAGCCTCATTAATGGAGTTCTTTTTAGAATGGGCAGGAGAATCCACCACCTTGAACTTCTAGCAGGAAAGGTATGATAGACACTTAAATAATCATAACTGGGTGGTAACATGTGTATGAAAGCACTTAGCAAATTACAAAGCAGAGTACAAATGTTCCTGATTATAATTCCCAGGCTGTAGGATCACAGAACGAGATCCTTCATGAGCCCATTCAGGGTGAAAATGTTCCTCAGGAATATAATGTGAAACTTAAAGTTTTTATTTTTTTTATTTTTTTAAAGATTTTATTTATTTATTCATGAGAGACATACACACAGAGAGAGAAGCAGAGGGAGAAGCAGGCTCCCAAGGAGCAGGGAGCCCGATGCAGGACTCGATCCCAGGACCCTGGGATCATGACCTGCGCCAAAGGCAGACGCTTAACCATCTGAGCCACCCAGGCGCCCTAAGGCTTAAATTATTCTCATTTTCTAGACATCTAAGGGGCAAAATTAATGGTTGTGAACCCTGGCTATATACATCAGAATAACTTGGGGGAGCTTCATTTAAGGATCTTTATTTTTAAAAATACGTAAGCCTGGGTTTGGCCCTTGACTCTATTTCTTGAGGTCCTGAGGGTCCAGCCTGGGCCATGGTTTATTTTTGAGCACTCCCAGGTGATTCTAATACACAGTGAGATTGGAGAGCCGCTGAACTGGAAAAGTTGTTATTTCCAGGTTTACGGTAAATGAATGTAAGTGAGCATTTTCTCCATATTTATGATATGGCTCAAGTCTAAGTTTTCTATTTTCTAAATCTTAATGATGATCAAACCACCGGGAGATAACCCCCCGCCCCCTGAAATACTAATGGCTGCTGATTCCAAACAGTATTAACTCGGTAATGACAATTTTGTTCCTTCATTCTCTTACCACTTAACATGGGTCGACTTACCTTCATGGAGCCGAGGACTGACCTAGATCCCAACAGCCTATCTGTGTACAGGCTTGTACCCTGGTGTCAGTACCGAATTCTCAAATTCCATAGGGTTTTTAGTCCAGTGACAAGACATTCTGACAACACGGGTTTGAAAGAGTATTGATGAGGATCTAAGAGACCTAAGTTCTAGGCAATGTTCTTTGCTGGAGTTGTCTGATGTTGGGTCAGTTTCCTGATGTGAAAAATGAGGGCAATGGACCAGTGGTTACTGAATCTGGCTGACCGTAAGATTCACCTGGAGGGTTTTGCAAGACCACTGACTTCAGGGCCCCAGAACTACCCACTGAAACTTTTGGAGCGAATGTGTATGTGTGTGGGGGGAAGAGTGGGAGGCAGTGCTAGAAAGCAGGATTTTTTTTTTTAAGATTTATTTTTTTTGAGAGAGTGAGACAGAGAGAGTGGGGGCAGAGACAGAGGGACGGAATCTTCAAGCCGACCTCGTGCTGAGCGAGGAGCCTAATGCAGGCATAGAGCCTGAAGCGGGGCTCGATCTCAGGATCCTGAGATCATGACCTGAGCCAAAATCACAAGTTGGAGGCTTAACCCACTGAGCCACCCGGGTGCCGCTGGAAAGCAGAATTTTTTTAAAAGAATCCTAAAATTGACTGGAAAATTAGCTGTGTTTGTGAGCCATTGGACAGGATAAGCTCCTAAGTCCATCTCCACTCTAAGAATCTATGACATTAGACCTAGTTGGTTAAATTCCTATATCAGAAGAAGCTGGTGTGGGCTCAGGGCCTAGCTGAGGGCTGGGTCTGCAGAAGGATAAAACAGGAAACAGAACGGGCACAAGAAGAAGTGTCATCTTTGACCACTACCTGCATGTGTCTCAGGATTTCGCTGTTCATATGGCTTCTGCTCAGGTCTTTTTGTCAGAGTCATATTGTTAAATGTCTCATGGCCATCTTCTTACATTACCTTTGAAAACGGTTGAAAAGGTGCTTCTCGGGAATAATGTTCTTAGAGAGAATAATTTTCCTCACATTTCCTGCCACCCACCTCACCTTGCTACTGCTCCAAGTCTGAGTTTCACTGTGCAGAAGAATCTTTCTGGGATGCTTGTTTAAAATGCAGGTTCCTGGGCACCTGGCTGGCTCAGTGGGTAGAGCCTGTGACTCCTGATCTTGGGGTCATGAGTTCAAGCCCCACGCTGGGCCTAGAGCTTACTTAAAAAAATACAGGTTCCTGGGCCTTTCCCCTGATTCTAATTCAGGACATTTGGTTTGGACCCAGAAACCTGCATTTTTCATCTGAACTGCTTTCAATCTTCCTGTAAAACTTAGTTTGCAGCCTTTCTCAAGCTTCTTTTATGATAAGAATCTCCTGAGTCCATCAACAAATGAATGGATAAAATGTGATGTAGCTATAAAATGCAATAATCCTCAGCCATAAAAAGAAGTGAAGTATGGAGAACATGCTACAACATGGATGAGCCGTGAAAACATTATACTAAGTGAAAGAAGTCAGATACAAAAGGCCACATCATGTACAATTCCATTAATGCAAAACGTGCAGAATAGGCAAACCCATAGAGATAGGAAGTTGATCAGTGGTTGCCAGGGGTTTGGAGGGAGAGAGGAATGCAGAGTAAGTGCTAATGGATAGGGGTTTCTTTAAGGGCGATGAAATGTTCTCAGAAAGTTGTGATAGTTGCACAACTTTGTGAATATGTTAAAATCATTGAATTGTATACTTTAAAAGGGTGAGTTTTATGGCATGTGAATTATATCTTTAGGAAGAGAAACAGGGGCTCAGTTGATAGAGCACGTGACTCTTGGTCTCCGGGTTGTGAGTTCGAGGCCCATGTTGAGTGTAGAGATTACTTAAAAAAACAAAATCTTTAAAAAATACAAAAACCAACCAACCAAACAAAAAACAACCTGGGCAGATGTTTAAAAAAGCAGATTCCCAAGCCCTAGTCAAGATCCACTGAGTTAGCACCTCTAGGGAAGAACCTAAGAATCTGATTTTAATAAATGCCCCAAGTGATCCTTATCCTAGAGGAAGTTCAGGAGAAGCTCCTTGGAACACTGAAAGCTAGAGTCGTCCTTCTGCACGGACTCTTGATTCTCCATCTGTGGTTGGCAGCCTCTAAGATTGTCCCTATTATCCCTACCTTCTAGTATTCTGCTCCCCTTGAGTGTGGACTGGGCTTGTTGACTCACTTCTAATGAATAGAGTACAACAGAAGTGATGGATATTACTTTTAATATTAGGTTTTTAAAAGATTGTGGCTTCCATCCAAAGAATATATACAAATGGCCAATAACATATGAAAAGACACTGGATGTCACTCATCAGTAGAGAAATGCAAATCAAAACCACCGTGAGATATCACCTCACACCCATCAGGATGGCCACTATAAGACAAAAGAAAACAAAGCAATGGAAAATAATGTGGTGATGATGTGGAAAAATCAGAACACACCTGCACTGTCAGTGGGAATGTAAAACGGTGCAGCTGCTATGAAAAACAGTATGGAGGGTCCTCACGTATTAAAAATAGAAATACCATCTGATCCAACAATCCTACTTTTGAGTATATACCCAAAAGAATTGGAAGCAGGATCTTGAAGAGATATTTGCATACCCATGTTCACTGTAGCACTATTCACAATAGCTAAGGGGTAGAAGCTACTCAAATGCCCATTGACAGATGAATTAATAAAGAAAATGTGGTAGAATGCATATGATGGGATATTATTTGGCCCTAAAAAGGGAGGAAATCCTATTACATACAATAACATGGATGAACTGGAAGACATTATACTTAGTGAAATAACCCAGTCACCAAAAGACAAATACTGTATGGTTCCACTTATGCGAGGCACATAGAATAGTCAAATTCATAGAGACAGAAAGTAGAATGGTGGTTCCCAGGGGTGGAGGAGAATGGGAAGTTGTTCAATGAGTGTAGAGTGCCGGTTTTGTGGGATGGAATAGTTCTGGAGATCTCATGCACAATGTGAGTATATTTAACACAATAGAACTGCACACTTAAAAATGGTTAAGATGGGTAAAAAACAATTGTGGGGGTGCCTGGGTGACTCAGTCGGTTAAGCATCCGACTCTTGATTTTGGCTCAGGTCATGATCTCAGGGTCATGAGATTGAGCCCCATGTCAGGCTCTGCACTGGGCATGGAACGTGCTTGAGATTCTCTATCTCCCTCTCCGTCTGGCCCTCTCTTCCCCAACCCCCACCGCAGGTGTGCTCTTTTTCTCTTTCTCTCTCTCAAAAAAAAAAAAAATTGTGGCTTCTTTTGCAGGCTCTTGTTCTCTCTGATACACCTCCAGCCCATGTTGTGTTTCAGATCCCCAGCTGTCATGTTGGGAGGACACTCAGGCAGTCTATGCAGAGACCCATGAGGTGAGGAGAAGAGATTTGCCAGCAACACCGCGGTGAGCTTGGACGTGAATCTTCTGAGGCCTGCCAGCATGTGAATAAACTTGGAAGTGTAACTTTAACCCCCCAGTTGAATCTTCAGATAAATTGTAGCCCTCACAAACAGCTTGACTGAAGCCTCACAAGAGACTTTGGGGTAGGGGCACTCAGCTGAGCTGCATCTGAATTCTGACACACTGAAGTTGTGACACAATGACAATTCATTGTTTTAAACTGCTAATTTTTGGGGTAATTCGCTATGCAACAATAGATAACTAATACACCATCAAATGTATTTTGCTCAGTTAGTCAAATTGCCATGTAGACCCTACCAGGGCATGGGCTACAATCCTGTTTTTCAGGATATAAAATTGTATGTATATTTTGGTAAGCCAAATAATGGGTCCCCCAAAATGTCCACATCCTAATCCCTGGAATTTGTGAATATAGTATGTCCCATGGCAAAAGGGACTGCAGATATAATTAACGTTACAAACTTTAGGGGCACTTGGGTGACTCAGTCAGTTAAGCATCTGACTTTGGCTCAGGTCATGATCTCAGGATCCTGGAATCGAGCCCCACATCGGGTTCCCCACTTGGCAAGAAGTCTACCTCTTCCTGTCCTTCTTCCTCTGCCTCTACCCCTCCCTCTGCTTACACTCTCTCTCTCTTAAAAAAAAAAAAATTACAAACTTTAAAATAGATTATCCTGGATGATCCAAATGGGCCCAATCTAATCGCACAAACCCTTGAAAGTAGAGAACTTTCTCTGGCCAGAGGTAGGAGAGATTTGGCAGAAGTAGAAGTTGGAGAGATTCCAAGTGTCGGAGGGACCCCAGCACTGATGGAGGGCAGTGGGCAATGTGTAAAGCATGAGAATGAATGTGAGCAGCCTGTAGGAGCAAAGACCAGCACCCAGCTGATGGCCAGCAAGGAAATGGGGACCTGAACCCTACAGCTGTAAGGAACTGAATTCAACCAAAACTTGAATGAGCTTGGAAGTGATTCATCCCGAAGTCTCCAAAAAGCAATGCAGTCCTGCTGACACCTTTATTTTGGCCTTGTGAAACCCAGAGCATAGAAACCAATCCAGCCAACTGGGATTTCGGATCTACAGAGGTGGGATAATAAATCTGTATCACTTTCAGTTACCAAGTTTGGGGTAATTTGTTATAGCAGCAACAGAAAATGCACATTATTTATGTGTATATGATATTTATTGGTTTCCAGTCCCTTCCTACCAGGTATCATAGCTAAGCAGATGATGCACAGTGTTATTTATCACTTTCCACTTATTCTGCTGAAGCAGTCATTCACTATCTTAGTGCCTCTCTGTATCGCAGGCTTGAGTGTTCCATGCATTGTTTTTCAAGGCTCTCTGGGAAAGACACTCCTTTTTCGGGAGCCTGGTGTCTGGCTGGGGCAAGACTGCGCGCGTGCTGATTGTCTCTGAGGCTACTGATCAATACTTACCATTAGGAGGACAACTCCATGCATCACTAAACTTTGACCTCAGTGCCCCAGAGCAGTCCCAAGATGCCAATTGATGTACAGGCAATATACATATTCCTCAAATGCAATACCCCTTTCATAGACTTCCCTGAATTAAATTTTAGAGGCTTCAGTGATGACAAAGTAATGTTGCTAATGTACCGGCAAGCCCAGAGTATTCAGAAAGGATGCTTGGATAAAAGTAATTGGGTTTATGCTTCTTAAAAAGATCTTTTGGAAAGACACTGTGTTTGGACCATTGAACGGCTGTCCCTGCCTTCTATACAATGGGTGGTATGGGCACAAAGTGTCCCTTAAGCCCACTAAGCACAAACCTAAGAAACCCAAGACCTTAAAACAAGCGGTTGGCTCCCTTTAGAAATCACAAGGGCTAAAAAGGGCCTAAAATAATGTTAATTGCACTTTTTTATCTACAACGTTTGGAATTTTATTTCCCCAGAAGTATGTATTTTTCAGGGAACTCTTCATAATGGTCTCCCATCACATACCATCCTGGTATGCTGAGTCAAAGAGATGATACTACTGTTTTCCTGGATCTGTTCAAATGAGATCAATTGCCAAACAGTTGTTTGGATTAAAACCAAACGGTTAATTTAATCAGGCTTTCAAGAGGCAGTTATTTTGATTAAAGGAATCATATCTGAGTGGCCTTTGGCAGCTTCTTATCTCCAGTCTGTGGGTCCCACACGTTTAGCTCTTCTGTGGAACCAGGGGGGCATCCATTGCTTGAGTAAAAAGGGGTTTACTGGAAGAGAAGACTCTTGAAATCCCATTGAAAAAAAAAGTATAGCTGAGCCTCATATGGACTGAAAAGCCATTAGGAACCAAAAAGGCTACTCCCTCCATCTCTTTCTCTCATGTCTTTCTAGAGCTACCTGGCTTCCCAACACTGCTTTCCTCTGAAATTCTCTGCTTACTCACTGGTGTGCCCAAGGCTGAGAATTCTAGCAGCCTTGAGGTTATATCACCTTTGGTATTGGACCCACCACCATGATTAATTTCATCCTGAGTCTGAATTCTAAGCTGCTCAACTTTAAATTCCCAGGAAAGAATTTGATGGCTTGGTCTGGTCTGGTGTCTAGCTCTGGTCCAGTCAGCTGTCCCCAGGATGAGTCAGGTGTCACAAGACACACAAGAAGGACTGACCCCTCCAGGTGATGGATGGAGCAGGGAAGAGGTAAATGATAGATGCCTCCAGAATTTTTTCTGAACTGATAATAGCAGATGCCCCTTTGCCATGTCTTTTCTTACCAACCTGCAAACTCTTTAAAGGTAGAGGATTTTTTTTTCATCTTTATCTTCACCACCATACTTGGGCCAATGCCTCATTGATAGATACTCAATAAGTAAAAAAAAGATAAAGTTGGTCATGCCCACTTGCAGTGGTACATACATGGTTCTTAGCATGCTGGCAAAATCCATGTGAGTGCTGAGGCAAGAAGAAATGAGGTATCACATGGGCTGACCACTCCTGAGTTCTTTCTTTCAGCAATGCTTGGGTTAATAGTAACTATTATGCATTCTCCATTTTCCAAGGGGCAAGCATAATATAAAGTGTTTTATACATCATTATCCCGCTTATCCACTATGATAACCCTGTGAGAAAATTGGGAGTTCAGAGAAGTTAAGTAACTTGCCCAGGGTCACACAGCTCAAAAGTACTGTGGCCAATTCTAAACTGAAATCTAGAGCCCAACCTCCAAAGCCTTGCATTTTCCTTCCACCTCTGTTATGAGAAGTTGGGAATGAGGCTGAGAGATGAAGCTAAAAGGAGAGGTGTTGGCTGGGTCAATGCCAGTTTTGTGAACTAAACAAAATTGTTCCGTGCTAACAGTTTTTGAAAGCTTTTTGAACATGGCCTTGGGCCTTTCATGGTTCTGAGGTTTTCCAACAACTTCTCTTAATTGAGTCTTTCCAAGCTGAGCTGCAGGATTTAAGTAATTCAACAAGAAAAGAGTTCTCAGATTCCTTTTCTCCCTTTAAGCTGGGTGAGAATGTGTCCCCCAGCTTCCTGCTTTTAAACACTGGAAAACATTCTGGGAATCTGAGACCAGACCTGGGTCAGTGCTGCCATTTTTTTATTGTGCTTTGCAGAGCGAGGGCTGAAATCCATGCTGCCTTCTACTCACTACGTCTTGTACCCTGGCGCCAGGTTGTATTGTTCAGAGGAAGAGGTGCCATGTTCTAATTCACATCTTAGGGCACCCTATATAGGTGCACTGTGGGCTAGGGGAGGGTCAGATGGGCATAACATTGTTTCAGATTCCCTCTGCTTTAAGTTTTGATTATGACTTGTGATAATGCCATTTCTGGATCATAGCTCTAGTGTCTGGCAAGAGGAATCCAAATTCTGTTAGTCATTTTCAAGGGAGAGAGGGGTTGACATTAGTGCCTGGAACTGGGTTTCCAACTGTTGGTAGATGGGTGGGGTCTTCTCCCTGCCATTTCATGCCACTGCTTAGCTGGTCTCCCAATTCTGTACACACAGCCCCTCACCCAAGCCACAGGGGACAATCTTAGCAGTCTTGGGAATAATGGGGAAAAAAGCGGAACTTGGTTAGCAAAATGACTTGGTCGAGACCCAATCTAGAGCAGGCCTGTATTAACCCTAAGAAAGGCTGGTTTGCCTTAGGGTTCTGGCTTTCTGAAAAAACACAAAGCCCCTTTACCCAACCCCCAGGGCACGATAGACCTAGCTAAGGGGTTATATAGTATTTATGGCCTCTTTGCTTTTATTTGTGGTACTGTTAAAATGCCTTTCCAACATGCTGCCATGATTTAAATTATGTATGTGTGCTCATCCTGAAATATACGCACTTTGGAATGTATTTGGAACAGAAATAGGATTTTAAAGAAACAGAAAGATTGTGGGTTCCAAGAACCTCCTCCTCCTGCCCCTACCCTGGCTTCACTCAGTCCCTGGAGCTGTGTATTCATGGCACTACCGAGGGAGTCCCCAGGTGGTAAAGTGTCATGGTTATAGATGATCAGTGTGGAGGGACAGATCTGGGTAGGTCCAATCTCATCTTGGCCACTCATTAGCTGTATTACCCTAAGCAAATTGCTTAAACGCTCAAGCCTCCTTTTCTTCATCTATAAAACAGAGATGATAAAAGTTCCTTCTCCATGACTTCTCTGTGAGGCTCAGTGAAATAATGCCCCTGGAATGCTGAGGCCAGAGCCGAAAAGAGTTAGCCCCATAAGCTCAACTTCTCTCATCTCAAGACATGAACGTGAATTCCAGTTGAGAAGCTGTTGAGTGCCCAAGAGTTTCTGTCTTCTTTTGTTGGAGGTCCCCCTTTCCTCATATGAATGCCCTCAGAGTATGATCCTAGTCCCCCAAACTTCCTCTGCGACACTGTTCCCACCAGGAAGAAGTTCTGGTTCCCATGACTTGCACCTAGCCTGTGAGCATGCCGTCCCACCTCTGTCTCCCTGTCCCGCAGGTGCCGGGTGAGACCAGGGAGCTTGTTAACGAGGGTGCAAAGCTGGAAGGAATGGGCTGTCTGCTGGATGTGCTTTAGTTGCAACGTTGTGTGGAGAAATGAAATGCTGAAATCTCAGGACACTGGTAAAGAGGAAAAGCTCATGGCCTCACATTTTCCATTCTCACATACAATTGCTTCCATCTCCAGGGTATAACAAAGCCTCCCAGTGGCTTCTTTTTATCAGAGGCAGTGGTAGGGGGTCCTCAGCATGTGCGCTGACTTTGGGATGAGGCAGTCCTGGGTCGGCTGCTACCAGCTGAGGGACTTCAGACAAGTCATTGAACCTCCACACACCTCAGTTTTCTCCTCTATACAATGGACATATTAGTAGCATCTATCCATCTCACTTGTGTTTTGAAGATTGAGAAAATGAATATAAAATGCCTGGCACAGAGTAAGCTCTCAATAAGTGTACTTCATTGCTAGTACCATCCTCATGATTATTACCTACATCCTGATATTGCTGAGTATAGAAGATCTGCAGGGCCATCAGCCTCCTGCCCAAAGTTGGTAGTCAATAAGTGGTGGATATTATTATAATGTCTCAGCTGTGGATATTAACTAGAAAAGCTAATCATTCTTTTCAAAGCACCCCAAGGGCTTGTCCCGTTCTGTAAGGTCTCTGGTGCGTTCCCCTCACCCTATGAAAAAATGGTTTCCTACCGCAGACACTACGGGTTGTCACCCCAACTGCCAGATCCCCTTCTTCCTTGTGAGCAGAACACCGTTTCTATTCAAGCAGGCTTCAACCATGAGGAATCATGATTGGTGCAAGCCACTTATGGCAGTCCCATTTACCTTCATCTTAATTGGTCTAAGAGAAGGCATGTGATAAGACATAAGGGAAAGTCTCCCAGTGAAAGGAGAGAGTGTGAGGTGAGCCTCATTTTGGTCCCTGGCATCTTCCTTCCTGCTTTAGTTACTGTCATGTGAGGATGTGAGGCATGGAGCAGCAGCTGCCATTTTGTGACCATGTGGTTACCAGCATGAGCCTGACAGAGCAAAAAAAAAAAAAAAATAGAAAGAGTCGAGATTCTTAGACACTGTTAAGCTGCCAAGTCGACTCTGAAGCTGCTTGCCTCCACACTTCCTTTTTGGTACACAATAACTGTTCTTATGATTTGGCCTATTGTTGATCTGGTTTTCTGCTTAATCAATTTACTCCTTTTCTGTTTGCCAAGTCTGCAGAATGTCTGCTATTCAAATTCTGCCCGGATATAAAGACATTCAGTTCCCATTTTCTTCCTCTACATTTGGGTAATCGAGTGTTTTTAAATAAATTCCACGCTCACCATTGTAGTGAAACTGCTCTTGAAAAGGTCACCAGTGACCTCTTGATTGACATGTCCAATGGCTTCATCTAATTTTCCATCCTGCTTAACCTCCGCTGCATTGGACAGCTTGACCTCTTTCTTATTCTCCAAGTGAGGCCCTCCCTTGGTGGGTGCCATTGCTCTTTCTATGTCTCTGGTCTGTCCTCTGTGGTTCCTTCTTTTTTTGCCCCTCAACTCTGCATGAACCCCAACATTCTGCCCTTTGTCTTCTCATCTTTCACCAGGTACTGTCCCTGAGTGCCTTCTCCACGTTTAAGACTCCAGTTACCACTCGTGGGCCCTCGTGATTCCCACATCCATGTCTCCAGTGCCTGTCTTTCCTCAGCACCAGATCTGCTTTTCTCACTGTGAACAGGATGTGTCCACTTGGATGTCCCCACAGGACCATCAACACCATATTTGTAAACTGAACTATGTCCCCTACAAATTACTTCTCCTCTGTCACACACCTCACCACTCACACTAGTCCTCAGTTAGAAACCTCAGAGTCATCCTAAGCAATTCCTTCTTTCCCAACACCCAATTAATCATCAAGAATAAAAATGTCTCTATTCTCAGGAGTCTATGGCAGCTTCCCCATGCTCCCTGCCATGGCCTCCAGTCATTGTTTCTGTCTTGCAGAAGTTTCGCACGTGCCTCCAATCTGCCCCCCACACCCCGCCACCTTCTGTAATCATCTGCATTGCTGTTAGAGTGGATTTTCTGAAATCAAATGGAATCATGTCGCTGAATTTAAAATTCTCCAAAGGGGTAGATGTGTGTGAAAGGGGGCAGGGCGGGGAGATTGTATTAGCCATCACGCCCTCCAGATCAAGTCCATACTTCCTCACATGGCACAGAAGACCTTCTAGTTGCTCTGGGAACAGACAGGATTTTGTGTTTTATCTCCTACCAACTCCCCTCCACCTTCCCTGTCTTCTCAGCTGGAGCTCCTGGGGTCGAGTCTTTCTCGTCATTATTTCAAACTCTGCTTGGATGCTGGACTGCTCTTCCCCAGCATTCTGAACTTCTAGCATCTTTTAGTTCTCAAATCAAATTGCACTTCTCCAAAGCATTCCCTGAGCCTAGGACCAGGCCAGAGTTTTTCAGTCTTGGCACTACTGACATTTCGGGTTGCATAATACTCTGTTGGCTAATTCTCAACAACAGGCTGTTGGAGTCTGTTGTAGGATGGGCATTGGAGGATGTTTGGCAGCATGCTGGCCTCTACCTGCTGGATGTGAGCAGCACCCACCTCCCCCAGTTTCCACAACCAAAAATGTGTCCAGATACTGTGAAATTTTCCATGGAGGACAAATTGCCCCCTCTCCCGGTTGCAAGCCATTGAACTAAACCAAGTCCCCTTCTTATCATCCTGTAGTCTCCCGTCCTTCTCTGATCATAACACCCATGGCACAGTTTTGAAGTGACTTGTCTGATTGTCTCATCCGTTCCAACAGAATGTTATCCCCAAGAGGGCATCACCCAGGGCATCATCACCAGCACCCAACTAGGCATGTAGTCTAGCTTCATGGAAGAGTGAGCTCCCTGATGGGAGCGACCTTGTCTGTCCTCTGCATGGTGCCCAGTATGGTGCTGGCACATATAGGGCTCAATAAACATTTGTTGAATGAAGGAATGATTCAATCATTCCATTCAAATGCTTCTTTCTCTGTGAAACTTCTACTAGTATCCCCGTCAAGGTTAGAGTCTTTTTCTCTCTTAACCCCATAGTATTTTATGCATGCCCCTGTCCCCCAGCACTTACTGCGTTGGACATTATAATCAGTTTGGTAATACATGTTTGTGGAAATGAAATCATGTTCTCTAGGGGCACCTGGGTGGCTCTGTTGGTTAAACATCTGCCTTCGGCTCAGGTCATGATCTCAGGGTCGTGAGATGGAGCCCTGCATCAGGCTCTATACTCAGCACAGAGTCTGCTTAAGATTCTCTCCCTCTTTGGGGTGCCTGGGTGGCTCAGTTGGTTAAGTGTCTGCCTTCGGCTCAGGTCCTGGGAGCGAGCCCCACGTCGGGCTCCCTGCTCAGCGGGAAGCCTGCTTCTTCCTCTCCCTCTGCCCTCTCCCATGCTCTTGCTCCTACTCTCTCTCTCTCTTTCAAGTAAATAAATAAAATCTTAAAAAAAAGATTCTTTTCTTCTCCCTCTGCCCTTCCCTGCCCTGCTCGCACACAGTCTCTCTCTCTCTAAAATCATCATCATCATCATCATCATAATCATGTTCTCTGTATCTTCAGGTCTCTCTCTTGAAACAGAAAAACTAGGTCCATTCCTGTGCCCAGGAAGGTCATGATCTACCTTTTCCTTAAACTCCTACACCTGTTCTGCTCCTGGCTGTTCTCAGCTGCACCCACCACACACGCACTCATCCATCTTCCTTAGCCGACTTCAAAGAGGAGGAACAGCTCAGAGCTGCTGGGCATTGAGGACCCATGTCTGCTTCACAGCCCCATTTTGCCTCTCTCTTCTCTGACTGTGCTCCCAGCAATGGCAATGGGTTCTGAGAGGTCTTAATAACACATGGTGCTTGCTCGCAAGCCTCTCCCAGGGACAGGAAGCACCACATCTACAGCATGCCCCCCACCTGATGACTTGAAATGCAAAAGCCTACAGCGAACCCCATGGCGGAAAGGTGCCGTGATAGTATTAAAGTAAACGTACATTCACAATGGTCAGAAAGGAGATCAGCCTTCCTTTGAGAGGAGTTCAGTACTCAGAGAAGAGTAGGGTAGGATTTTGCACATGGTAGATGGTTAATATGCATCCTTTAGTCACAAAGCCTGGGGGAGAAGATGCCGAAGTTAATATTTATATTTGGCATCCAAGCCTCTGCATAACTAACAGCATTGAGGCCGGGTGTTTGGTTTGAGGGTCAGCTCCGTTTAAACAGCGAGGCCAGGTGCAGACACACATGCTGGACCTTTGAACTCTGTGTTGCAATCCAGATGTTCTGCAGAGGTGATGAACTTGGGTCACTGATGGTGGGAGAGTGTGTAGCGCTCTTCTAGCATCTTCCACGGGGAGCCCTGGACCATAGACTTGGCCCTAAGCCCATGTTCCTTGCCAGAGTCAAGAAACAGTAGCAGATGCAGTTGTTGCTAGGGATAAGAGATCATCCACTGGGGAGTTGAGATAGCCGGGACAGGGGGTGGGTAGCACGAGGGAGGTCACAGAACTGACCTCGCTTAGCCTCTGCCCATGTCTGAATTACTTGGAGATGTTCTGCAACGGGAAAAATCTTAGGCTTTTAATGACAGCCCTGACAAACATGATCCGTATGACCAAACTGGTCGCAAAAGCAACTGCTATCATGTCTTCAAGGAGGATCTGTCAAATTGCACGTTTCGCACGGGGTTTTCCTAGTCCCACACTTTGCCTTGAAAAACGTGCACAGAGTGAGGGGTTTGAACTTTCTGAATTTAATGCAAAGCCCATATGTTGTTTGGGTTTTGTTTGTGTTGTTTGTTTGTTTGTTTTTATGGCTGCAAAATATGTTATATAAAAAAGAACCATATAGCAATAAAACGGTAATGTAAACACAAATCCTCCAAAGCACGCAACATATTTCTAATGAAAGGAAACAACCACCTTCACTGTATCTACAAAAAAAAAGAAAGAAAGAAAGAAAGAAAGAAAGAAAAACGATGAAGAGGGGCCGTTTCGTTCACAGATTGTGGAATCCTACTGTTTACTGCTCTCCAAATGAGTATTTTTGAGGCATGACTTAAAACGGGGAATCTTCCAAACAAAGCGGCTCCTGGCATCGTGCAAAGAATGCTGCTGTTGGTTGGCAGCCAGGCAACTTGAATTCTGGTCTTGACTGCTGACCCCTGCTTCCTGGCTCCCAACCCCAGCACTCCACTCAGGGTGCTCTTGTCAAGGGCACCAGCGACCTTCTCGTTGCTGAATCCAAAGGGCATTTTGCAGTCCACTTCTGCCCTGACCTCTCTTCAGCAGATGACACGATTGCCCGCTCTTTCCTCATTGAAATCCTCTTGCTCTGTGCCTACCGTGACACCACCCCGTCCTGGTTATTCTCTGGCTTTTCCCTATGCTCCTCAGACACTCTCTAGGCTGTTCTTCTTCACCAGTGGCGACAAGCAGCTGCTGGGGCCTGAGGTCACACGAGGTTTTGTGGGCATTTTCTTATCAACTCTTCACAGCAGCCCCGGGAGCCAGGACTTCCTGGCTCCCTTTCACGGCCGGAATCTGTCCTCTGTCCCTCATCTCCAACTGCTTCCAACATATCTCCATTTGCCTGTGCCACAGTCACCTAGTAGGGGTAGTGGTGGTGGACGACTTCTCAGCTGCGAATCCTTTCCTGATGATCGGCTGAAGCCCATGATTACTTAAGGAGTGGACACATGACCCAGACAAGGGAGATTTCTGGGAATGTCTAGGAAAAGTTTTCTCTCTCTTAAATAGACACATGAAGAATGGTTTCTTTTCTCCTTCTAGATACTGCTGTGCCTTGTAATATTAGAGTCATGACAACCGTCTGTAACCATGAGAAATAGGTCAAATCCAACAAAAGAAGAATGGCACCTGGGTCCTTCATGACCAGCCGATTGAATCTTATCTGGGACAGGGGCTTCCAACTATGTTATAAATAATACATTTCTTTATTGCTTGTATAGGTTTTTGTTTTGTTTTGTTATTGTTACTTGCAGCCAAAAGCTTCCTAAGTGATACACCAAATTCATCGTATCTGTAGCTCAACTCAGTATCTCCTCCTCCAAATAGCCTCCCCTCCTATAACTCTAGCTCTATTAATATCACCATGGTTGACTCATTAAACCATGTCAGCACCCTGGGCATCATCCTTGACTCCTCCCTGTACCTCACCCCCAGAGTCCAATCATGAATTAAGTCCAGGAGATTTGCAGGCAGCTGAGGGCCATGGTGGGGTTGAGCTCTGTCACCTGTCCTCCACCTGCAGAGCCCAGCTCAGGCAGTGCTGGGAGCCCAGCTGTTGCGGCTCCCCAGGAGCTGCGCCATGCCGGCCAACAGCCTGGATCACACACGTGGAACCAAGGTGCTTTGGGCTGCCATGGCCAGGCTGTGCCCCAGCACCATGGTGGCCGTCCCCACCGACACACTGTGTAGCCTGACCTGCTTGGCCAGCTGGGTGCCGTGTACTGCCTCCAGGGCCACAGCCAGGCCAAGCTGCCAGCCCTCTGCATGAGCCACATGGCTGATATCTTCAGGGACTGCCATGTGAGAGTACCCAAGGGGCTCCTGAAAGACTTACTACCAGGACGAGTGACCCTGGTGTTAGAACGCTCCCAGGAGCTCAGTAAAGACCTGAACCACTTTATTCCTCTTATAGGCATCTGGATTCCTGACCATTCCTTCATGCAGGATTTGGCTCAGGTGTTTGGGACACTATTTTCTCTCACCAGTGCCAACCTCAGCTCTCAGGCCAGTTCTCAGAATGTCTTTGAATTCTGGTACCTCTGGCCTCAATTGTCCCAGGTCGTTGGTGGGGGACCAATTGAGGATGGCCAAAGCCCTGAGTATTGCCTGGGCTCAACTATGGTTGACTTGTCTGTATCTGGCATCATTCATCCTACAACAGAAGTAGGGACTGCTGTCCTCACAGGGATCCTGCTTGTGAATCCAGTAGAAGGGAGGACCCAAGGACTGATGCTGGCCACTATGTGTCTGTCCACTGGTGACCAGCAAGGGTTCATTTACAGAGGCCATTGGGGCTACAACATCACTAGTCTGACTCTTTAAGGCAAGGTGTCTTTCTGAACACTGTAGACCAGGCCCCAAGCTGGGGTTTAGTCTCACCCCTGGTGGGGGAGGTCTTATGTATTATCTATAATTTCATGTATCAGCCAAAAGCTGACTAGAGACTTTGAGAACACTCCTAGGATGGCCCTATTCTTTTTTTTTTTTTTTTTTAAGATTTATTTATTAGAGAGAGAGTGTGTGTGTGTGCATGGGTCGGGGGGAGGGGCAGAGGGAGAGGGAGAAGCAGATTCCTCATTGAGCAGGGAGCCTGATGTGGGGCTCTATCCCAGGACCCTGGGATCATGACCTGAGCTGAAGGTAGACGCTTAACTGACCAGATGCCCTGGTCTTGTTCTAATTAGTTTCTTTTTAAAAAATAGTTTTGGGAAATAATTTAAAGAACAGATTTGGAGTCTAGTCAGAGCCTCTTCTCTGATGGGTAGTGGCATTTAAGGTCCACATCAGCTAGAGCACCAGCTGGTGCTGTTTAAAAGTCTCCAGTGACTGACAGCACGTGTTTGTGCACCTGAAGCTGGAACCAGGTTTGGATAAAGATTGTTGAGCTCAGGCCCAATACTATTTCCTCTGACTGGGTAGGCTGGTGGTGTAGTATGCTTTAATGCCTAGAGGAGAGAGTTATCAGTTTGGACTAATGGTGGGAAGTGAGCTCAGTTGGAAGGGGTGGGAGTAGGGAGGTCCAAATTTTAAAATATTGGGAGGCATCTGGGTGGCTCAGTCCATTAAGCATCCAACTCTTGGTTTTGGCTCAGGGGTCGTGAGATCAAGCTCTTCACACTTAGCTCGGAGTCTGCTTAAGATTGTTTGTCTCCCTCCTTCTCCCTCTGCCCCTCCCTTGCTTGTGTGCTCTCCCTCAAAAAAAAAAAAAAATTGGAGGGGTGCCTGGGTGGCTCAGTTGTTAAGCGTCTGCTTTCAGCTCAGGTCAGGATCCCAGGGTCCTGGGATTGAGCTCCGCATCGGGCTCCCTGCTCATCAGGAAGCCTGCTTCTCCCTCTCCCACTCCCCTTGCTTGTGTTCCCTCTCTCACTGTTTCTCTCTCTCTCTCTGTCAAATAAATAAATAAAATCTTTAAAAAAAAATTGGAAAACAAATCTCTATTGTTTTTCTCAAAAAAAAAAAAAAAAGTCCAGGAGACCCTGCTGCTGAAGATCTCTTATTCTTTCTTTCCATTAACCCCCTCCTTGTTCTTTTCAGTTCTTTGCCATTTTTACTGTCTTTCTGCACCCTTTCTCATTTTGAGAGGTCACCACTATCTATATTGCTCCCAAGGAGATTTTAAAAACTCAGTACTAATCCTCCAACTTCCTTGGTTACACTGTGTCGATAGCCTACACTTATCTTCCACATAAACTCTGGCCAATGCGCACGGTGTGTAAGCTGCATCAAGACAGGGCTTACCTCTTTGGATTGTCACCTCCACTGCTCCACATCATCCTAGTTTCAACACACTGATTTCCTTGTGGTCCATGAGCCACTGTCCCTTAGTGTCACTGCATGTGCGGTTCCCTGGACCTGGGATGCCTTCCCTGATGCTGCCCTGAACAATCCTGGCTGGCTAGCATGTTCTCATGCACCTTGGTTTCCCTCTCCTACAACATAGCTCGTGTACATTTCAGGCATGCCAGGCATATCTTTCCTTATTTTCATCTCTCCCCTCTTGATTTGTATTTTGAACCCCATCCCAAGTCAATCTCCATCAGTGTGGTGCTTCCCCACTCTCCAGTGGTGAATCTAAGTCCTAGATTCTCTAGTGTTGCAGTGCTAAGGGAGGTGTCTGCTTGGTCTTGGGGCATCTGTTCATCACAGTTTGCCATTAAGACATCCCTGGTTTTCTCTTCATGGCCCCTTCAAGTTCAGGCGTCATGTAGGCAATGCTCACTGCATGCTGGGTCTCTAGAATCTCTGCAAGGCGGCCTTGGCTTGGATACTATGTACTTGGATACTCTGCATGGATACTGCCACCACTGCGCCTGCTCTGAGGTCTTGCCGCCTTCCCGGGGCCCCCTTTGTGGACAGACCCTCCTGCTCCCTGGTCCTCAGCTCTCTCCCCCTAATTAACTCCTTGTCTTCTCTCCCTCCCCCAGCACCTGTGAAGAGTTTTCTTGTCTGGAAAAAGCACTCCCCTCCACTTCCTTCTTTGGGACATTTGTTTATCCCCCTACCTGCCCTGGGTTGCCCCAGGGGAACTTTGATAGTTTAGAATTATGGAATTTGAGAGGCAGAGACTGACAGTCCTCCTTTTTTCCTTCTATTCTGTCAAATTTCTTCCTTAAGACAGAGAGCACAAGCCCAATAAACTGCTTGGGAAAGAAGGAAGATACCGGGAGACGAGAGAACACTGATGATTACGATCACCTGGCCACCACGGTCCTCACCACCCTGGAAGTGATCTACATGTGTACCCGTTTCATCCAGACAGTGTGCTCCAGAGGCCAAGGCCTGCCGTGTCCTTTATCCTGGTGTCGTCAGCCTCTGGTATTGGGCCCATAGTGGGTGCCTTGTAAAATAGCCATCGAAGCTAAAAATGGAAGAGGGGAGTGGACTTGAGAGTCAAGGACACCTGAAAGAATCCTGTCAGCTGCCTGCCTCGTTATGTGGCCCCAGGGCAAGTTACTTCACTTCTCTGTCCATGGGCAGTAGCAAGAGGGAGGAGAGGGCATAAAGGGGGGTGGGGGACCCCGCTTCTCAAAGGTCTTTGATTTCTACATTCCCCTTCTCCTAGCCTTCCCAGATTCTGGCTCCATGTTACTTTTTCCCCTCACCCACAAATTCATTTTGTGCATACATAGATTTTTGCTCTTGCTCTTTCAGGTTGGGTCCCTTCCCTTCCTCCAGTAAATGACTTTCAGGATTCTTGAGTTCCAGGGATTCCGTTTGTGATGAAATACAAAGAACCTGGAATTCTGGGTCCACCATGCCCTGGCTCTGGGGATGTTGGACAAATGTCTGAGTGTCAGTTTCCTCACCTGGACCATGGGAATGATGATAACTAACTCAACTAGATCCTTCGGGACAAAGGCTTGGGAGCCCAGGCTGCCTGGATTTGAATCCTAGCCCTGCCACTTTACAAATGTGCAGTTCAGTGCAAGTGACTCTACTTTGTCTTACTTTCCTTAGTCATAAAAGGCACACCATCACAGAACCCACCTCACGGGGTTATCGTTAGCATTCATTTCATGAAAACACCTAATGCTTTCAGACCACACCTGAGTAAACACTCCATATTGGTTGGCTATCCAATCCCATGAGCGGCCTCCCTTTAGCAACCCACAAACTCATGACATGTGTACTATTTGTGTGCTTGGGCTACTGTGACAAAATACCACAGACTGGGTGACTTACACAACAGAAATTTATTGTCTCTCATCGTGGAGCCTGGGCATCCGAGATGACGGTGTCAGCAGGGTTGGTTTCTCCTGGGGCCTTTCCCTGACTTGCAGCAGCCTCCTTGTCACTGAGTCCTCACATGGTCTTTTCTCTGTGCACACACATCCCTCATGCCTCCTCCTGTTTTATAAGGAAACCAGTCACATTGGACTCGGTCCCACTGTAAGGGCCTCACTTTAACTTAATCACTGCTCTCAAGGCCCTATCTCCAAATACAGTCACTTTCTGAGACGCTGGGGATTAGGGCTTACTGTATGAATTTGAGGAAGAACACAATTCAGTCCATGACAATGTATAAACAGACCCCACCATTAGATGTTCCTGTGAGTGAGCCTCTTCCTTAATCTAATTCTTAAGGAATCCCAGGATGTTCGTGTCCCATGGATTCTGTTTGTTGTCCATAAGCGAGAACCTGCCATCAAAAAAGCAGGTTTTGAAGCTCAGGTTTCAAACCTGCTCATGGGTCTACGACCTTAGGCAAGTCATATGCCCTGCCTGAGCCTCAGCGCTCACATCTTCATCCTAAGGAGAAGGACGACAGTAACTCTCACCAAGGGGGCAGTGAGGACCAAGGGCAACCATGTGTATGAAAACCCTCTGTAATCTCCACGTCCCCAGGGGTTTTGCCCCTGAACTAAAAGGACATAAGTAGATGAATCTTGATTGTCTTGACTCTCCTTCCTACCCTCAAAATTCTGTGACTCTGATTCTGAAGGTGGAAAGTATCGAGGTATCAAGGACAAGCTACGAGGGAAACAATTTCGGGATCCAAAACATCAACAGATGTTGTTGAATCAATGAAGGAAATCACATCATCATGGGGAACCCCCGCTCTGCATATTCCTGAGGCCCCAAATGGAGCTGCGCCAAAGTGCATCATTCATTCCCTGGGCTCTGGCACACGTGTCTTGTCTGTTTCTGCAAGAACTCATTGTAACGTGGGCCCACGAACTAGGTGTAACGGGGCCAGCAAACCTCTCTGTCTTTAACAGGACCCTGGGATCTTTTGTCAGAAAGGACCCCTTGAACTTCCATGTCTGTTCACCTTCCCCAGGCACCCTCCAAAACTGGCTGGTTCTTTGTCAATGAAAGCTGTGCTTCACAAGCAGCATAGTGAAGAGAGAAATTAAGAAGTGGAGCTGGGGGGCACCTGGGTGGCTGAGTCAGTTAAGTGTCTGACTCTTGGTTTCGGCTCAGGTCACGATCTCACCATCTTGGGATCCAGCTCCGAGTCGGGCTCTGTGCTCAGCGCAGGGTCTGCTTCAGATTCTTTCTCCCTCTCACTCCCACTTTCTCTCTCAAACGAATAAATAAAATCCTAAAAAAAAAAAAAAAAAAAAGAGGTAGAGCCGGGAAATCAGATGCTGAGTTTGAACTCAAACCCTGTCCCTGACTCCAGGCAAATCACTTCTCTGACTCAGATTCTTCCTCTGTTAAGGAGGGCAATAATAATAGTTCTTACCTCACCGGGTCATTTGGAGTTTCAACAGGGTAATAGATGTACAAGTGCTTCATTCATTTCACAAATAATTTCTGAGTTCCTACTATGTGGAGGAACATTTTTACACTGTTCTAGGCACCAGGGATGCAGAAACAAAGCAAAGCTATTGTCCTGATAGATAGAAATTAAATTCTAGTGTGAGAGTCAGGCAAAAACAAATAATACATTGTGTAATACCAGAGCATAATGATGATGGAAAGAAAAATAAAGCAGAATTAAGGGGAAAACTGACCAGGGGTTATGTTGTGGATGATATCTCAAGTCAGGGAGGTCCTCTCTGAAGAGGGGACATTTAGGAGACATCTGGACAATGAGAAAGATGGAGCCATGGCAGGATGTGGGGGAGAACAGATAGAAAGGCCCTAAGAGGTGGTTGGGCTCGGCAGGAAGGCACAAAAGGTCAGTGTGCCTGGAGCTGGGTTGGAAGTGGATGAAGTCAGTAAGCCTTGAAGGCCAGGGTCAAGACTCTGAATTTTAATTTAAGTGTCAGGGGAAGTCATTAGAGGATTTTGAGCAGTGGACTGCCTTTGTCCTGGATGTCCCTCTGACCACTGTTTGGAGAAGAGACTTTAAAGAGTCATGGTTATCACAAAGCTGATGGACACATACTTCCTGCTCTCCACCTCCTGGGCACATGGTGGGCTGCACGTCCTGTTGCTGAGTGGGGCCATGAGCTAGGACAGTGAACAGAAATCAGGAGTGTCACTTACAGGCCAAGCCATTAATTGGTTGCCAGTGCAAGTCTCTCCAGAACTCCTTACCCCGTGTCTCGGTGACCAGCAGAACTCAAGGTGAACACTGGTCCCTCCGCCTGGGTTCTAGAAGGAGGATATATGGGACGGAGCTACAACTGGCTTGCAGTGGGCATGCCACTTCTGGGCATAACCTAGCATATCCAGACAGGTGCAGGGAGCAAGAGGAGAGGTAGGGAGGCCATGTAGGGGGCTGAAAGGTGATCCTAGCTTGCAGCGGAGTGATAGCAATAGATATAATGAGAAGCGGTCAGATTCAGGATGTGTATTGAAGGTCAAGTGCAAAACATTTGCTAATGGGCTGGATGTAGTATATAGGGTTAAGAGAGGAGTCGAGGATGATTCTAAGAATCAGGGTCTGACTAACTGGGTGAATTACTAAGGAAAACACTCAGGAAAGCACAGGATTACCCACAGTGCTAGGCACGCAGCTGAACTACAAAATGCTAGCTCTTGTGGTTCATGTTATTACTGGCACAGGCAGTATGGAATGTAGAGGCGTGAGGAAGTTTCCATTCTAGAAGGACAGAATGATCAAAAAGTCAGATTTACTAAAGTAATTTATATATAATAAAACTCTTTTGGTGTATACGTCCGAGTTTTGACAAGGGCATTTTGTCTTGTAATCACCACCACAATCAAGATGTAAACTACTTCCTTCTTCTCCCCAAATTCCCTTTTGCTGCTCCTCTGTTTGGTCAAACTCTTCCTCCACCCCAACCCCAGGCAACCACTGATCTGTTGCCCATCCCTATAGTTTTGCCTTTTCCAGAATGTCATATAAATAGAATCACACAGTATGTTACCTTTTGAGACCAGCCTCTGTCACTTAGGATAATGTATTTGAGATTCATCTGTGTTGCATATGCTGGGAGTCTGTTCCTTTTTCTTGCTGAGTAGTATTCCATGGTAGGGATGGTCCACTCTTTGTTTCTCATTCACCAGCTGAAGGGCATTTGGGTTGCTTCCAGATTTTGGTGATATGAATAAAGCTTCTATAAATATCTGAGTACAGGTTTTTGTGTGAACATATGTCTTTATTTCTTTTAGTAACTTTCTAGAAGTGGGATTGCTGGCTCATATGGTAAATGCATGTTTAACTTTATAAGAAACTGCCAAACCGTTTTCCCAAAGGAACTGTACCATATTGTACTCCCACTGGCATTGTGCAGGTCGCCGAACTTCCTCCCCAGCACTGGGGATTGTCAGGATTTTTTTTGATTTAAGCCATTCTAATGTTCAGTGGTATCTAGTTGTGCTTTTAATTTGCATTTTCCTAATGAATAATGATGCTGAGTGTCTTTTCATGTGTTTATTAGCCATTCACATATCCTTCTCAGCACAATGTCCATTCAGATCTTTTGCTCATGTTTTCATTAGATTGCTTATCTTTTAGTATGTAGTAAGTTCTATATATATTTTGGATATGATTCCTTTATCAGATATGTGCTTTGCAAATATTTTCTCCCAGTCTTTGACTTCTCTTTTCATTTTCTTAACAGTGTCTTTCTAAAAGAGCAGTTTTTAATTTTGATAAAGTCCAAAGTTATCAGCTCTTTCTTCTATGGATTTTTTTTTTTTTTTTTGTATCACGTCTAAGAAATCTTTGTCTATCCAGGGGCACAAAGGTTTTCTTCTGGAAGTTTTATAGTTATAGGTTTTACACTCAGGTCTATGATCTATTTGGAATTAATTTTTATAAAGGGCATGAGGTCTAACCCAGGACAATTTTGACTGGTGATATTTCCTACTGTGCCAGAAGCAGATCAATAAAACTTCATAGCTCTGATAAGCACGTGCACAGGTGACATGGGCTGTTTGCAAAATCTGGTTAAGGTTCAGACACAGATGGTCAGGGAAGCTCCACCTCTCTCTAACTCCAGGCTGCTTCTCTGGACGTTAATCCTATCCTCAGTATTGCTCTGCAGATGTCCCCAGTGATACCAGCACAAGCCCGAGTCTTTCTGTAAAGTGAGCTAGGTTCTCCCCAGTTCCTAAAACACTCCCTGTAGTGAGTTACTTTGAGAAAAAATGTTTTCTCCTAAACCACTAAAGGAGCATTCAGTGCAAAGTAGCACATTAAATCTTAGCAATCAGGGTCAGAATCTTAACCTTCTTAGTTTCTGTCCTGCTTGGGTGGCTTTTTAGTCACCAAATCATACTGTTTTCTTCCTCTTCTCCTTAGTAACACTCCCACTGAAAGTTTCGTTAAAATCATTTAGATTTTGGTATGCTTAAAATGTCAAGAATAAAATTGGTGAGGAGAAAAGGTTAGAAAGTCAACATATGGACACCTGGCTGGCTCAGTCAGTGAGCGTGCCGTTCTTGATCCCAGGGGTTGTGAGTCTGAGCCCCACACTGGGTGTAGAGATTACTTAAAAAAAAAAAAAAAGTCAACATAGAATTGTCATCTTGTGATGTGGCCAATTGAGAACATTTTAAGAAAGAAAACTAATGTCTACTATTGCCTTTATTAAAAAAGGCATTTATTTATTACATCAAGAATGATGAAGCAGAAAAAGCAAGAGTATTTGAAGGGGTCTGGCACTATTTCTATACTATTTCTATACTATTTCTATATATATATGTCTTTAACTCAAGATATGAATATCAAATTCTGTTTTGCATTGGTCTAGTGCACGAATCTGATGCTCTTACTCAACTATGAGTCAGAACATCTTGAAAGCCAAAAAGTTAATAAATCTAGAAATCTGGGGAAAAAAAAGGGAGGTGAGGGGGCATTAAATTATCCAACTTTCCAAGAAATGAAAAAAGTTGGAAGGACATGATCTCATTATAAAAAATACTCTTTCCCAAGAATCAATTGTTGGTAATTTACTTGGATGTAGGAAAGTATTCATACATTTACCATTAGTTTTCTCATTTCCTCTCACTGCAGACCAGTGAAAACCTCACACCGAATTGCAGTTTGGGACTCAGACCAGAAGGTGAAACATGGATGATGGAGTGGCTTAAACCATGAAGTATTTGGAGAAAGGCTTGTTTTCTGTCACTTGTTTATAATAGCTTTACGGGGTATTCCTAGGGTTCAAAGTCCTTCTCTTAGTGAGTATGTAGGTTTTCTGTCTAGGAATAGCACTTGCAAATTTAAAGGCAGGACACAGCAGAGTTGATAACATTCCAGTCCCTTCTTTGGCGGGGGTCAGTAATTTTTGCTTCTTTCTTGACCAAACGAAGGGAAGCCCGCTAGAGCTGCCCTCCTCCTCTATCAGGCCAATCTAAAGGTCCTTCACTACCTCCCCCTCCAGGGGTCTGCTTTCTCTCAGCATCTCATTTATTAAGGCAGACCACAAACAGTCTCAGGTAGACAAATATTCTTGGTAAACCCATCAGTGGCTTCCATGGCACTCAGGATAAGGACCCCACTCCTTCAATGCATGCTTACAAGGCACTCTTCAGTGCACTTACATAGAATAGTGGGAAGGGAAAAAATAAAACATAAAGAGAAAAAAAATCCTTGCTGTTACGGAACTTATATTCTGCTGGGCAAAGATCTGCTAATCAAGATAAGTAAACTAACTACATGGTATGTAGATGGTGATAAGTGCTAAGGAGAAGAAGGTGGTCAAGAGGGGAAAAAGTAAAGTAGTTAAGGGGGACAGAAGCAGTTAAGGTATCAGGTTATGGGTTGATGTGTGATATGTTTAGATAGGGCGCCCAGGAAAAATCTCACTGAGAATGTGACTTTTGAATAAAGACCTGAAGGAAGTGAGGCAGCTAAGAATGTGGTTATCTAGGGAAAGAGCATTCCAGGTAAACAGAAGAGCAGGTGCAAAGGCCCTGAGGTGGGAGCATGCATGTTCCAGGAACAGCAAAAGAATCCAGTGTGACTGAAGTAGAGTGAATGATGAGAAGGGAGGCAGAATGTGGTCTTTTACTCTGTCTTGTGTATCTGTGGAATCATTTACTTCAGACACTTATTGGGGAGTGCTTCTAACCAGCATCTACTCTAAAGACCATGGATTTCAAATAATTTTTAAAGCAGTAGAACACTTCCTTCAAATGAAACTTGAAATGGAAGTTCAAAATAGGAAAAAGAAAAGCAGGGGAGGGGCTGTCTGTCAAAATCCCACTCCTCCCTACACCCCACAGTGGTTCAAGGCAACACCATGGAGGAAGATTTGTTTCCCACACAGCTCAGGTGCAAACCACAACTCTAGAATGATAGTCTGATATTCTGCCTAGAGCCAAGATATTTTATAGCACACTGCTCCAGAAGTAGTCTTGTCTGGCTCCTATACCAGAAAGTCTACCAAGGAGACTTTCAGTAGATATTTACCTCCAACAAGGGAATGAAATTAGAGCCTCTACAGTTACAACCACATGGTGATGTGTGGGTTTGATATGTTCCTAGAAATTAGTTCTCTATTCTGGGACTTCTTTTTTCTTAAAAACATTTTTTAAAACTTTTTTTTAAAAAGGTGAAACAGGTCAAAGAAGAAAAAAAATGCACTCAAAAAGTTTGTCTCTTAGGGATAACTATATTACTGTGTATTTGCAATGGGATTCCACGTACGTGAGCAAATAAAAAGGAACTACTGATAATAGGCAACAAGGTGGAGGAATATCACAAATACTAAGTTGAGCAGACACACGAATGCATACCATATGACCCATGTATATGACATGCAAACAGGCAAAGCTTATCTTTGGTGACAGAAGTTGGAATAGAGGTTACCTGTGGGGAGGGGAGTTACTGGGAGGATGAAAATTTCTGTATCTTGATCGGGATGGTGGATACAAAGGTGTAGTAGACATCTATAAAAATTCATGGTGTTGAAAAATGATTTGTGCATTTTATTCCGTGTTCATAATTAAGCCAGTCTCCTTTCCACTATCTGTTGCTCCCAGCTACCCAGTTCCCCTACCCAGAGGCCACTCCTCCAGGGATTTCTTAATGCCCCTTTTCTTTCAGTACCTTCATACCAGGGGTGGAGTCCTGGGAGGAAGCCAGGCAGACAGCAGAGGCCAAGGCTCTGGGCACTGGGCCATGGCTTGTGTGCATGGCCCTTGGCTTTCTCTGGCCCCTTTGCCCCTCTGCCTCCCTCTTTTTCCTCCTTTTCTCCCTCCCTTCCTTAGAAGACAAGGGGGGAAGCCAGGGAGGTTCGGGAGGTTGCTGACCCTTGCTAAATAATGCTGTCCCTCCTGGCTCTCCAGGGTGTGCCTGCCTGCAAAGGACAGCATGTGCTGATCAAGCTTATCATTGACACATTCATTCCCTCCCTCTTTTATTCTCTCCCTTCTGTTCCCAGTTCCCTGGAATGATCCTAGGACTTCCTGCTCCTTGGGCATTCAGTCTCAGCGAGCTTCCCTGGTCTCATGTTTCCTTTCCAAGGGGCAGTCCTGGTAACCCACTCTGTGGTTGCATATAAACATATCTCAGTAGATGCTGCGGGCCTGTCTTATCTCCCCTCCACACCCCTATCCCCACCTCCCAACTTCTAGCATCATTCTTTGACCAATTCCCTACCCCCACCCAGAGCTTCCGCCCAGACAAGCCTTTTATCTAATCATCTAGGGTCCTGACTCCCTGAGGGCAAAGGGGCCTGAGTCACGTTCAAGACAATTTAGCAAGCATTCTTGAAGCTGGGCAGTTCCTCGCCTTCAAGAATCTTCTAAAGCGGGGGAAACGGTGCTCAATCCAGACCCAGTTACGAGAGTTCTTAACCCAATACTTTGTATTGATCCTTCCTCAGTGCCAGGCACTGACTTGCGTGCTTTTCGTACATTACATCTCTGAATCTTCCGAACAACCCTAGGAGGAGGGTTGTTAGCCTCACCTTGCAGATGAAGGAGCTGAGGCACAAGGTTAGACTGCTGGCACGTGGCCGCCAGGATTTTGAACAGCAACTTCCCTAGGGAAACGCCCTATTTAGGCCCTGGCCGGGGAGGGTGGGGGTCTCAAGCGGGAGTTGGCGTCCCCGAGTGTCGAGTGTCGAGTGTCGGGCTTTGGGGAACCTTTAGCTGTGCCACACCCTTTCAGCACAGTTCTCTCCTGCGTCAGGGGCCTGGGAGGGGGCTTAGGACTGGAGTATCTGCAGGAGGCCGGGACTTTAGAAGAGGTAGATACAAAGCTCCGCGTGGCAGAGGAGCAGAAGACAGCAGGGGAACCCGGCCCAAAAGAAAGAGGCCCTCCCGTCTCCCGGGGCACTACAAGCCTCGAGGCGTTGCAAGCGGCGCGGCAGTTGCAAGCCCCAGTGGCGCGCGCAAACTGCGCGGAACTACTACCCCGGGGCGGCTTCGGGGCCCGGGTCCCCGCGACAGCCCCTTAGGGCGGGCGCGTGGGGTCCGGAGCCCATCGCCCCTTCCCGGGCGCGGCCACGTGCACCCCGCCGGGCTCGTACGCTCCGCCGCGCCGGGCCGCCGGGCCACCGGCAGGCACGCGCGCCCGCAGCGCGCACACACTCCCGGGCACGCACACCGACGGCCCGGCCCACGTCCGCCACGCCCCGCCCTCCCCCGCGCCCCGCCCCCGCCCTCGCGGCGCCGTCCGCCGTCCTCCCATTGGCCACACGGCGCGTGACGCGCGGCGCCCGGCCCCGCCCCTCGTCAGTCACTCGGCGGAGGCGGCGCTGGCGGGGACTAGTCTCGTCCGGAGACTGGCAGCAGCGGCGGCGGCGGCGGCCGGAGCTCGAGCCCCAGCGGCTGAGGGCGGGCGGGCGGGCGCGGGGGAGGGAGGGGGGCCGGTCCGCGACGACTCCCCGGACGGCGTTTCTCCTCCGAGCGGCGCCGGTTTCGGCTTTGGGGGGGGCGGGGGTACAGCCCATCCATGACCATGGGCGACAAGAAGAGCCCGACCAGGTACCTGCTCGGAGCTGAGGGGGCGGAAGGGGAGGGAGGGCTGGGGGCGGGCGGGGACCGACGACGACTAGGCCCCGGAGCTACCCGGGGCGGGGGGGAGGCGCTGCTAAGATGGAGATCCGGGGGCGGGGGGAGGCGGCGGCGGCGGGCGGTGGCGGCGGCGGCGGGAGGCGGTGTAGCTCCCGCTCGGGGCCGGCGGCCGTGCGCGCCGCAGCCATGGCGGCTCCTCCTCAGCCGCCCTCCGCCGCCGCCGCCGCCGCCACTCCTCCCAGACAAAGGGAGATTTAACCAGGTGGGGAGGGAGGGAGGGAGGGCGCTAGCAAGGGAGGGGAGAGGGAAGGAGCCGGCCCACTCCCCGCCGCCGGCCTCGGGCTGCCCCTGCGCGCCCCCTCCAGATCCGGCCCGCGGCTCCCCTGCCGGCCCCCCCAGCCCCACGCTCAAGTCCACAAGTCCGCCCGCTTCCTGCGCCCGCCGCGGCCCTTCCCGGGGCGCCGCCGCCGCCGCCGCCGCCGCAGCCGCCGCCGCCTGCTGTGCGAGGCAGCACGGCCCGGGCCCGGAGGTTGCAGGGTGCCGGTGGGGGCGCCCCGTGCCCTCCCCGAGTCCCTGTTTCGGTCCCCGAAAAGGGTGGGTGGGTGGTCGCTCGAGCGAAGTTTCCAGCACTGGATTCCTGCGAAATTGGCGACGGCTCACCAGCGCCTGTGTTTTGCTGTTTCTCCCCCGTTTTCCTGCTCCCTGTCTCTTCCCTCCCCTTTCCCCCACTCCTCACTCCTCCGAAGGCCAAAAAGACAAGCGAAACCTGCCGCAGACGAAGGCTTTTGGGATTGTAGCGTCTGTACCTTCAGAAACAGCGCTGAAGCCTTTAAATGCAGCATCTGCGATGTGAGGAAAGGCACCTCCACCAGGTACTTGAAGATCTGTGTTAGCTTTTGTTGAAGGACTTTTTTTTTTTATATAAGGTGGGGGAGAGGGTGGAGAGCTATACTTTCTGCTCTCTTTCCAACTTGTTGATTATGGCTTTTTTGCATTTGGGGGGTGGGTGATGTGTGGTTTTGGTTGTGTGTATTTATTTTGTGTTGGGTGCAAAGCGTCCTATTCACTGAATGATTTATGGGAGGGAGTTTTTCCAGGTTTTCGTCTTATTTCAAACAGGCTGGATTTATTTGACACTTGTATCCATTGGCTTATTGGTATTGGCTCAAAAAGAGAGGAAGCACTGTTTTTGCTATGGATTGTAGGACTTTAGACCTTTTATTTTTGCCATGTGTAGAATGTTTTTAATTTGCCTGTCCTGAATTATTTTTTTCTTCTCTGAGCGATTTAGTGGTGGATGTACAGTTAAGCTGTTTGTTGTGCTTTTCCTGTCTTGAACTGCAAATGTCTGTTATTTTCTTGCACTTGAAAATAAATGTTGGGGTTTGATAAAGCGCATTTTTTGGAAAGCTGAGCTGTCAATTTGTGTTTTTTCTGATTAGCTTATGCAGAGTGGTGATGGAGGACGATTTTGCAAAATGGTGAAATGAATAGGCTGTATTGAAGTTTTTTTGTGTTTAAAGCCTTATTACAATGAAAAGAATGTTGAAAGAATTCCTTTTCACTTTTGTGAAGGTAGTAAATCGCATCTGGTATCAAAACAAGTTGGACTACTCCACATTTAACGTTTAGATATATTTGGATAAAATGTCGAAGCTAATTTTGTAGCCTTCTGGTCATCTTTCAAATTGAATCTGGAATTTGTGTCAGTGATGTTAGAGTTTGAAGTTAAGCTATTCTTGATGTCATTTCATGGGAAGGCATTGCGGTATATGTGTGTAAAAGCTGGGAGGAGTGAGTTCCTAGTGGGTCCTTGAAGACTTAAGTTGATTGCCAGAAGTCTCATTTCATCAGGTACTTGTTTTTGAATTGGTGGTGTTCCAATATGATTGTATAGTAGTACTCTGTAGTTCCAACTGGATGTTATTTTTTTACTAAATGTGTCCTCTTAGGGTTTCATTGCTTTATTTATACCCGGGATTACCTCGGATATTGGGTAACCTAAAGAATATAATTCTGGGATGAATTGGTCCAATTACTGGTGGAGCATTTTTGGGACTTCCACTAAATCTTTAAATAAAGAGTGCTTTGAATTAAAGTACTCAAGAACGAAAAATATTTCTCCAGAAGTTTTTACAGCAAATTCATGTCAATTTTTGTATTACCATAGGACAGATTTAGTTAAAATAAAACACACTTATTGGGAGCTTAATAGATTTTGTTTTGCTCTGGGAAACAGGGAATTCCATCAAATGGCATGAAAGTTTAGAAATGTATTTGTTATTTAAAGCAATAGTGATTATATTTTATTTATGAGTAATGTTTTTTTACATGTAGAATCCCTCAGAGGCCAAACCTCTTTATTGTGGTTTTGCTTTGAGTGTTACGGTAGATGACGTTTAAGTAAATGACTAGGAAACTCCTAAGAACTTGAGAACTTCACTGGTGAAGAGCAAAACCAAATTCAAGTTTACATCTGATGTATTGCTGGGAATAATCTTAAAATGAAATGCATTTCAGTTTCTTTGTGCATTTAAAAAAAATCTGACTTATCAACTTTTTGGAAGCATGTGGGAGGTTTTGGTTTTAAAAGCTATAGAAATATTTAAACTTTTTTCAGAGTTACAGATGATGACAGTGAAATTCAGTTTTTTAACAAATACATTAAATTACTGAAGACGAAATATTTTAGAGTCTGTTCAGGAACAGGATACTTATCTCTTTAAGGGTTTTCATTTAATTTTTGGAGGACTTAAACTCTTAAAAGTCAAGATACCTTTACATGGCCTTTTTGTTTTCATCTTGGTTATTGTCAGTGTTTTGGTGTTTGAGATCTATTCTTGAAGTCATCATTAATTGGAAAGCAAACAACATTTTGGCTTTCTTAGGCTATGAATGTATTTCACGTGGAAAGGTGAATTTCAGAGGTCTTCATTTGGGCGTTATCAGGTGTAGGAACTGTTGGTTAATTTCTCTGCCATACTAGCTACTGCTGTGTGATTTTCCTGTAATTTTTTGGCACCTCAAAGATTTAATATTTTTTGCCTTGCATAGTTTTAATCAGATCTGGTATTGATGATAGTACAAAACTTGTTGGGTTTTGGATGCTGAGTAATAGGCAAAAATTGGTGATTTTAGAATAACTTTTTAAAAAATGATAAAAGGGCTTCGTTAACCTGTTGACTGGTATAGAAATTGGGTTTTATTGCTCCAAGCTGGTGCTTCGTATTCATATTATAACAACAGCCTAGCTGGTGGCCTAGCCAGTGGTCATTTTGGAGTTTGTTCATCATTTTTGTCTTTGTTGCCATCATCTACCAAGTCAACCAAGGAAGTCAGGTTTTAATTAGTAGTAAGTTCAGTAGGACATGGAACTGTATTTACCCTTTGAGGATAGAATTGGTGTCCCTTAATTTGATGAGAATAATAAGTTATCCAAACAACATTTATTAAATTCCTAGGATGTGAAAGATACTGGTCAAGACATTGGCGAGGGGTGGGGGGGGATTGGTTAGACATGTACGACAAAGAGCAGAATCCAAGTGATAAGGGCTCTAAGAGAGGTATAAATAAAGTGCTGTGTGGGAGATTGGAGCAGTCTGGCTTGGCGAATCAATTAGGATGCCTCCTCCTCCCTATTTCTTCCAAAAAGGGAATTGATTTCTACAGAATCACCTGCCAACTTTTCATTGTTATTGTCATGTGTACTTTATATGTTGAATTCTGCAGGTGGATTCATGAAAGTGATTCATAAGATCTTTTTTTCCTTATTGGAGCAGCATAGAGACTGGAAGGCGGTCAGAAGCTCCTAAGGAACATGTTAAGGGAAGAAGGAGGAAATACTTAATAGGCTACTTGGACATTCAGGGGGCAATAGAGATCTATATTGGATGTGTCAATTATATGGAGGGTTTCTTTGGGTCTTAGATACACTCCTTTTTCTAACTAATTGTATCATCCCACTCTAGCCCTTGCTGGTGATTATTTTATAGTTTTATTGAGGTATGATTTACATACTGTAGAATTCACTAATTCTAAGTGCACGATTCATTGAATTTTAAAGACTTGTGCAACCATCACCACAAAACCAGTTTTAGAAGATTTCCATCACATCATAGGTTTTCTCCTGTCCTGTGATACAGCTTAAGAGCATGGATGGGTCACCTGCAGCCGGAAGGTTGCCTCCTCACCATGCTGAGAGAACTCTGCCCTAAGCCTTTCAACATAGGAAATAAAGGAGTGTGTATATAAGGTGGCTGTGGGTGGGGAGGAAACACTATCTCTTTCCTAGGTGATAAATAGGAGATAAATAAAGTAGGATTTCCCAGCCTACTTTGCCAGTCTCTTGAAAGATGATACTATCAGCTTTTAGAAGGAAAAATCCCTGCAAATTAACAAATTTACTTAACCATTTTGTTAAGTTGAAGTTCTTGAGTGTTGAGCAGAGTAACTTGCTAGACTCGGTGGTAAATTAAATATACTTTGCTTCGGTCTTGCTACTTCTCTGAATCTAATAATGTCTTTGTTGGAAATAAACACACTGCTGCAGCTCTAGCTGATTAGTGGTTCTTTGATCATAGTGCTGCATTTTGATCTTCAGCTACTGCTTAAATGACACTCACTTGAAAATTGGTCAATTTTTGCTTTGGGTAATTACCATAGATTTAGAACTTTTCTAGTCTTCAGTGCCAGATTTTATCCTGATACTGGGTTCAAATCATGTTTATTGGACTACTATCCCTCTGAAAAGTGTACTGTTTTTTAGAGCTTTTGCAGACAGAAGTGAGGAATTTACTGGTGTGCAATAAGATTATGTCACTTAAAAAAAAAAGTTGGTACTCAGCATATTGAATTAGAAGTTGGTACTCCATTTTGTTGGTAAAATGTTTCCCTTGTTCCGGAACTCATTTTTTGAAGTTGGAAATTTGGACATTTTCTCTCCTTAAATTCAGGTAGCCAAACAACTCAATATCCCTTGAATAGTCATGAAGTACTTTAGAAGTTTTAGGGGAAAACATACATAATTAGTGATATGTGAAAGTTCTGATCTTGCTTCAAAAGTGCATTGCCCTGAGGTAATTTTCAGGTAGGAAAACTCCCAGAAAGCAGGGGTGGGGTGTACCTAACCTAGAGTAGAGCCAGGCCTCTTCCCTATGGTTTCTGATCATCTACCACAGTGGTTTTGCTCCTTAGATCACATGGGTTTTACGGTAGTGTTTGTCTTTCATAAAATTTCTCCATAAAATACATGGAGAAATTACCTGTCTTCTGAACCATCAAACCTTACCAAACCTTTCGGCCTCAAAGCTGGTAGAGTTTTAAAGATCACTCTTACCCAGAAGCAGTGATAATTTATTTTGTATTTGCTATTACATTGGACTTACTGATTTATTGCTACTGACTTGATCTTATGTATACTTGGTGACCTTAAAGTAAATTACCTGGGTAGTTGTGGTTATTTGACAAGTTTTTATTGAGCACACAGCCAAATGGGCTCTGGGTGTACAGTGGTGGAAAGACAGACAAGGTCCTTGTTCTCATGAAATTTGAAATATTATGGAGAGGAAGAGAAAATAGCAGGTAAACAGAAAAATAATTTCGGCCAGTGGCAAGTGTTTTGAGAAATAAGAGCAGAATATGGAACTATAGAATGATGAGAACTGGGGGAGTGATGAGAACCACTGTGTTGAGGTACACATTTGCCTTGTTAGGCAGCATGCATGCTCCTTTCTTTTGGAGCAAGGGATAATTACTTCTGTAGGTGTAGCCTCTGCCATTTAGCTCATTGGGTTGGGGACAATTTAGAATTGGAATCTTTGTTGTTCAGACTACTCAGCTTTTCCTTAGTTGCATGCCATATACTGAGGCCAGGCCAGCCAGCTAACTTGTCAGTATGTCCTGTAGTTACTGGGATGGGAGGCTTGAATGGATTACTCATGTGGCATACATTTATCCTGTGCTTTTGTCAATGCTGAAGAAATTCCAAGATTAATAACTATTTTGGTAAACGGCAGCTACTTGAGGAAGTTGCAGCACTAAGGTCACTGGAACTTTAGGTAATGGTGGATTTCTACATATTTGTCTCCTTTGCAGTTTGAACTAAAACATTCTAGTCTTTCTGGCTCTCATTTTCTGTTTGGCTCTGTCACCAGGACCTTTTTTGTTTGTGGCATCTTCCTTTATCCTCCCCATCAGGCATGTTCCCTCCCTGTTTTTTTAGGTAAGGAGTTTTTTGTTTGTTTAAGGTTTATTATTTTAAAGATTTTTATTTAGAGAGAGAGAATCTCAAGTATACTCTGTACTGAGCAGGGAGCCAGACTCAGGGCTCCATCCCAGGACCCTGAGATCATGACCTGAACCAAAGTCAAGAGTTGGATGCCTAACCCACTGAGCCACCCAGGCGCCCCTTTAAGTAAACTTTCTGAACTGAAGCATGCATACAGAGAAGTGCACAAATTATAATGAAAAGGCTTGAGGAATCTTCACAAGGTGAACACACCATGTAACTTGCACCCAGATTAAGAAACAATACCAGGACCGCAGAGTCCATTGTACACTCTTGACGGTCACTTCAGCCACTGTCCTGACTTCTAACTCTGGGGGGGAGTTCTGCATGTTTCTGAATTTGGTATAAGTGGAGTCATACAGTTAGATGCACTCCTAGGTCTGGCTTCTTGAGATTCATCCATGTTAGTGTGTGTGGTTCTTGTTTATTTTACCAGTGCTGCTGTTTTATCCTGAGTATCTTAGATCTCAACTCTGCATGTAGACCATTACACATTCTAGAGATAGGATTTCTCCTTGATAGGTTATTATTATCTACATACTTTAACACAGTTGTCTTCTTTCATCTGTGGTGTAAATTCACACATCATTAGGTGTAAGGATAAAACCTGGTGTGTGGAACTTTCTACAGTACATAAATGGAGTAAGCTTTTGTCTCTCATGAGTTGTAGTGTTTATCAGTCATTTGTATTTCAAGTCATTGGTTAAGTAAACCGAAAATTCCTGCATTCAGGGAACCTAACAGATGTTGAAAAGATGAGACAATAAAAAGATCTTCAGTGTTGTGAAGCGCCCAGTGATGGTAGGCATGGAATGAATGAGTACATGGTAGAGATAGTTGGTCTTTGTGGGTACATTGGGGAAGGCCTTACTGAATCTGGGATTTAAATGAGGCCTTTATGATTCTTAGGTGTAGACTTTGTTGTACAGGCTGGTACAGGTTAGTTGTTTGCTCCCTCCTACATCCTTTTCAGCTCTTCCCTCACTTCAGATGTCATCCACACCTTTCCACTTCTCCCCACAGGCTGGTAATTCCCATTTACTATATAATAACCATCCATCACCACCCTTATGCATGCATGCCCATGGCAATCAAATCCAGCTGGTTTTGGAGCCTCTCCATTTGGTCCACTTAAATTATCTCCTAGTTCTTATTGCCTTTAAGGTAAAGTCCAAATGCTGAGCATCACAAAGGGTTTCTGATTTAGTCCTTTCTTTCGTATTCCTTTAGGATTTTTGGAGGCAGACTGCCACCACACCTCATCTGCCCTCCACATATACCATGTGTGTGTTTCCTGCCAAACTGCTTGTTTCCCAAGCATGGATCATGATACCTCATTTCCATACCTTCACACCTTCTATTCCTCTGGATTTTCTCTGAAATGCTTTCCCTTCCTTTTGTGTCCTGCCTCACTCCTATTTGTCCTTCTGGATGTCTCAGGAACCCTTTTCATCACCCTCCAATCAGGTGTACCTCATCGTAACACTTGAATTGGATTTTTATTTGATTGCCTCACCCTCCAAATCATGTATAACTTATTGTAACACTTTAACGGAATTTTTATTTGATCACCTGTTAGGTTTTACCTTTTTTGAGGGCAAGACCTCTCTCTCTCTCTCTCTCTCTCTCTCTTTTTTAACTAATTTGAGGGAGGGAGGGTGGGGACAGAGGGAGAGAGAATCTTAAGCGGTCTCCATGCACAGCCTCAGAGCCCAATGTGGGTCTCCATCTGATGACCCTGAGATCATGACCTGAGCAAAACCAAGAGTCTGACGCTTAACTGACTTGAGCCACCCAGGTGCCCCCTGAGGGCAGTACCTTTTTCACAGCTTAAAAATCTAGTACAGTGCCTGGCACTTGACAGGGGTTCAGTAAATGTATATAGAATAGATGAAGACTAGGAGTTTCAATTGGAATCCCCTTTAAAACTGTTCCAGTTTAAAAGTTTTATCTGATAAATATGCTTTCATAGTAGGGCTTGAATCGTGTGTGTAATGTTACTGGTTTAGGGGAAAGCTGTCTTTATTAAGTGTGTCCTTAAAAGTAGTATTCCTGTTTTTCTGGTTTTGTTTTTCCAAACGTGTGCTGGAAATTAAACACAGAGCTTGAGCCTTGGATGCTGTAGGCAGTGCATTTAAAGTACTTCCTGGAGTGGTTTGGAGCTTCAGAGCATTAGCACATTTACCTAAATAATAACTGATAATTCCTAATCCTTTTTGGTTGCCCATTTGGTTATTAAAGCAGCCAGAAGTCATAAAAGTCTGATAATAAAGCGAAAGATCAGTCATGTTGTGCAAAATCAATTTTAAGGACCTAGATGGGTGTGCATGTAACCTGGCATCTAAAGGCAGTTTAAAAAATGGGTATAAAACGTGTTGGGTGTTGATGGAGATGTTATGCTGTCCATTGTATAAGTTCTCTTGTGTTAATATATTATAAGTTGGAAGTTGTACATGGAGTATATTCTGTTGAGTAACTTGGATTAATTCTGTTAAATTGAAGTCTTGACTCAGTCAGTTATTTAGCTTTAATTTCAATTCAATGCAGTGATTGACTGTTGTGTTAAAGAAGAATTCTCAGTAAAGTCAATACAAGTAAACTGCAGTGTTATCAGAAACCATGAATAGTTGAAATCACAAGGTAAACAGGTGAAATTTTAATTTTTCAGTAGGATTAGATAATACTGCTCTCCCCTCCCGATGTCAATTTAGAAAAACTATTTAAATGATCCTTTGAGAAAAGAAACTGGTGGAAGGGATATGTAAAAACAAAAACAAAAAATCTTACTTAAAACTTTAAGAGCATTAGCAATACATTTTAAGATGAAGTAGACTTTGGGAGGGACAGGAAATTAAAGGTGAGGTGGGATGCCAATCTTATCAGCCTGTATTGGATCTTAAAACCTATTGAGTATATGGTAGTTAGTCATGGAGAAAACAAACCTGGTGACTGCTTTCTAAGAAGAGATCAGATTTCATATGTTAAGTTATAAGGTTTATGTACTGTTCATTCTTTTACAGAACCAAAAGTTAATATCTTAAGTCTGTCAGAATATTCAAGGTTTCAAGAAATAAGAATTCAGCTCCAGCTACCTTCAGTCAAAACAAAACTGTTGTCTTGGGGCACCTGGGTGGCTCAGTTGGTTAAGTGTCTGCCTTCGGCTCAGGTCATGATCTTGGGGTCCTGGGATTGAGCCCCACGTTGGGCTCCCTGCTCAGAAGGGAGTCAGCTTGTCCCTCTCCTTCTGCTGCCCCGCCCCCCTCTTGGTTTTCACACGCTTGCTCGTTCTTTCAAGTAAATAAAATCTTAAAAAAAAATTTTTTTTTGCTATTTTACATAATAATGAGAAGAATACCATTTAAACTCAGAATAAGCTGTAGGAATCGGGACCCCTGTTACTTGCCCAATTTCTGGACCATTCTTTGTTGCCTGGGGGTTGGGACAGGTAGATTGGCCAAGCCTAACATATCTGCAGAGTCTTAGTTGGAGGGAAATGGGACACTTACCCAGGTCGATAGGAAGTAGCTACCATAGTAACACACCTTTGTAACTGGATTAATACTCATATATTCACTTTGAATTTCAAACTTTAATAAACATGAAGGCTGGAACTCTGTTTATCTGGTACTACCCCAGCATCTTGTAAATTTTTATCATACAGATAAAGGAAAGAGATTATCAGTGCATTGGTAAAATTTAAAATAATTGAGGTGTTGTAGGTTATTTTCCTGTATCATTACATATAGTCATGATTCTCCTTTATTTTAGTTGTCAGGGTGGTAATACATGCTTATCATAAGTTTGGGGACAAAACAAAAACATAAAGGTCACTTTTATTCTGCCATGCAGAATTATTTTTATTTGTTGACCAATTTATTAATTTATTCCCTGGACTGCAAATATTTGAGTAGTTTTCCAGGTGCTGTTTAATATGCTAGTTCATTGAATTTTCAAAGTGTTGTAGGAGTGGGAATATCAGGCAGTGTGTGATACAAAACAAATTGAGTCTCTGATTTGAAAGGCATGCACTCTGACCTGTTGGTTTTATATGGTTCATTTTGGGTTTTCTTCTAAGGGAAATTTTTTGTGAACACTTCATGGGTTTTAGGATTCCTTTTTGTAGGAAATAAAGCTAAGATCCAGTTTCCAGTTTTCTTTTTGGGTTGTTTTAATTTGGGGGAGAATGAAAATATGTCTTTGAATTCTTAATATCTGTGGCATGATTAACTTTGTATATAAGGCAATCCAGATTTGTTTTTATATTAAATTTGTTTAGAATGGTGGTTCTCAAATTTAGCATGTATCACAATCGCCTGGAACACTTGTGAAACACATTGCTTGATTGCCTGCTCGACCCCCCACCTTCTGTTTTTTTATTAAGTAGGTCTAGGGTAGAGCCTGTGAATTTGCATTCCTTAAAAGTTAGTAGGTGATGTTAGTGCTGCTGGTGCTGGTCTAGGGAGCACACTTTTGAGAACTATTGGTTGGATGACCTTAAATTCTAAAGAGAAGCAGCCATGTTTCTTAATGAAGCTGGAGATAGTTTTGATGTTTGTTATGGAAAATTTATGTCTTGGCATTTCAAAGTGAAGTTAAGAGAAGTGATCCACATTCACGTTTTTAACCTAGAGCTGGCATTAGAGGTGATTTCTTAATAAATAAATTGTGTGTAATACAAGAATATTTATAAATTGGGGGATCATATCAACTAAACTTTTTCACGTTGTAAAATATGATATTGTCTTGCCCTATTAATATGTGAGTTGGATTTCAGATATGTATTTTAAAAAGCTATTTCTTTGCAGTGTACGTTAGAACCAAGTTTTACAATCACTAAACTAACGTTTCAATAAAATGTTGCCAAAGACTATGAATAGGTAATTAATAAAAGAACTACAGATTGAGTCATGAAACATGAGAAATGTATAACCTTCCCATTACTTAAATACAAAACAACATTTTTGCAAATCAGTTTAAAGACTAAAAATTTTTTAGTGAGTCTAGGAAGAAGTGGACATTGTCACAGACCCTTGGTGGTTGGGTAAGTTGCTTTAAATTTTCTGAAGGCCAGTTGGTATCAATTCCCTTAAAAATATTTGTACCTTAAAAAAAAAATTTGTAGCTTGTGACCCAACAGTTCAACTTCTAGTAATAAGTGTTATCTGCATATAAAAATTTCTGTGTAAATATATCAGTTATATCATTATTATAACAAAAAAGGACTGGCTGGCTGGTGAACCCACAAGTGTTGGTAGTGCACTACATGAGGGACAAGTCTTCACTAAACACCACAGGGGTCTCTGGCCCAAAAAGTGGAGTTTGATAGTAATTCTTGCTGCAAGTAAAACAAACAAAAAAAACCTACATAGAAATCAGCAGGGAATTGTTAAAAACCATGCAATAGTTATAAATATTTTGCAGCTCTTAAAAATGTTTTGAACTGTTTCTTTTGGTGGGAATGTAAAATGATAAAACCGCTCTGGAAAACAGCTTGGCAGTTTCTTGCAAAATTAACCATATAATTACTGTATGACCTAGTAGTTGCATTCCTGGGCATTTATCCCAGAGAAATGGAAACTTAAGTTCACACAGAACCTGTTAACGAATGTTCATGGCAGCTTTATTTGTAATACCTTAAAACTGGAAATAACCCAAATGTCTTTTCAGTAGGTGAGTGGTACATCCATACCACATGGAATACTACTCAGCAATTAAGAAGGAGCTAACTCTTGATACATAGAACAACTGGCATGGATTTCAGGGGCATGATGCTGAGTGAAAAAAGCCATTCTCTAAAGGTCACACACTTTGTAGGCATCCATTAACATTTTTGTAATAAAGTTAGATAAGCAGTTGCCAAGGGTTAGGTTAGGGCTGATGGGGTGGGAGGGAGATGGGTGTGACTGTAAAGGGGTACTGAGAGGGAAAGTTTTGTGTTGATTAAATCTAATCTTGATTGTGGTGGTTACATGAATCTACATGTGATAAGGTGACATAAAATGGTACACAGACATCCCAGTGTCAGTTTCTTGGTTTTGATGTACTGTAATCCAGAGAATGCAGCCCTGTCTGGGAAACAGGGTACAAATTATATGGGACCCCATAATATTTTTGCAACATCCTGTGAATCTGTAATTATTTCAAAATAAAATGTTAAGTTTTAGAATATGTAATAAAAGGAAATGTTCATAATATTAGGAAAAAACAAGTTTCAAAATGATAAAACAATATGATCCCACCTTAATATTTCATACCACCTAATTTAATATATATACCTGGAAGTAATGAGTGATCAAAATAGTCTGAGCAGTAGCATGACGGATTCTTTTGTGTATATGCTTTTCTGTAATTTCTGTAGTGTAGCTGAGTTGGTATCACTTGTAGTTGGAAAAACCAATATTCATAATAAGTTCTAAAAATTTAATTCTGGAATATTGAAATTTAAATAACATTTTACATTGAGATTGTAAAGTTTTGTTTTTATTGTTTTCACTAATTTAGCATGTAAACAACTATTAGCTGATATTGGAGAATATATTTGTACTTAAAACATGTTCTGTTGGTAAATTTAAAGCTGTTTTGTGCTCTTGGTATTACAGATGTCCTGTATGATGTTCTAACTCAGTGCTGTCCAATATACGTATATACATTGCAAGCCACATGAAATTTTAAACTTCATTAGCCACAGTAAGAAAGTAAAAAGCAGGTGAAATTATTATTTTTAAAGATTTTATTTATGTGTTTGTCACAGAGAGAGAGAGAGCACAAGCAGGGGGAGCAGCAGGCAGAGTAGGCAGAAGGAGAAGCAGGCGACTTGATCCCAAGACTCTGAGATCATGACCTGAGCTGAAGGCAGACACTTAAGCAATTGAGCCACCCAGGTGCCCCTAGTTGAAATTATTTTTAAGAATTTATTGTGTTTAATCAATTATATCCAAAATACTATCATTTCAATATGTAATCAGTATAAAATTGCAGTGAGATATTTTACATTCTTTTTATCATACTAGGTTTTCACGATCTGGTATGCATTTTACAAATTACAGCACAACTAGGTTCAGATTAGCCACCTTTCAAGTGCTCAGTAGCCACATATGGCTACCATATTGGAGAGTAGTAGTTGTAGTTGAGAGCCAAGGCTTTGGTGTCAGACCTAAGTTTGAGTAACACCAGCCCTGTCATTTGCTAACTTTGTGACCTTGAGCAGGTTACTTAACCTTGTGCTTTAGTGTTTCATTTGTGAATAGTAACTTCTCCATAGGGGTATTACATGGATTGAGTGGGTGAATGTTCTTTTTTTTTTTTTTTTTAAGATTTTATTTATTTGACAGAGAGAGACACAGCGAGAGAGGGAACACAAGCAGGGGGAGTGGGAGAGGGAGAAGCAGGCTTCCTGCTGAGCAGGGAACCCGATGGTGGGGCTTGATCCCAGGACCCTGGGATCGTGACCTGAGCCGAAGGCAGACGCTTAATGACGGAGCCACAGAGGCGCCCCGAGTGAGTGAATGTAGCAACTTGGCACAGGACCTAGCCCAGAATACGTACTGAAAAATAATAAAGCTGTTGATGGATTGTATTGGATTGAATGACTAATCATTCTAAAGGCACAAATAATATTACTAGGGAGAAATACATAAGTAGTACATGAGATAGTCTTTGATTTTCACAATTGAACTTTTGGGGACCTAAGTTTTAAATGATGATGGGGGCGCCTGGGTGGCTCAGTTGGTTGGACGACTGCCTTCGGCTTGGGTCATGGTCCTGGAGTCCCAGGATCGAGTCCCGCATCGGGCTCCCTCCTCGGCGGGGAGTCTGCTTCTCCCTCTGATCCTCCCTCTCATGCTCTCTGTTCCTCATTCTCTTCTCTTGCAAATAAATAAAATCTAAAAAAAAAAAAAAGAATAAAGGGACAAATATTTGAGCACTCATGTGCAATGTATTGCACAGGCACTTGAACATTTAGACTAAATCTTAAGAAGATATTCTCAAATACTATGTATTTGCATAGCACTTTACATTTACCATACCAGTTTTTTGTCTGTTTTCCCAATGTAACACTTAAAGCAACCTGAGATAGAGTTGTTATTCCAGCTTTCACAGTTGAGGAAGTTGAGACTCAGAAAAGTTAAGTAACTTAGTTGATTTCATACCCAGTTAGTAGAATAGAAGAAATAGAAAGGTGACATAATTAAATGGACAAATTAACATGGAACCAAAGTGTTTTGACTGCATTCTTTTAATTCCTTCCCTTCCTCCTTTGCTGTCTCAGGGGAGAACACTTTTCCAGGGCCATTTAAATTAAATAAGGGCAATAATATAATGTCCACTTTGTTTAGAATTCTGAGATTATTAGCTTAATTGTATCATCTATGATGTAGAAGGTTAACATAAGCCTATATAGGTTAGGCGATTTATTTTGCTTGTTGTGATGATTCTTTTTATAACACTGAGTTTTTCTCACTCTGTCTCTTGATGAAATATCCTCAAGAAAATGGGCCGAGAATATGCAGTATAATACTGCTGACTGTCTTAAAATCACCTTTGAGGTACTGTTTATCACTTGACTCATTCAGAAAATTACACAATTCTTGAAAGAACATGGCATGCCACCGTTAAAATCAGTAGTCTGAGGCAGCAGTGAGTTTGTGACTGACTCTCCCAAGGAAGTGGTGCCTGGGCAGAGTCTGATGGAGCACATATAATTAGGCGTTCAGTCTCTCTGTTCTAATATGTAGATTCTGCTTTCCGGTGTATGCATTGCTGTCTTTATTTGTGGGTGATTTTCTCCAGTTAAGAAAATTGAGGGAGTCACAGGACATCTAATTTGTTGTTGAGTACTCTGGGACAAAATGTATGACAGTGAACTCATCCTGACATGTACTTTTGGTGTGCATCATTGAAGTATATTTATAAGGGGGGATTGCATTTTGGTGCTCAAGACAGGAGTTGATAATAGGGGGAGGTGGGTAGGTAGAGTGTTCTTTGCCCCTTGGTTTTCTCTCTGCCTCCCCTTCTCACACCCCCCACCCCTGGCTCAGCGTAATGTGCCTGACAATGCCTCTCTTCTTGTCTACCCAACCTGTAAATGTTGTACAAAGAACCCCTCAGAAATTCTATGTGAAGAACTCATTTCTGATCTTGGTGAGTCTTAGCAACATGAAATTCTGCAATTAGTATGGTTTTTTTCCCCCTTTATTGAAGGGTTGTGAGGATTGTGGAATGTGGCTATCCAGACTGACTGAAATGCGATGTAATTATGTTTCAAAGATTTGTTTTTTTCTCAGTGCTTAGGATGTCTTAAAAGTTTCACCGTACACAGTCTCCGCTTACTGCAATTATATTGTGAATAAAAGCTTTAAAAATATCACACTGGATGATACTATATATGTACAACTATATATGCTGGGTTGGGATTTTAAACTGTGGGTTGCAGTTAATTGAAGTTCCCTGAAATTTACAGAACTGGATGATTTCTTTGTCTTCGCCAGTTATAAAGTACAGTGATTTATGTCAGTTTTGGCGGTTTATAATGTAATAATGAAATGACTTAAATATCACGATGCCAAATTACTCGTCTAAAGTATATTGAAAATAATTTATTTGTAATGTCATACTCCTCCACGCCCAAAATGTGTCAGTAGAAATTTATACATTTCAGAATCTCTGAATAGGAGGGCTTTATCTGTTAAAATTTTATTAAAGATTTTTTTTTATCTATTTGAGAGAGAGAGAATGAGAGCTAGAGAGCACGAGAGGGAAGAGGGTCAGAGGGAGAAGCAGACTCCCCACTGAGCAGGGAGCCCGATGTGGGACTCGATCCTGGGACTCCAGGATCATGACCTGAGCCGAAGGCAGTAGCTTAACCAACTGAGCCACCCAGGCGCCCCTGTTAAAACTTTTTTGCAAGAGTTTGTATAGTTGAAATTTCCTTATTTACAGTTAATGTTTTTATTTTGAAATCCTTCATTTATGGACCTAAAAATCTTTGTCCCTCTTTTTCCCAGTCTAAGAAATTAAACTCATTGCAGACTGACCAAAACACTAGATTCAGTTACTCTTCTCTTACAGATCTTTAAGACAAGCTTTTTGTCAAAACACCTGGTGTGGAAGGTGTATTAACTACAGATAGGTGTACTACAGCCCTAGGGGTATTTTTAGTCTTTGTTATTTAATTAAAAGACCGACTCCCTGTGCTTTTCTTTCCTCTTTTTTTTTTTTTTTTGGAAAGTTGTATTACTGAAATAGTTAATACTGTGTCATGCCCCAAGGCAAAGCTTGGTTCTAATAGAACAGGTGTACATTTGCACTTTTTCATGCTTGGCATTTATTGAATAACCATTATTGAGGAAGTAACTGGAACACAGATCTAGAAGGAGCTTCATTGGGTAACAGGAAGAAGAGTGGGACACCTCATCAAAGGCTTCATCAGTAACCTGTATCCAACCTAATAATAATGCTGATAAGGGCCGGCATTTAACCAACGTTTAACAAACAGCAGGCACCATATTAAGCCTATTTCATGCATTGTCTCATGTTAATCCTTTTAGGGGTATGCTATATATCTCCATTTTACAGATAACGAAATGAGGCTTAAGAGTTTACATTCCCAGCCCGAGTTTATATAGCACAGTTGCACTTGACTCGGATCTTTTCCAATTTCACATTCATATCGTTTCCAGTAAGTTTTTTTCTGAAAATGTCATTGCCATCTATGCAGCCACCAGTCTATAGACATCACTTTAGACACCCAGCTATAGCAGTCAGACATCAAATTCTGTTGCTTTATTCCTCCTGTATTTCTGTTGCTACCACCTTAATTAGGTCCTCATTATTTCATTTTTTAGTTCAGTGTGAACTTCATTAATTACAAATCTCTACAGTACAGACCTGCACCTGGGCTATTGGAGTAGCTTTGCTCAGCCAGGTGTTCGGTGATCTCTCTAGAAAACACATAGATCATGTAGCTTGTCTGCCTAGAATCCTTAGTTGCTGTCTGATTGCCGGAGGAGGTATTGCCTTGTCTCCTTAAAGGACCTGCGAGGCCCAGCATGTCTACTTACCAGCTCATCTGTCCTACCTACCAGCTCATCTTTGCCACTTCTTACCATGAACCTTCTACTCAAACTTGTGTTCCCTCAGCATGTTCTCTCATGTCACTGTGTTGCCTGAAGACTTTTACCTTAGTGTTACTTGGTAAAAGCCACCTTAAGAAGACCCAGCTCATGTCAACTCTTTTGGGAAACCTCTTGATTCTTTTTTTCTGTGATCATTGAAGAACTTTGTGCATTTCATTTTGTAGTGGAATTTCTTGTTTACATTTTTGCTCCGAATTTAAATTTGAAGTCCACATGGGCAAGGATAGTGCCTCTGACACAGTGTTAAATCTTCAGAGGCAGGGTCTTAATGTGCTGCTGCTTTTGTACTCTTAGGTGTAACTTGAAGTGTAATCCATTCTCCCAATCTCTAATTTTAAAATAATGTCATATATCAGTTAGCCTTTTCTGCAAAAGGGTATGGCCATTAAAATTTTTTTAAAAAAGTACTTGGTGAATGACTTGGAAATACTGCCAACATTTGTTTACTTCCTCTCTTTAGTTCCTAATTTTAGTTTTCGCATAGTCTGTTAACATTAAGTCTCTTTATTATCTCCCTTTCAAGTTCATACCTGCTCCTCTGCTCACAGCTGAGACAACAGTGTATTGCAAAATAGAATTCTTCAGAACCAGTGTCTGTTTTAAAAAGGTTCACCTTCTCAGGAGAACTAAAAAATGCCTTTCTCTTACGTTCCATTTTGTTCTGTGCTTGCTGGCTGAAGGTTTTAAAAACGGAGCTGTCTTGAAAGAGAACAGTGACTAGAGTGGTCTAGATGCAGTATGGCTTGAGGAAAAGGATTAAAATTGACCAGATCATGAAGTCTATTTTTCTTAGAAATTTTACAGCTGAATAGGACTCAGAATGGCTGGAGTTCTCTTAGCAAGGGATTTTCAAGAGGTGGGCTGAAGAATTTTTTGAACTATTAGTAATTTAGATACTGGTATTTTATCTATTATTTTTCAGGATTGAAGTCCTAGATGATCTTTCCCTTTCAGTTGGTATTGTTTTATAAATGAAGCCTCTTAATTGTATATAAATATTTTCTTTTTTTTTTTTTTTTTTTGGATTTTATTTGTTTGACAGAGAGAGAGCCTTTGGAATCGGGCGCACAAGTAGGGGGAACAGCAAGGGAGAGGGAGAAGCAGGCTCCCCACCCAGCAGGGAGTCCAATGTGGGGCTCGATTCCAGGACCCTTGGGTCATGACCTAAGCCAAAGGCAGACGCTTAACCAACTGAGTCACCCAGGCGCCCCTGTATTATCAGTATTTTCAAAACTCATTGATCTAATAATGAATTTCATGAAAGAAGATACATCTGATGAGTTGGAATGTTCTGGTAAATAAGAATTTGTGACATCTTAAATTAATCTGGTAGCTGTTAATAAGAATTTAATTAATGGAACACAAACTTTGAGAATATGAAAATAGAGACTAATGCTGAACTGCAAAGTTGGCCTCTAGAGATGTTACATGCAAACTTAAAAAAATCCATACCTAGTTTTAAAAACATTTGCAAACAGGAAATATCCTGTACAAACATGAATAAATTTAGTACACAGCAACCATGTTGATCCCTAACTGGGGAGCTTTTGCTAAATTTAGTGTTGGGCTTAATCCTATTCGTTAAACCAGCTAATGGTAACTTGATGAATCATTGTGATCCTCTTGTGGTTTTGAAAGGTGTATTTTCAGAATTAATTTTATTCATAACATGCTCAGAAAATTGTATAAGGTTATTGCTTTGTTTTTCTCATTGACCAGTATGATCTTTACTTTTCAGTTTTCTTTTGCAATCACCAGAAGTTTGTTTCCATTTCATTAATTTTTGTCGAGTAAATAGATCTAATTTTTTTTCCTATTCCTCCTTCCTTTATACAGGCCCTCTAGTTTTATGTGAAATAATGGTTTAGGAATGAGGGTTGTATTTGTAACTCTTTACTTTTTCAAGTGCCTTACCCATAAAGTGAAATTTAAATTTACGGTAGTTTTCTCCAAAGTCTTAGTAATAGTGTGTTGTGGAAAAATCTTTCATATTCTAACATAATGACAAATATATCTTGTCTATTTTTGTGTCATTTTAACTTTTCTAACCCTAATGCAAACAAATCAGATTTTTGAGGAAAGAGGTGTGAGCTAAACTTCTAACTTGGACTTCATGGTGGTGTCTGCTACTTAGTCTTTTATTGTAAAACTCTCTTACCTTTCTGTAATTGAGCAAATCCATCTAGATTGTAGAAAGTAAGATAAAGAATGTGGTTTTCTTAAAAAATTTTTTTCTTTCCTTTAAAGAACAGACTTTTGGGCTGATGAATTGTCCTTTAGAGTAAGAATATTTGTAGTTTGCAGATGAATCAGACTTTTTCTATGGGTCTGTTCTGGAGGATTATAATTTGACTTTCGGTTCAGCAAATATTTGTATTAAATTGTGGAATACTATTGTATATGAATGAACACATTTTTAAGTCTTGCATTTTAGAATCAAGAAAGCAATCTTGTTGGCCTCCTCTGCTTCTGCTTTGCAGCAAAGAGCAGAGTAAGAATGATGACTGCAGAGCAGTTAGTGCCATTTTCCACTTGAATTTATATGATTTAGACTTTCTTCATGTAACCTGGAAATTCATTTTAATCATTAGATTTAAACCTTTTCATCACCACCCCGCCCCAGCCCCAACAAACAAACAAACAAACAAACCCATGCCCTGGAATTTAAAAAGGAAGGCTTCTGGCAAATGAGAGTTGGTTTACTTCTCTTCCCTTACCTCTGGCTTTTCAAGACTCAGGGATTCAAAAGTAGTGAAAGAAGTTCTACCGCTCCCTGTGTCCAGCCCCACAAAAACTTTTAGATGCTGTGAAGCGAGAAAGAGATAATTAGAATATTGATCTTTAAGTAAAACTTAGCCTGGCTGTGTTTTTTGCCTTTCATATCTTTTCAAATGTTTTGGACATAAAAACATTTGGACCAGGGGCGCCTGGGTGGCTCAGTTGGTTAAGCGACTGCCTTCGGCTCAGGTCATGATCCTGGAGTCCCGGGATCAAGTCCCACATCGGGCTCCCTGCTCAGTGGGGAGTCTGCTTCTCCCTCTGACCCTCCCCCCTCTCATGCTCTCTCTCATTCTCTCTCAAATAAATAAATAAATAAAATCTTTAAAAAAAAAAAAAAACATTTGGACCAGATACTAGTGTGGAGATCAGGAAGAAGAATAAGATTTTACTCTGCTATAGGGAATATAAGAGATAGCATAGTGACCCCAAAATTACATGAAGTTGTGAACAAGTTAGATTTATGAACTCTTCCAGCCATCAGGAAAACCACTTTATGCCTTGGTGAAACCCTGATGGTACAGGTTGTTTCTGAAAAGATGCGTGTTATAGTTTATGGGGTGGTGTGTGTGTGTGTGTGTGTGTGTGTGTGTGTGTGTGTGTGTGTGTGTGATGGTAATGACGGTGTTGATACTAAATTTACAGCTAAAATGTTAGACTCTATTGCCAATTAAAATTACTAGGAATGAAGGTAGAGCATTTTGAAAACACTTAAAAGCTAGTGAGAAAATACTTTGCTCTACAAAAAAAATGACGTATTTGTAGCATTTCTAGAATACATTCTTAAATAGAACTAAACAGCTAGATTTCATCTCCTAATTTTAAAAAATGATGAAAATGATGAATAGTAAAACACATAGAGAAATTATGCATTGCTGTATAAATTTCTCTATCTCTGTATTACTTAATCCTCTCAAAAACGAAAAAGTATTGTAATCAGGAGAAAAAGCACAACATCTTGTCTGGGTTTAATTTTTTTAGCTTCATTAAAATCTAATTGGCTTATAAGATACTTCACATTTAAAGAATAACCTGTGAAAGCCAGTAGAAATAAGATAATTATCATATTTATTAACCCAAAAAATTTTCTCCTGCCCTTTGATAATTCTTCCTTCCCTTCTCTGTCCCCAGTCGGCCACTAATCTACTTTCTGTAACTATACATTAGTTTGCATTTTCTTGAATTTTGTATAAATGTGATCCTACAGTATGTACTTTGGGGTTTTCCTTTGGTTTCTTTCAATCATTGTGCTTATTTTGAGATTCATCCATGTTTATCCCTTTTTATCGCTGAATACTATTCCATTGTATGCCTGTTTTGCTGTTTATCTCTTCACCTGTTGATGGACATTTGAGTTTCCAGTTTCTGGCTAATACAGATAAAGCTGCCTTGTACATTCCTGAACAAGTCTTTGTGTAGACATACACTTTATTTCACTTGAGTAAAGCAGTGGAGTCACTGGGTATGTTTAACTTTTTAACAAACTGCCAAACTGTTTTTTTTTTTTTTTTTTTACAGTGGTTGTATATTTTTAAATTTCCGAAGCAGTGTGTGAGAGTTCTCTGGTTGTTCCACATTTTTCCAGTCTTTTTAATTTTAGGCGAATAGAGGGTGTCTGATGGTATCTCATTGTGGTTTTGTATTTTCCTAATAACTAATAACGATTGTTATTTTCATGTGCTTATTTGCCATCTTTTTTCTTTTTTTTTTCATATCTTTTACCATTTTTAACTTTGGTTGACTTACTGAATTGTGAGAGTTCTTTATTCTAGGTTCAGATGTAGGTTTCAAAAGTCTTTTGAAGCGGGGTGCCTGGGTGGCTCAGTCGTTAAGTGTCTGCCTTCAGCTCAGGTCATGATCCTAGGACTCTGGGATCGAGCCCCGCATTGGGCTTCCTGCTCCACGGGAAGCCTGCTTCTCCCTCTCCCACTCCCCCTGCTTGTGTTCCCTCTCTCTCTCTGTCTCTCTCTGTCAAATAAATAAAATAAAATAAACTTAAATAAGTCCGTTGAAGAACACTAGATGAAATCCATTTGTTTTTTTCTTTTATGACTTTTACTCTTTGTGTCATATTTAAGAAGTCTTTGCCAAACCCATCATCACCAAGATTTTCTCAGATTTTTGCTTGTAGGAGTTTTATAGTTTTAACTCTTATATTTGGGTCCTTAGTCTATTTTGAAGTGATATTTGTATACAGATTTGTAAGGGTGAGGTAAGTTGGTTTTTGGTTTTTTCTTTATTTTGTTTTTTTAACATGGCCATCCTGTTATTCTGGCATCATTTATTGGGAAGATTTTTATTTCTTCATTGAATTGCCTTGGCATCTTGGTGAAAATCAATGGACTGTATATTTGATGCTGTTTCTGGACTCTGTCTTGTTCCATCAATCTGTCTTTACACTGGTACTATACTGTCTTAATGTTTTTTAAGGTCTTGAAATCGGGGAGTATAAGACTTCTAATATTGTTCATTTTCAAAGTTACTTTGGCTCTTCTAGATCCTTTGTATTTGCATATAAATTTTAGAATCACCTTGTCAATTTTTGAAATTTTTTAAAAGATTTTTATTTACTTATTTGTCAGAGGGGCAGGCAGAGGGAGAAGCAGGCTCCCCACTGAGCAAGGAGCCTGGGATCATGACCTGAGCTGAAGGCAGATAGACGCTTAACTGACTGAGCCACCCAGGCGTCCCCACATTGTCAATTTCTACAAAAAGGGTTGCTGGGATTTTTCTTGGAATGCATTCGAATTTGTAGAAAACTGACATCAGTGTTCCAACCCCTAAAAATGGTGTAGGTCTCCTCTTTAGGTCTTATTTCAGCAGTGTTTTGTGTGTTTCAGTATATAAATCTTGCAAATCATGTGTCAAATTCATTTTTTGATGCTTTATAGATCTGCTTTAAAGATTTCAATTTCTGGTTGTTCTTAGCTGATTTATACAATTTTTTAAGGTTTTATTTATTTGACAGAGACACAGTGAGAGAGGAAACACAAGCAGGGGGAATGGGAGAGGGAGAAGCAGGCTTCCCCCTGAGCAGGGAGCCCAATACGGGGCTCTATCCCAGGACCCTAGGACCTGAGCCAAAGGGGGATGCTTAACAACTGAGCCACCCAGGCGCCCCTACAAATAGTTATTTTTGTATGTCTTGTACTGCATCTTTGCTAAACTTACGTATCCTAGTAGCTTTTTAAGGATTTTGCAATTTCTTCCATAGATCTTATTTGTGAATTAAGACAGTTTTACTTTTCCAATTTGAATGCCTTTTTTCTCTTCTTGCCTACTAAATGGTTTAACTCTTCAGAACAATGTTGAATTATAAGTAGTTAAAGAGTTGACATCTAACATTCCTTACAGTTTGGGTCTGCTGGTGATTGATTCTTTCGTTTTTTTTCTCAGAAGTTTTTATTTTGCTTTTCTTCTGATAACAGCTTTTTGAAGGTACAACGCATATATAATACAGTTCATCTATTTAAAGTGTACAGTTCATTGGTGTTTATTATATTCACAGAATTATGAACTTTGGCCTCATTTCATCACCCCCAAAAGGAATGCTCTGCTTTTTAGCTGTCACCCTCAAGGCTGCCCCCACTCCTAGTGCACACAGCCATCCCCAGTCTTAGGGAACCACTGATAAACTCTCTCTCTCTAAAGATTTGGGGTTCAGGGTATTTTGTGTAAATGGAATCAGATGACATGGGGTCTCTTGTGACTGGGTTCTTCACTACCATTAATGTTTCTAAGGCTCACCTTGGAAATGTATGTTGTAGCATATATCAGTACCCATTCCTGGTAATAGCCAAGTAATATTCCATTGTATAGATAAACCACATTTTGTTTATTCAGTTGATGGTTATTTTGAATTTTTCTACCTTTTGGCTATTAATGAATAATGCTGCCATGAACATTAGTGTACACATTTTGGTATGGATACATGTTTTAATCTCTCAGGTATATTCCTAGAATTGGAATTGATGGGACAAATGATAACTCTAACTTTTTGAAATTTACCACACTTTTCCAAAGTGACTGCACTGTTTTATATTACCAACGGTATGTGAGGCTTTCAGTTTCTTGTCCTTGTTTTGGAAGATGTTTTCAATGGGTATAGAATTCTAGGTTCAGTTTATGTCTTTTAGTACCTTAAAGGTGTTGTTCCATTGTTTTCTGGGTTTCATTATTTCTGATGAGTAATTTGCCATTCCCCCCCTTTTTTTCTTTCTCTACAAAGTGTGTCTTCGGTTGCTTTTAAGAGTTCTCTTTATCACTGGCTTTTAGCAGTTTGTGATGGCCCTTGATGTTGTTTTCTACATGTTTCTTGTGCTTAGGGTTTGTTGAGCAGCATTGTGCTTCCTACTTAAAGCCCATATGCTATTGGAAATAAATAATGAACAGTTTTATAAAATGAACTAATGTTAAATCCACATTCATAATGACTATAGTCATATCTGGCCAAGAAGAGCTAGAATTCTTTGAATTGCCCTGGGCTACCGTTTTTCCTCCATGGAGAAATTTCTTTAGAATGGGCCTTAGAGATAATTTTATTCAGCCATTACATCCAGGAAAACTAAATCCAGTGAGATTAAGTGACTGGCCCCAAGTCATGAAACAGGTTAGTAGTAGTAGAACCTGGACTAGACTCCTGGACTAGTTTTGTCCTCTTCCCACCAAGTGTATCACCTTTCTGACAAACCAAGCATTAGGAAGATGATTAGAGAGATTTCTCTGGACTCTGCAGTATGAGTGCTGCTATGCCTTACATTTTACAGTTTCTTTACATTTAAGATTCAGAACTATGGCAGGCACATGTGTATTTCTTAGTGAAATAACTGTTTCTTCTCAATTTCCAGCTCTCATTTTTCTCTTTATAAGCACTTCTGTGAAATACTCCCTGTTACAGTCTATAAACTGTTATAAATATCTTAGACTTCCAATACTTGTATGTTGTCATAGGAAGTCCCGTGATTTGGTTTGCGTGACAGGGAAATTTGATATGAGGGGATTCAGGGTGTGAATTAGCTTTCTTTTGATTTGTTTCTGTGCTTCTGCCCACCTAATTTCTCCTAATGGGAGGTATGTATGAGTATGGGTGGTGATTTGTTGTTGTTGTTACCATCACATGCATAACACTCCCTTTCCCTTTGTAAGATTTCCTTTGTTTTTAGACTTCTTTCATTTGATTATTCCTCTTGATGATTTTCTTCATAGATAATTGTGGAGCTCCTGTAGTAGTTTGGCAGAGGTGGAATGCTTTACATGCTTTTATCCTTTTTGAAGATTATCTGATTAGCTGTATAATACTATGCATTGGAAGCAGATTGTCGAGTCATATGGAACATTCGCTTGTCTTTTGGAGTTGAGGTTTGATCAGGCTGGTTATATGAGGCTTTCAGAAGGCCATTTAGAAGTACATGGTGAGGGCGCCTGGGTGGCTCAGTTGGTTAAGCGACTGCCTTCGGCTCAGGTCATGGTCCTGGAGTCCTGGGATCGAGTCCCGCATCGGGCTCCCTGCTCAGCAGGGGGTCTGCTTCTCCCTCTGACCCTCTTCCCTCTCATGCTCTCTGTCTCTCATTCTCTCTCTCACAAATAAATAAATAAAATCTTTAAAAAAAAAAAAAAAGAAGTACATGGTGAGAAGAGTAGTTAGAAAAGTTTGAATTGAGTTTGGAACTGAAATGTTAAAATACTTATGATATGAGAATTTTGTTTTAGGTCAGGTGTACTGAGGTATTCATGTACAGTAAGATTAATCCTTTTTGGTGTGCAGGTCTGTGAATTTTTATGAACTTATTAGCCTTGTAATTACAATCAAGAACAGTATTTGCATCATCCCCAAAAGTACCATTTTGTTTTTCATTATCCACAGTGTAGAAATCCCTGTCTCTGTGCATCCTCAGTATTTGACATTGCCAGTTGTCTTTTTGTAATACCAGTATAGTAGATTTTAGTGGTGTATCATTGTAGTTGTAATTTGCATTGCCTTAGTGACTAATGGTAAGTCTCTTTTCATGTGTTTATGTAAGTCACCCATGTATCTCTGGGGAAATGACTTCAGATTTTTTTTTTTTTGCCCGTTTGTAAATTGTGTTTATTCAGCTTTCATACAAGTTTTCATATATTCTGAATAACAGTTTATTAGATACATGTTTTGTGTGTTTTTTCTCCTAGTCTGTGGCTTTTCATTTTCTTAATGGCGTTTTTCGGGGGGAGAGGGAATTCAAGGAAGGTGGTCAAAAGGCACAAATGCCAAGTTATAAGTAGTAAGGATGAAATGTACAGCATGATGACCATAATTCTGTTGAACGGCATATAGGAAAGTTGTTAAAGGAGTGGATTCTAAGAGTTCTTACCACAAGGAGAACTTTTTTCCTTTTTATTATATTTATATGAGTGATGGCTGTTAACCAAACGTGTGGTAATCATTTTATGCTATATGTAAATCAAACCATCCTGCTGTACACCTTAAACTTATACAGTGATGTGTGTCAGTTATTTCTCAAAACTGGGGAAATGTCTTTCAGAGAATGGAGATTTTTAGTTTTTTGAAACTCAGTATATAGATATTTTTTCTTTTGCAGTTTATGCTTTTTATGTTTTATCCAAGGAATCTTTGCATAGACTGGGGTCTAAAAGATTTTCCTTTATGTTTTCTTAGAAGTTTTATAATAACTTTGAGGTTTTATGATTGGGTATTTGATCCATTTTCAGTTTATTCTTATATACGGGTAAGAGTATGGATTGAGGTTCTTAATTTTTACATATGGACGTCCCAGCTTTTTCCGTACCATTTGTTGGAAGACTCCTTTCTCTAACGAATTACATTAGTATCTTTGTTTAAAATCAAATGATCATACATATGTATGTATGTGTATCTGGACTTTGTCTTTTTGCCAATACCACACTGTCTTTACTGTAAGCAATCCTCATGAATCATGAAATCCAGTAACATCAGTCCTTCAGCTTGGTACTTTTTTCAGGCTTTTTTTTTTTATTTTTTGGAGTATACGAGGTCCTCTTTTTCCATCCTCATTTCTGTGAAATTTGGTGGAGATTTCGACTGGATTGCATTGAATCTGTAGATCAGCACTGTCCAATAGCAATAAGAATTTTCTGTAATGAGGGTAATGTTTTCCATCTACACTGTCCAGTATGCGGTAGTGACTAACAACATGTGACTTGACTACCTGAAAAGTGGATAGTGAGACTGAGGAAATGAATTCTAAATTTTATTTGATTTTAATTAAAAGCACAAATGTAAATAGCCATGTTACTAGTGGCTGCTATATTGGGTATCATAACTACAGATCATTTTTAGGAAAATTGGTTTAACATTAATGAGTTTTCTGATCTACAAGCATGGTATATCTCCTATTCAGTTAAGTGTTCGGTTCTCTCATCAGTGTTTTGTATATTGTAGCATACAGATCTTTTACATTTTGTTAGATTTATCCCTGAATAGTTCATGGTTTTTTTGATGCTACTGTTAAGTGGTACTTTATTTTTAATTTCCAGTTATCTGTTGCTAATATGTCAATAAAATTGTATTTGTTTTAGTAATTTTTTTGTATGTTCTTTGTGATTTTCTGCATAGACAGTCCTGTAAAACAAAACCGGTTTTATTTTGTTCTTTCCTATCTACTTTTTATGTATTAGTGGACCACTAGTACAGTGTTGACTAGAAGGCTTAGTTTGCTGACTTTTCAAAAATTATGATTATGAATGGATGTTGAGGTACTTTTTTTTTACTTCATCTGTTACTATGGTCATACAGTTTTCCTTTAATATGTTGACATAGTTATTTTCATTTTTCAGATACTGAAACAGTTTTGCACTCAACGGTATAAACTCGTTCATCATGTATTATCTTTTTTAGGTATTGCTGAATTCAATTTTCTATTTTCTTAAGGCGTTTTGGTTCCATGTTCTTGAGAGAGATCTATAGTTTTCTTGTGTCGTCTTTATTTTTGATGTTCTGGTAATGCTGGCTTTATAACATTGAGTTGAAAAGTTCTTTTTGGAGGGAAGAATTTGTGTGGAATTCTTTCTTAAATTTTTGGTAGAAATTCACCAGTGAAGGCTTGGTTGGGGGTATTTTTCTGGTTTTGTTGTCTTAATTGAAGTTTTTAAGTACAAGTCAGTTTTTTTTTAAATATATATAGGTCTATTTCATCTATTCTTACGTAGTCTTTGGTAATTGGAAAAATTCTTTGAGACATCTCATCTAAGCTGTCACACACATAAATTGCTCTCGTAAGTTCCCTTATCCTTTTAATATCTGTAAGACTTGTAATGATGTCTCTTCTTGATTCCTGAGAGAATTTGTATCTCCTTTTTTCCTTTGACTTAATGTAGTTCCCCCTTTTAAAACTTTTGAAAAAACAATCTTTTAAACTAATAGAAAACCACAAAGTAGTATATACTCATCCCCTAATTTTAATAAATGTTAACATTTTTTCTACCTTTGATTTGGATAGTTTTGATTAAAATTTTCAAACAGTGAATATTTAGCAGGAATTTAAACAGTGAGCCCCTCTTCTCTGTGACTTTTTCTCCCTCAGTGCCTTTCCCAACCACTACTACTGAAGATGATGTGTATCATTCCTTTGCATGTTTACCTATTTTTTGGTACATGTTTGAATTCATCATCAGTATAAACCTTTTTTCTTAGTTTGGAAAATCTGTCTAAGTGGTGTACTGTACATACCCTTTTGCGTGCCCCCCCCCCCTTTTTTTGGACTTAACATTGTCTGAGATACAACCATGTTGATACTGGATCTAGCTTGCACATTTTTACTGTTACATACTGTTTCCTTGGGTAAAATACAGCTTATCTATTCTTAGGTAGCTTCTCCTTGTCCTTATTACAAATAGCACTGTTGTGAGCATCTTTGTGTATACATCTTGAGACAAGTACAAGAGATCTTTTAAGTGGAATTGCCGGATTATAGGATATGGGCCTTTTCAGCATTAAGAATTATAAATTGGTCTCCAAAGGGTTTTTGCTAACAGCAGAATTCCAGTTTTCTTGTATAATAGCAACAGTTGGGGTTATCAGATTTCACATTCAGAAAAGAGAGTGGGAAATGTAGGGTGGGAAATGGTATTTCATTCTTTTAATTTACATTTCCCTTATCCAGAAGTTTAAACTTCTTTTTGTATGTTTGTTAGCTATTTGAAATCTTTCTCTGTTTGTTAACTGTGTTGGAATGTAAGAAGGTTTAATCTTCTGGACATTGTTCCCTGAGTTATAATTTGAACTTCAGTGTTCCTTTCTTTTGGTTCCTTTATAGTCTCTTCTCATGTTTTCTATCCTTTGTCTTTAGTTACCTGTTATTTCAGGGTGCAAAAGGACTACAGTATGTTCCCATCTTGCTTTCTTTTGTAACTGTCAGGTAATGTTACAGTTTTCAAATGGCTCCTTTACTGTTGCTTTTTACTGTGAAATGGAAAGGAAGGCTTCCCCACCTTTACTGTCAGCCCTCCTTTTTCTGGTAGCTGTCCATTGCGTTTGAAGACTCGCTGGGTGCCATCAGTAGATTACCAGATGGAAGGGCTATAGCTTTGCACGCTTTTTGTGGAGTTGAGAGATGAAGATGAAATCAGGCTCCCAAAAGACTGAAATATAAGCAGTTTATTTGGTAATTCTTTCCACTAACCAGGTATCCTATCAGATGGGAGTTTAAGGTGTCAAGGTGCTAAGAACCCAGGTTAGTGATTTGAGCTTACTTGGTAAACTTGGACTTAATAATGAAAGGTATGCCTTTTTGTGTATCTTCTAGTCTTGAAGGCATGGCTTCATCTGTACCACACTGTAGAAAGTACTTTCTGATTGAAGAGATTGTTCCTGGGTTTTTTTGGTTAAAATTTCAAATCCACCTCTAGAGATTTTTTATGCAGCTTGGTCTAGAATTGTTAAGTGCTGAATTTCTTTCCTACGTTTGTTCACTGGTGTTTAAGAATCAGTAGTCAGTGATTGATTTTAATCACTTTTGTTTGGTCTACTTCTGTTTAGGAGAAGGTTTATACCCCATAAAAAAGAGTAATATATTGCAAAACTTAAACGTAATGCAGCCTCAGAATATGTGAGCTATTGGTATTCCATGGAAGTAGCAGTGCAAATATACTGTGTTGAATTTTTTAATTTAAAAAAACTTTATCTTGAAATAATTGTAGATTTATATGCAGTTATAAGAAATACTAGAGACATCTCATATAACCTTTATCCTGTTTTTCCCAGTGATAACATCTTGAATGACTGTAGAAAACAATATCACATCCAGAAAATTGACACTGACACAATCCAGACTTTATACCAGTGAAGGAGTGATATATTTACATTTAGGAGCTTTTATTACTGTTTCTGAAATGATACTGGGTTACTGCCGCCTTTTCTTGTTTTTTAGTTTTCTTAACCAACAATGAAAAACAACTTACAGTATTTATATTTTTGCCCCAGAACCTTCTGAATGTACTATAAATCTTGTGTGAACAGTTTTGTTTTCTTCATTCGTTTACAGTGAAAAAGCAGTAAATACTTTCACCCTAGGCCTGTTCAGGACATTTTTTGAAGAACAAGCATGAACTTGATGGAGATGCACTATATATATATATATATACTCTGTAAAACGAATGCCACATGTTATCCAGTTATTATTAGAAATTCAGGTTAGTGGGGAACCAGTGTCTCCATTTGAACTCTGTTGTCTATCCTCACTCTGTTTAGAACTCATAGCAGAAGAAACAGAAAGGCTCTTCTGTTTCTCCTTTTGAAGTTTTTTAATACAGACTTTATTGTTGCAACAAGCTTTTTAAAAATTGCCATCTGGAAATAAATCGCAGCAGTGTAATTCTGACTTGAGAGGTGTTAATTTTTTGTCATCTTTTTTCCTCCCTTCATACCTGTATGTCTCAGTTTCATCTTAGTTTGCCATCATTGTCTTACTAGTAAAATTATCAAAATGCAAGGCAGATTTTGAGTAAATATTAAGGAAAATCTGGTAACAGGGGGAATGCAAACTATACGCCTAATTATGGCATTAGGGTTGGACTTCTTACCCACTTATCGTCTTCATATACAAAAGTCAGCACAGGGATGTCAATTAAAAGTAAACTTCTCAGGTGCATCTCAAGTTAGAGAGGTATTTGAGTACTTCTTCCATGTATTTAGCACTGCCTTGCATCAGCCGTCTTTTATGAATCTCCTCTGTACAGAACAGTCCTGCTCTGGGTATTGCATAAACATGCACAGACTCACACAATTTAAGCAACTTTGAGAATGAACTTGAAACTGGAGGGGCCTGATAACGCCTCTCAGGACACAATAGCATGAACTGAGGAGTGTGCACTTCCAGCTTTCACAGGCAGATTTTTGCTTGCAAAAGTTAGATTTTACTTGTTGCTAGGAAGTAAAACAGCATATCTAAAGTTAATGAAAAGATGGGGGAATTTTAGTAGGAATTTAGTTGTTGCTTCACTGAAAAGCTTCTTAAATGAGGGAATTCTGTGAGGGAGAAAGTGTGTGGCATTTGGAGTGTTGGTGGAGTAACATGGTAAGCTGGTGTGCAAGCTCATGCCCATCAGAGAATTAGCTGTGCCTTTTTGGCAAGTGTCTCCTATGCTGTACATTGTACACAGTTGTGTGGAGGTTCATCTTGTGGATACGCAGTGTCTGCTTCTGCAGACTTTTAAGTTAGTTAACAGGTTTTTTTTCCCAACATAATTGATGCACAGAAGTGAAAATATGGGAAAGTGTTTTAATAAGAATGCTATAATCTTTTAAATATCTACTATCTTGCAGTTTGCCAGAAACAAATTTCAGGTAACAGTTTTCAAGCCTTTGATGGTTAACCCGAAGCGGTTTCAGTTAGGCTGCAGCTGGCAGAGCGGCACCTAACTGTGTACAGGGCAGTGTGGGCAATCTGATCCTGTCCTCTTGCCATCCATAGCCTAGGAAACGGAGCGGACAGGGCCCCGAGCCAGCTGACTCGAGGGCTTTCCCTCAATTACAGACCAAGAAGCGTGTTTGCTGACTGTTGAAGAAAGGTGGGTAGTGAACAAGCAGGTGACTAGAGTTAAGCTCCTTGCTTTAATTTTTTTCCCTCAAGCACCATATTTTTGCCCATTGGCTACATTTTCACTGTATGAGTTAATTGGGTTTGTCTTCGCAGCATTTAGTTGGAGTTGATGATGGATTTTGTCTTTCTGTTTTTGAGGAATATTCTCTAGTAACACTTGTTTGTCAGTGTCTTTGGGAGTAGGGAGGGGAGGGTGTTTTGGGGAAGGAATTTGCTTTGACCAGTATACTTGCTCTGATCTCTAGGCTCCTCTCCTACATTTAAGGATAAATGTGCTGTAGAAGGTAAATTTGCTAACAAATACTGGAATCCCTTTTGGTGCCGTACAAAAAAAGTTCTATTGTTTGTTATTCACATCATTAGTATAGCTGCACAAGGATTGATTGGAATCTAAGTCTTCTGACAATGATAAGCGTGAACCAGCCTCATTTTTGCCTCCCTATAGATCTTGGCCTTTAAAGTTGCCAAGGTGTGTATGTGGTCCTGGTCACCTATGAAATGGTTTCATGGTACATGGGGGGATTCTTCTTTTCACATTAGTTTCCAGAGATACATATTAAGAGAGTTTCTCATCAGATTTACAAATTGGCTGAATTATCCTTAATTTTTGCTATTCTGGAATTTGTCATGTGTGCTAGAGTTGATTACTCATTTTCCTTATATGTAAGATGTACTTAGGTTTGTGTTCTGAGGTGTATGTGTACTTTACAATATACTTTAAAGTTTCTGAATATATCACAGCAACCACTAGGTAGGTAACAACCACTATTCAATGGAACAATGAAAATACTTTGGCTTGAGTCCACTAAATTCAGACTTTGATTACTCATCCTGGTAAAACAAGGGTTAAATGAGACGCAAGATGTTATTACAGTTGAACTTGTGTAAAATAATCTTTATAGAAACCTTAACGATTTTTTTTTTTTAATTACTACAAATTTGTTATCTGTAAGTTAGATGTTCTTAGCAAAGCACATTAGAAAATACTTTTCCCGGTAGTAATCAGTTTCTCACTGATTAGAACAATGTTAGTAATAGAGTAAACACGTTTGAAAGTATTTTTAGGCTAAAAAAGCTGATATTGAAATACAGCCAGTTAAGCTTAGTTATTATAATAGGTGTTCAAGTGAATATAAATACTGAGTTTGGGAAGCGTTATAAAATGATGCTTTTTGTTACCCACCATTGCTGTTGCTACTTATTACTCTATTATGAAATCTAATTTTTGAAGTGGGGTATGTTGCTTGAAAAGAGGACAGGTAGTGAAAGGCAGCGTGCCTGGAAAGTTGAGTTCAGCGTGAGGCCTCTGCCTGAGCACCACATGTGACCCTGGGCAAGTCACACACCTTCTCCTGCTTTTGTTTTCTAATCTGTAAAATGAAAGGCTTCTACTTATTAGAATAGCTCAGCAGTGCTTTCCAGCTCTATCCTCCAATTTACAGTCTGTGTCCCTTTTTTTTTTTTTTAACGAAGCTTTGTTTTAAATAAACACATCATCTGAAAGGCTTAACAGTTGCATTATTTGCAGGTATCTTATGACCTGTGGAAAATAGTGTATCTTTTTTCCCTCTCCCCTCTGAGAGAAAAACACAACAGCAATGGAAATTCCTCACCATTTAGTCCTAGCTTTCCGATAAGAGAACAAACCTCAGGTTGAGTTTATATCAGTTCTGTGTTCAGTACTAAGATAAGTGCAAACACAGCGTTCTTGAGCCCAACAGCCTCTCTTAATCGGTTCTGGAGAGAATTGGCTCCACTGCTCTAAGGCTTCCATTGGATAGTGCATTACCTCCTCTGTGCGTTCGGAACCATACTGGTTATATATATCCTTGGGGGAATTGAAATAATGACCGAAGTCATTTTTCTGAGTTGAGTGGTTGAGGCTGAGACAGGCTGTGGAGCTAGAAGCACACACCACGATGGAATCAGTTCTCGTGTCAATTTACCACTGCAGAACGAAACTGCCAGCGGAGATGGCCTTTGTACTTGAGACATCCCCATCAGGCATATGCTTTTAGTTTTCCAGTAACCCGAATACTTAGTGAGCACCTGCAGTCCTTTCTCCTCACCGGTGAGAATGTGCTTTAGCTGTCCAAATGATTTGGGAGTTTCCCACACTTCCCTGTCTCTGTCCCCTTACGTAGATTTTTCCCCCCTCCCTGTTTGCTTTGTGCACTGGTTCACTGAAGACTCCCTCATCATTTCCCTCAGTCATCTCCCAGGGCAAAGTTGGTATTCCCGCTTTTTTGTGCCAGAATACCTAGCGTCCTCACCATCAGCTTTCACATTTAAAATGAACATTTTACAGAATTGTCTGGTCACCCCATCCCTATCCATCCCCAGAAGGCAGGTACTGTTTGACTTGTCAACACCTAATGTCTGTTGGTTGACTTCTGAATGAAGCATTACACTCGCTGGCTCTGGGTAGTGGTAGGCATTTATAGGAAGGTTTTGCAGCAGTAACAGCAGCAGTGTATCTGGGCAACCAAACAGCAGAACACCTTGGTCTACACGGAGATAGAAATGCAGTCTTCGCTTCTGTAATACCACACTCAAACCACTCGAACCCAGAACTACTACCAGTGCCTGACGGGACCACAAGAACATTAAACCATGTCCTGAGTGATGTAAAACTATAGTGCATCAAACACAGGTATGTAGTTAGTGGCTACAAAGGTAAAATCAAATAGAGCTTCAGAGGAGGGGTATACCCAGAAGACTTAAATAAGGTTACTTGTGTTGTCACTAGCTAGGTCTTAAAAGGTCCATACCATTGCTGAACCTCTTGTAGTTTTCTCAGTAGTGAAATTGTTTTGTGAGAATTACTTGAATATATGAACAACTGTGTTGAAAGTGAGGAAGCAACAAAGTGCAAGTGTGAAGTGTAATGAAACTGAAAATTCTGGGTTTGGATCGTGGAAAGGTCTCTAGCTGTCAGTTCCTTTGTCAATCAGAGGGGTTAATACGCAATGAAATAAGTGAGTCTCAAGGTATAATTAACAAGAATGATACCATGGGTTGAGTTGGGCAGCAGAAAAAGTAGTCTGGGAAAAAGGTATCTCTGGAGAACATCTAGAAGTGCCAGTGCTACTGAGGAATGGGTCGTGAAGTTAACAGCTTAGATTTAGCCCCATAGTGCGTGTGGGAACTCAGGCTCATGCTTTGGAGTGAGGGAGTGGTATAATCAGTGACAGTGAAAGAATGAACTTTGAGACTCTGTGAGAAACAAAAGGAAGGTTGTACTAGAGGTGAGGAGGTTGGTGCTAAATAGCTTAGGTGAGCTGTAGTTTGATCTACAGCAGGAGGTGGGATAATAACTACTTAACGAGTGACCCATAAATCTCCAGTAAGTTTCCCAGCCTGCTACAAGACATTTTTAGGTGACTCTTTTCTTTACAACAGCTGTGAAGGCCCCTGGTACCACTGTCATCTTAAAGAATGAGGATAGCCATAACCCATCCAGAGCATACGTAGTCAGTATGGTATACTGACTTGAGTTGGAGAGTAAGGAGTTACACCGAGGAGAAAAGTGGGGAGTGGGAGATGGTTGTGTTGTGAAGGATCGCGCTTAACTGTGGAGCCACCTCTTCAGGCTTTGCCTTTCCAGATTTGGTGGAGAACTAAGGTGAAGCTGGTTTTGATTTCTTTGGAAACTTACTTGTTTTTGTTCAGATTATTTAGTAATTATTACCTCAGTAAGTCAGACCTTTCAGTTCCGTGACATTGAACATCAGTCTCATTATGAGGAAGGATCCTTAACCACTTTGAAAATGCATAATAACCATTTTTAAAAGATCATCTGATATGATGGGTAATGTGTTAAAAATTATGAATTTGGGGGAGAAAAATAACAGCTAAATACTTTCGAAAGTAAAACTAAAATCTCTGTGCATTAATAAACTTCCCACTTTGAGTAACTTAGCTGTCTACATTAACCACCCAGAGAAGAAATGAGAATCCACTTTTTACCGTTCAGGTACTTGGCTGAGCATACTGAATCAGTTGTTTTATATTCCAAAGCCCCTTTTCTTGAACAGATTGCCTTTTTTTCCCCCTCAGGTCTTCACACTTCTTTGCCTTCTATAGACGGTATAGATTTATACACAGAAATCCACTTTGGTTTTTTATTCAAGCCTTCTTTTTAATTGCATTTATTTCTGAAATGTCTTTTCTCAGCTTGTACCCCTCCTCCCTTCAGTAACCCCAAAGATTTGAGTCATGTAGATGCCTATAAATATTAGGATGTGTTCAGCTATTCTATACGAAGTCTTAAGGATTTATTACAACAAATTGCTATTACTCCTTTGCCTGTGTATTCACCAGTCCACTGAATGAACTATATTACTTTGCACCAAATATTTTTTTTTTAACTTTGTATGCCTTGAATATCTTGTATTGTCTGTAGGTTTAGATCATAATCTCCAATATCTTTCATTTGTTTGGCATTGAGCTTAGTCCAGTGTAAACAGGCTCTTACTTTAAAAAGAGTTTTATTAAATTTTATTAAGGCTCTTACTTTAAAGTTTTATTTAATAAAAGTTTTATTTAATATTTCATGTGTTTTCATCTACAATTGGAAGAAATACTAAAGGTAAAGGAAATGGTTTGGGGGGTATTAAATTGCTGAGTTTATAGAAGTAATTTTTAAATACCACATGAAGAGAAATATATTTGAAAACGCTGCTTGATGCATGATAAAGTAATTTTGCATTGTTTCTGCCAATCTAAGATTTATATTAAATTAATATTTTAAATACAAAGACATACCATTGCCTTAATGGTGACAGTGGGATAGCATTTCCAAGAATGCAGCCATTGTTAAAAGAAAGACTTATGTGGGATGGCATTTTACAGTCATCCCCCCCCCCCTTTTTTTTTTTAGAGTGTAATTATGTTTGGGGAAGGAAATAAAAATCTGATTGAAATGTGTTTTAAATTATGGCATCAAAAGGTAACATGGAATGTTCTTGTTCTGGATTTAAAGAAAAAAACATTTCATGTATGTTTGAAATTTAGAAGTTTGGAGGTGGGAGGCATTTGCTGAGCAGTTTATTTCATTCATACACTCAAGATCCTCCTTAAAACACTGTGTTAGGCTGACAGTTCCACGTGTGCTACGTAGATTCAGATGCTTTGCCAAGGGTTCAACCTTTAGCTAACAGGAAGCAAAGGTATTAAGAAGCCCAATAATGCATTCTCACATCAGCTCTATATACTCTGGTCAGTGGAACGGGAGAGAGATTGTTCGCATTAAGTGGGATGGGTAAAGAAAGGCACTTCTGCCATTGATGTGAGACTCCTTAAATGAAAAATGACTTCAAATAATGGTGCCAGGATGGTGTGATTTAGTTGGCCCAGGTTCATCTTAGAACAGAAAGTTCTTGGAGAGAGCTAATTTTTCTCATTGTGTCATTTGTAATTCTTAGAATGGGTTTAGTTTTAAATCATAGAAGGTGAAATTGGATTGTATCTTTTGAGATAAATTTCATCAAACAAATCCTGATTTTTTTTTAATAGGTAAAACTGCCTACATCATGATTAAACTCTCCTTTGTACTTTGCACCTCAGCCTGATACTGAAGAACATGGCAAAGTAGCCAGTGAAATCTAAAATTGTTCATAACATGCATTTAATTTTGAATTATTTTAAACATTACTTTTGTATATAAGCACCATTAGGGATAGAATCCTATTACTACAGGTAACATTGATTACCAGTTTTCTTTTATTACAAAACAAAAGCTGTAGCCAAAATCTCTCTCCTTAAATTCAGCCAATTTTAATAGCTTAAGAGTCAACCTACATTTGGTTGTATTTGGGTTCTTATAACTGTTATATGCCTGCAACTTCAGGAGCAATTTTGAATGCACTCCTCTTCTCCCAGTTTCTTGAGACCCTGCTGTCTATAATGTTCTTTCAGTTTCTCAGAGCCTTTTGCCTGGGAAACAAACAAACGTGAATCAAGTGGTTACCCTTTCCCAGTTTTTTCTCCTTTTTTTCTGATGATGGGGCAGATTGTTCTGTCTTGGATAGAATTCACTCATCTTCTCATTTTGTCTGCCACCTTAGGGATTTTACTGCTGTTGCATAAATGAGACTTTTGATTAGAGTATTCAAGACTGAACAGAGTTACTTTCAGGGTGGTTTTTAAATTCCAATTCAACACTTCCACCCCCTCTTCACTTTTTATAGCAACTTGCTTGTTTGAAAGGGTATAAAAAGAATGTGGTTCCTGGGATGTAGCTACAGATGTTACAGATGTGTTTGGGAACACCAGCAGTTGGGTTAAACCTAGGAGGAATAGGGGAGGGCCTATCTCTAATGTTTAAGGAGCAGGTAGGAGAAACAAAAGCTATCTCTGAGAAGTTTGTTAGAACCATCCCCAAGACAAATGGTTCTCTATCCAGACTTCACATTCGAGTCTCCTGGGAGCTCGGTAAAATGTGTAGGAATAAATTTTAATCTAAGAGGTGAAAAACCTCATACTCCCCCAAACTGTAAGACATTGAAGTTGAAGACAGTATAAACAAACACATGGAGAGGTATACCATGCACATGGATTAGAAGACTTAGTATTGTCAGAATGTCCATACTACTCAAAGCAGTCTACAGATTTAGTGCAATCCCTATCAAAAATACCAGTAGCGTTTTTTCACAGACCTATAAAGCAATTCCAGAATTTGTATGGAAGTACAAAAGACCTGGACTAGCCAAAGTATTCTTGAATAAGAACAAAACTGGAGGTATCACAATCCCAGATGTGAAGAAATAGTACAAAGCTACAGTAATCAGAACAGTATGGTACTGGCACAAAAATAGGCACAGGTCAATGGAACCAGGATAGAGGACCCAAAAATAAACCCATTCCTGTATGGTCAATTAATCTGTGACAGAGGAGGCAAGAATATACAGTTGGGAAAAGATACTTTCTTAGAATGAAACTGGACCACTTTCTTAAACCGTACACAAAATAAACTCAAAATGGAGTTTGACCTAAATGTGAGACCTGGATCCATAAAACTCCTAAGAGAAAACATTGGTGGTGATCTCCTAGACATCGACCATTAGCACTGTTTTTCTAGATAGGTCTCCTCAGGCAAGGGATGCAAAAGCAAAAATAAATTATTGGGACTACACCAAAATAAAAAGCTTCTGTACAGCAAAGGAAACAGTTAACAAAATAAAAAAGGCAACCTAGTGAATAGAAGATATTTACAAATGATATCTCTAATATCCAGAATATATAAAGACATCACCAAAAAAAACATTCCAATTTAAAAATGAACAGAGAGGACCTGAATAGACATTTTTCCAAAGACCTATGGATGGCCAACAGGCGTATGAAAAGATGTTCCAACCACTAATCAGAGAAATGCAAATCAAAACCACAATGAGATACATCACCTTATGCCTCTTTGGTAAAATCAAAGACAAGAAATAACAGGTGTTGGCAAGGATATGGAGAAAAGGGAATCCTCATGCATTATTGGTGAGATTGTAAATTGGTGCAACCACTGTGGAAAACAGTTTGGATGTTCCTCAAAAATGAAAAATAGAAATACCATAGGATCTAGTAACTCTACTGGGTATTTACTCAGAGAAACAAAAACACTAATTCAAAAGGATAAATGCATCCCTATGTTTACTGTAGCATTATTTGCAATAGCCAAGATAGAAAGTAAGCCAAGTATCCATCGATAGATGAATAAAGATAAGGTATTTTGACAGTGCAATATTACTCAGCCATAAAAAAGAATGAGATAGGGAGGTGGATAGGGAGATTGATGAGCAAATAGATGAAGGGGATTAAGAGGTGCACACTTCCAGTAAAATAAATCATGAGTAACAGAGATGAGAAGTACAGCATAGGGAATATAGTCAGTAATACTACAATAATATTGTATGGTGGCTACACTTATTGTGAGCGTTGAATAATGTACATAATTGTGAAGTCAGTATGTTGGACACCTGAAACTAATATGATCTTGTAAGCCAGTTGTACTTCAGTTACAAATAAAAACATACAGACAGGGAAAAATAGGTAAAATAAAATGCATTTGCCTAGGTGGCCTCCCATCTCTGACCCATTAAATCAGTATTACTCTTGGTGGGGCCATAGCATCCTTGTTCTTTAAAGGCTCCCCAGTTGATTCTAATGTGCAGTTAGATTTGAGAATTGCACATCTCTAAGGGTAAGCATGATTGGGAATCAGGGATATGAATTTGGTAGGATTGGCTACTAGGCTGCTGATTTGTTTAGCAACTTGCATATTTTGTTAATATTTCAACACATCTCTGTTGATGTATTTAACTTCATTCAGCAAGTAAATTTTGAGGTTTTTATTATAGTAGCAGAATAAGGAATTTATGGCGAGTGGAATATAGGATTCCTAATTAATAGTGCCTGTCTGGCTCCTTGCCTGCTCTTCCGGCCTCATCTTTTGCTGCCTGGTCTCTGCAAATCGGCCACCTTGGTCTTGTTTTAGTATTAACCTAACACCATAAGACTTTGTTTCCTACAGAGTGCCATTTTCCATTTTTCCCCTACCTGAGACTTTAGTCCTTGACTCTTCCCTCCCCACATCCCTCATTAACTCCCACACCCCAAGACTACTTTCTCTGAATATGCCCTTGATGTTTCTTTGGAACATTTTCCTCCTTTGTAATTTACTATTTCTGTGTGATTATTTGCTAGTTTGACTATTTAGACAAAGCTCTCTAAGAGCAGGGATCAGCCTGTTTTTACCCACCATTGTATTTCTAGCATCTAGCACAGCACTTGAGATATAGCATATGTTGAATGAATGAATAAATGAAAGTGCAGAGTAACTGGACAAAAATTACATTAGCTATATGTGTCTACAGAACCAAATAAAGAATAGGAGAGCTAATAGAAGCTCAGAGACTGCTGAGGCTGGAGACAGTGTTATGAACAAACAGGAGCAGTCAGGAAAAGCTTTGGAATGGAGGTAGGAAAGGGAATAATTGTCATTTTGGGGGTGAACAGGGTCAGTAGCCAGACATATTTGTTAAGGATATAGCAGTCATGCTGGGGAAAGGCAGGTTTGAGATTGGTGTTACATCGTGAACTTTAGGATTGACTTTCTAGGTAGTTGAAAGACAGTGAAGATTTTAGAAGAAGGGTCATAGTCATATATATATATATATATATATATATTAATTTAATATATTTATTTTTTTTTTTTTTTTTTTTTTTTTTTTTTTTGACAGAGGGAGACACAGCGAGAGAGGGAACACAAGCAGGGGGAGTGGGAGAGGGAGAAGCAGGCTTCCCACTGAGCAGGGAGCCCGAGGTGGGGCTTGATCCCAGGACCCTGGGATGATGACCTGAGCTGAAGGCAGACGCTTAACGACTGAGCCACCCAGGCACCCCTATAGTCTTATTTTAAAAGATGATTTTGGCATTAGTGTAGAGGCTAAGGTGGGTGGGAAAAAAAGGAACTGGAAATACTAGGAATGAGAAAATAGGTTATGAATTTTATCTTACAGCTTTCTGGAGGGTAGTTTTGAGCATTCTGGAGCCTCATCTGGGCTCTCCCATGTTTGCTCTGGGTTTGGAAGGGAGAGAATTGGTGCTAGCTATTTGTCATTCCTATTTGTGGGATGGATGGTAAGGAGTCAGTGTGAGAAAACTTTGGGGGAGAAATAATAAAGAGCAGTTATTTTGTAAATAAGGTACTTGTGACTTCGCTGGGTGGGATTTTTTTTGAGATGGAGATAATCTTAAGTCCAAAATTGGCAGGCAGACCAATTGTTCATTTATTTTTTGATGCTTATTGATAGTAGATGAGTCTTAGGACAAATTTCTAATACTTAGGAGTATATATTCAGGATATTTATATGAAATTTTATAAGGAAGGCAGTGTTATGGAATGAAAAAGGCAAGACCACTATACCCGGGAGTTAGGAGAGACAAAATGACAGTAAAACATTTGGAAAATCATTAAGTATCTGCATTTCATTTTTGTCATCTGTAAAACAAGAGAAATTGGAGTAAATATTTTCCAATTGGAAGAACCATTGGAACATGGTTACCTATTATTCTTTTTTTGCCTGGACTTACCTTACAGCTTTAAATAAGACATGTCCTAATACATAAACTAAGGAAAAGATTATAATCACGGTTGACTTTTTTTATTAGTTATTTCTGTTTTTAATTGTCCAGGGACTAAAATGCACAGAGATTTATCAGTGTTCTTTGCTAATGACTGGCCTTGCCAGAAGCTTATGCTTGTTTAGTGGTTAAACTCACCGGAAAGCATTGGCAAAGCCGGAATATCCATGGCAGTATCCTGAAGACCTTTCTGTGATCCTGGTGGGGACCTCTGCTGAAAATTTTCCAGTTGAGAATCACCTTACATGGCCTGTGATGCAGAACTTTAGGGAGGTCAGTTCAATAACTTGTCCATGTGCTGAGATGGGCTCTCCAGATAACAAAAAATGGAGACACTGCCTATAGCTTTCTCTGTTGTTCACCCCTCAGGCGGGTAGATAGCCTGGTTTTAAGTGCCTTAATTGTTGTCATACCTCAGCACTTACTTCTATCTGGTTGCTAGTATCTAGACCCTCATCAGAAAATTTCTCCTCTGACTTATGATGTTTAGCTTCTTCCCAAAATTGACAAAAACAAAAAATTACTGATACTAAAGGAAGATTAGACTCCTTAGTCCATTTACTCCTAAACTCTCTTCCTTAATGATGACGTTGTCCCAACCAGAATCTGTTACTCAGTGGTTTTCAAATGTACCCAGGAGAGCCCTGGGAAACTCCAAGCCAAAATTTGAAGTTCTCATTTTCTGCTTTTGTTTTTCATTTAGTACTGATTTTTTATATGTAAATATTTAAGCTGTGACTTAAAAAAATTGTAAGCTGTCTCATCCTTTGTAGAACACCAGAGGAAGGAGAATAATGGTCATATTTTTTTAAGTCCCAAATCTCATTTAAACATGTTTCATTTCCACGCTTTACTTTGAAACATTTAGGTCGTTTTTTTTTTTTTTAAGATTTTATTTATTTATTTGACACAGAGCGAGAGAGAGCACAAGCAGGGGGAGCGGCAGGCAGAGGGAGAGGGAGAAGCAGGCTCCCCACGGAGCAGGGAACCAGATGCAGGGCTCGATCCCAGGACCCTGAGACCCATGACCTGAGTGAGCCCAAGGCAGACGCTTAACAACTGAGCCACCCAGGCGTCCCTAAACATTTAGGTCTTTTCTATTCCTCTCTTCAACCCTCATTAAAATAATTTATGGAATAGATTTTTATTGGCGAGAAGATGATTAGCCATGGCACAGCACTAAATTTATTAAGAAATAAATTTAAGAAAACGTAAGTTTCTGTAAAACGTTGGATTTTCCTAAAGTGATTTGTATTTTTCAGTTTTTAAAAAATTTTGCTTCAGTATGGACTCTTAAGTACATTCACAACTTTATGCTAAGTATATCTAAAATATTGAAGACTCTAAACAGTTTCTCAGTACAGTGTGCGTGGATTCAGACTGGATCCTTGCTGTCACCATATGCCAAAGATAGGATAATGATGTTGACCCTAAATGCTTTCAGTCACCAAGCAGGTTACTCTGTAGCCAAGTTGAGTGCAAGACTGTATATAATTTCCCAATAAGTACCTGGTATCCATTTGTGGCAAATGGCTTGATCGTGTTACTTTCCTATAGGGGTTTTCAGGGTCATTGATTGGCCCACCAGACTGATTTCAAGTTCTTGAGTGATATTTTCCTTTAAGAGAGTGCATTTAACAGGAAGTCTTTATGGGGGGGGTGGGAATTCAGTGGAGATTAATGGGTCTGTAATGTTAGAGACAAGGATAAAACACTTCTTAAGGCAGGTTAACAAGAAGATTGGCATTCTCCATGGAAGACATTCATTGGCTTAGAGAATTCTCCTAATATGAGAACTTAAGCAAATGGAGTATTTTCCAGACCTTAATTTCTTTTCATTTCTTTTCCTCTTTTTAGTATAACACCTGCTTACCACCTAATAGCAGTTAAGGGGACAGAATTAACTTATTTCAGGCTTCTTAATTTGTTTTAAATATGTATCAGTCATGGATTTTTACCATTCAGAATATTCAGATATAATAAATTCTAGTTCTGTCATGTGGAATATGAATCCCAGAGAAAACAAACAACTGGGCAAAGACTGAGCAGCTAGTCACAGAGTGTAAGGACTAGATGTTGGAGGTCTCCTGACTCTTATACATTATAATGAGGGGCTAATGTAGTATGATTAACCCAGATACCCATTGATGCAAATAAACTGAGTTTACAGAGCTGTGTGCTATAGATATATATATATATAGGTATATAGCATACGCTATATATATTATATATATTAATATATCAAAACTTTAAAGGAGAAAAAGGTGTGAGATAATACGTTTAAGTTGTAGTTTGGGGGACAATTTGTTACACAGCTGTAGATAACTTATACATACACACACACCTCTTACATTTCCCAAATATACATTAATTATTTACACACACACACACACACACACACACATACACACATATATATGTATATATAGAGAGAGAGAGGAAACTAACTTTTGATGAGTTTTAAAGCCAGAGGGTGTGATGATGGTAATAGTTGAAGGTGAGTAGTAGAATTCTTGTTGTGTTGGCTATAACAAATATGTCATTTTTGCCACTCAAATCCCTTCTTTAATGATAAATTTATGTGCTGGGAATATTACCATTATCGCTCTCTTGCCCTTAATATTCTTACTGAAACAAATTCACATTTCTTTCAGTTTGTTAGGAATGTTGTCTTTGTTCTTCTGACTCGGGGGTTGAGATACTGTTAACTTTGGAATGGCAAGCCTTACTGTCTTAGGAAAAAGCAGCCATTCTAGTTAAGGTGTTTTTTGTTTTTGTTTTTTTTTTTACTATTATTTGCATAATGTGCAGCCTATGGGGAAGTCCTTTGAAATACACACACTGAAAGTTTTGTATTGTTTTTATATGAGACACCATATACTTTTTGTAGTCTAGGCTCTGAAGCTGACCACCTATATTTATAGGGTCTAGAGAGCTCAAAATGGTCTTTACATTTTAAATGGTTGTTACATAAGTGTGTCCATAATCTTTATTTTTGCATTTTGGCCTACAGAGCCAAAACCAGCCGCTGTCAAAAGTTGGCTGACTCCTGTCTAAAGGAATACAGTAACTATTGACAGTATTTGATTGAATATCTGAAGAGTTGACTATGAGGTCAGAGCTGGATTACTTTAATTAAGATTCACTTCGAGCTTCCTCAGATTAACCTTTATTCTCTCTAGAGTGGATCTGATCAGGATGTATAACCTCAAGGGTTTTGTAGAAGATAGTATATGTTTTATAATCTGGAACATGTACCTTTTTTCCTAGACTTTTTTTTTTTTTAAACTTTATAGGAAAATACTGTATATTTGGAAAATGGGGGAGGTGTGTATGTATGTGTTATCTATGGCTGTGTAACACAGTATCCTCTAAATAGCGACTTTAAACATATTATCTTACACCTTTTTTTCCTTTAAAGTTTTATTGACATAATTGACATACAGCACTATTAAGGCATACAGCATAGAGTTGACTTACATATATTGTGAAATGATTGCCACAATAAGTTCTGTCACCTCATAGGGTTAAAAAAAAAAAACGGTGAGGGGGAAGGTTTTTCATTTGTGATGAGAACTTTTAGGATTTACCCTCTTAGTAACTTTCAAATATACCATGAGCGGTGTTAATATATTCATCATGTTGTACATTACATCCCCAGTACTTATAAAAGTGGAAGTTTGTAGCTTTTAACCATGTTTATTCAATTCTCACACCCTCTCTCAGGGGTGGAAATCTAGAAATGGTTTACCTGGGTGGTTCTGGCTCAGGGTCCCTAATGAGCTTGTAACAAGATGTTGGGCTGCAGTCATCTGAAGGCTTGACTGAGGTTGGGGGTCCGCTTCTCAAAATGACTTACTAAATGACTTTGCTGAAGACCTCAGTTCCTTGCTGGCTGGAGGTCTTGGTTGCTTACCATATGAACCTCTCCTTAAGGCTTTGTAAGTTCCCTCATGACCATGACTGCTGGCTTCTCACAGTGGTCCAAGAGTGAGCAAGGAGGAAGCCACAATGTTTATATTCTAAGCCCAGAAGTCACTTAAGTCAGACTCCGTTTGTTAGATTCATGTCACTAAGTGCAGCCCCTGGTCAAGAAGAAGAAACCGTTAACACTGGAGTACTGTTTTACCTGGAAGGAAGGCTGATTGGTTAGAAAAAGTAGACTCGTATCAGGGATGTTGAGATTTCATTTGGAGGCCTCCAGGAGAGGTCACATCTCTGCTTTTGAAAACTGCCTTTGCCCCAAACTGGCTACACAGGCCTGTGGAACTCATCTTATCCAAGCCACTCCATTTTATTCTACCCCCATTAACTCACCCAAGGATCTGCCTGAGCTATTGCCAAACTCCCTTAATAGTTACATTTTCAAATTGGGCCCAATGGATTCAGCTGTGAAGGAGATTGAATAAACCTTTTTAAAAAGACTTATTCCCTCATGTTGGAACATATTCCAAAATATCTCTATTCTGAGAGGACTTTAGAGTACAGATTTTGAACTCAGGGCTAATGTTCAAGGTGTCATAGGAGAACAGAAACACAACTTTTCTCAATCCTGTAATATTAGATGTTGGTAATCCTCTTCATCTTCAAGATAAATTTTACAGAGGCTCGGATTTCAAAAAAGAAGTGAACTATTCTTGATCATAAAATAATTAGGGAATTTAAACACAGGCAAAAACTCAATTTTAGAATAGATAAGCTTAAAAATAAAAAACTGTGCTTAATAAAAGGCAATGACAGGGCTGAGTGGAGAGGGAAAGATGGAATATTCTTGGATGTGGATATTGTACCTTAGTGGAAATAATGTAGGTAACTTCTAGAAAAAAGGTAGTATGGTGTGTGTGTGTGTGTGTGTGTGTGTGTGTGTGTATGTGCACGTGCACGTGCGTGCGCGCCATTCTCAATCATTTTAATTTAAGCTATGTTTTTGGATACTGTTCAAGGCATGATCCACTTCTTAAATGCTGAATTTGTAGTTCTCCTAGTGGATAAGTTAAGAATCAGACAGCTTGAACGTTAACATTCTGAGAGTCTGCAAGTTCCAGATGGAATCTTGGCCACTCATCCCTATTGTTTGTTTTTATATAAATCAGTATTTGTTGGACCAGTCGTAACTGTGGGATCTACAAATCTGAAATTGCATGCAGATAATTACTTGTGTGTGCACTTTTTTCTGAGTAGGTTAATAACTTTACCTCATTCACAAAAGCTTCCACAGAAAACCCACCATGTTGAGTACTGAAGAATTTGAGATATAGGTAGTGTTCTTTATTTCTGTTTCCTTAGCAGTTTAGCACAGTGAATAAATATATCCCAGGGACACAAGTCTGGTTTTTTTCTGGGAAAATTTATTACTGTAGGTGTCCCATAATTCCCTCTACTAACCCATGCTCTTTTCTCTTTGGGCACCGGAACAGCAGAATAAAATGCAGATCAGTTTTAAAAAGAGTGTTTTTTCTGAATCATTTGGAAAAGTTTTATTTATTTATTTATTTTTAAGATACTTCTAGAAAAAGCAATTGACAGGGGCACCTGGGTGGCTCAGTAGGGTAAGCATCTGCCTTCAGCTCAGGTCATGGTCCCAGGGTCCTGGGGTCAAGCCCTGTGTCAGGCTCCCTGCTCATGCTCTCTCTCATTCTCTCTCGCACTCTTCTCTCGCGCTCTCATAAATAAAATCTTTTAAAAAATTAAAAAGCAATCGACAGAAATATGGTTAACAACCACTTCCCTGAAGCTTTAGATTACACATTAATAAAAGCTAACTATTTTGGAAGGAGGAGTCCAATCTGACTTCAGAATTAGAATATTGGAGTATGTTTAAGTTAATTCAGTTTTATTTTTAAACACTATGTCTGTTGCAGTGGTAACTGTTACAGGCAAGTGTTAAGTGATCCATAGGAATAAATCAAATCAATACCCTGTTTTGCCTGTTCTGATACATCACTTTCCCGTATTTTAATCTTTCTGAAATAGGAACACATACTAAAATTGTTGACATCTCATTTGGTGTTAGAAAGTGGGAAGTGTAAAAATTTCCCTTTGACACCTGGTAATATTAGGAAAACATGACATCACTTGGGCCTTGGAGTAGGTGAATAAGATTTGTTTTAGGCAGTGACCCCTTCTATTATAAGCTGGGAAAAATGTTTAGGAGTCTTGGTTAGGCACTTACCTGGTTGTTACTGTGTGTTAAATGCAACCCAGCTTCTTGAGAAAATTACTAGTTATCTCTAAGCCTCTTTATTCATCTGTAAAATAAAAGAAATTATTTATTACTGTGAAAAACCAAGAGATCTTCCTTGACTTCTGATGGGGTTATATCCCAGTAAACTCATTGTGAGTTGAAAATATCAAGTCTACAGTGCATGTATAATAACACCTAACCTGTGGAACATCACAGCTTGGCCTCACCTACTGTAAATGTGCTCAGAATACTTAGGTTAGCCTGCAGTTGGGCAAAATCATCTAACACGTAGCCTTTTTTTATGGGATGTGTGTATTTTATAATAATATCTCATGTAAGGGGCACCTGGTGGCTCAGTCAGTTAAACGTATGACTCTTGGTTTGAGCTCAGATCATGATCTCAGGCCTATGAGATGAAGCCCCACATTGGGCTCCTCACTGGGTGTGGAGCCTGCTTAAGATTCTCTCTCTCCCTTTCCATCTGCCCCCCCAAAATAAAAATAAGTAAATAAAAAAAAATAGCTCGTGTAATTTGTTGAATTGTGTACTGAAAGTGAATATAGAATGGTTGTCAGTGTATCGGTTGTTTACCCTTGTGATCATGGGACTGACTGGGAGCTGCATGCGCAGCTGCCCAGCATCACAAGAGAGGATCATACCACGTGCCACTAGTCCTGAAAAAGATCCAAATCCAGAATTTGAAGTATGGCCTCTACTGATTGTGCATTGCTTTCACACCATCAAGTCATGCCATTGTAAGTCGGGGACCCTCTGCACTTTGAAATTGAACAAAAGAGCGAGGATCGAGCTTATTCCAGCAACCTCTGCAGGTATTCTATCGGCATTTTTAATCATGTAACTACAATAAGATTACCCTGGGAATTGAAATTTGTAAAATGTTTAAACTCATTACCCTATTGGCTACTAACTCATACTTCTATCACGGACACTTAGCACTTTTTGGAGTTAACTTTATTACTAGAGAAAAAAGGAAATGAACCACAACTTCCTTTAGGACAGCAGAGAGAATTCCGCCCCCACCCTGCTCTCCTCAGGAAAAAAAAAAAAAGGCTCCAGTCTTCACACTTCAGTTCACTGGTGAGGCAGATGGAACAGAGAAAGAAAATCCTCTGAAAAGTTAGAAATTTAATGAATATGAACAGGGAAAACAAGCAAAACCAAAGAAGTTTCTGTGATTAAATAAATGTGTGGAATCTTTGGGTAAAGACAAAGTTATGTGGATTTAATGTACGGTTTTTGGTCTTTGATGTTTACTGTCTATTGTGAACCTTGAGGAGGATACTAGGACATTTTTCTCAAATGTATTTCTTCAGGAGAGCTCCATTTGCACCCCTTGGCAACTGCTCTGGGTTTCTGTAAAGTCACATTTTGACTACAAGCCCAGGCTAGGTCTTCAAAAGTTTGAAAATCCTGTTTATTCCTCACAGTCCCCTTGAAACCCTTTCCTCCTCCTCCTCGGAGATATTTCTTATCACAATACTGGATGTATTTTCCCTTTTGCACAAAACTCTGATGTACTTTGTACTTTTTTAGTAGATATCCTCTAGTTCCTCATTCTGGTCCCTGTCTTACTCGCCTTTGTTTTCTTGCAAAATTTCGTATGGGGCCAGTTTTGCATTAGTAGACCCTTAAATATGTATAGACTTGAATTTCCATTCTCCCTCATAAGGAACAGAAGTGAGAGAAGCTTCTGGCTTTTTTCCTAAGTGTTGATTTCCTCTCAGTGGTGCAGCTCTGCAGAGGCAGAATTGGGGCTTTGGGCAAGGTCCTTTTGATCAAGAGGTGGGCTTCTCAGGAGCTTGGGTGCATGTGGCAGTACCCTCCTGTCCAGTCTGTGGATCTTGGACTGTGGATGATTACTCACAATTAAAAAAATTAGGGTTGGGGGATTGTTATATGCTGTGTCTTCCCCCACAGTTGAACCACTTGCTCTGCTTATCACTCTGTTCAAGCATGTTCATGTATTTCTTAACCCAGTGAGATAGTTTGTTCAGTTTTGCCAAAAGCTGGTGGGCAAGGGGCTTATCACATTCTTCAACAGGTGAAAAGGTGGGATGAACCTAATTCTGTTATAATGCAAAACAAATCAGTTAAATTGATAATGAATATTATTTAGAGTTTTATAAACTTCTAATGTTAGGTAATTTTCTAAAAATTAAGAATTTGCTAATTCTTTCAAGAGAAGATGGGTCATTTGTTGGGTAGGAAACACCTCTGATTAAGATTTTAATGGTTAGTCCTGATATGTCCTCACCCATTTCCCTACCAATTAAAAATATATTTCTAGCTGCTCTTTGAAGGGAACAGCTTTGGTCTTGATTTCCTGTATTTGTCATTCCTGTGAGATAATTCCTACTTCTAGGATGAAGATGACTATTGATGTGTTTGTCTTTTTCAAGTTTTCCTTACTAGATTATAGGTTTGGGATGTGTATACATATTGAGATAACATGGCTGTGACTTATTACTAAGAACAGTTAAGTATAATTTTTAAATGTGTTTTTTATGTTTGATGGATTTATTGCAGTAATAACTCATTTAAGAGAACAAACTTCTTGTAAAGTCGTTTGGAGAAGATACTGGATGAGTGGTCAAACACTGAGTGCATAGTAACCTGCTTCTTTAACAATTGTATTTTCAGTTTTAACCTGTATTTTATAAGTGCATTCCAGGCTCCTTTATTGGCCCTTTATTAACAGCAGGAACAATGGGCAGGTGCTGAGTAGCAGAAATGGCACTGCTGTGGCACACTCATTGACATAGACGATGAAGAGTGTGGCGTGGACTGTAGGGGCTTGGAGGTGCTCTGCATACTTCTCCATGGAACCTCATTGTAATTGCCTAAAATAATCAGAAAAAGGTTAAATTATTTTCCATGTGTATTTAATAATATGAGAAATATAGGGTATAATTTTTAAAAGCCCCCCCCCCACACACACACTGTTTGGCCCTGGGCAGATTTACTTACCTGGAAAATTGATTTATCACCACGGGTACTCAATAAATGTAATGTGGCAATGAAGGCTTGCCTTTTTTTCTTGTTGGAGTATTTATGTAGCATCATATTGATATGAAACTTGGGGAAATATTCTTTCATTTTTACTAAAACCAAAGTTTTTAAAACTTGAATATGTATGCAGAAGTGAGTGTGAAAACCAAAATAGGTCTTCTATACTTGTCTCCCCAAGTGTTTGTTTTGCTGGTCCAACATTTTATCCTCAGCCCTATGAGAGGAATGTAGGACTGGTCTTTTCTTTTTAACCAAGGCTGAAGGCTGTGGTTCTTGTTGTAAGTTATTCTGCAAATTGAGAAGAAGAACCAGAGCTGAAATTCCATTTTCTTAACATCTAGGAGTCTTTTCACTACACAAATTTTATTTAGATTAAGAAATACAAGAGGGGCGCCTGGGTGGCTGTCGGTTAAGCAGCTGCCCTCGGCTCAGGTCATGATCCTGGGGTCCTGGGATCGAGCCCCACGTCCGGCTCCCTGCTCAGCAGAGAGCCTGCTTCTCCCTCTCCCTCTGCCTGCCACTCTGCCTACTTGTGCTCTCTCTCTCTGTCAAATAAATAAAGAAAGAAAATCTTAAAAAAGAAAAATACAAGAAGCAGATTATCTCCATTGATACTATTTTGTGAAATCTTACTGTCTGATCTTAAATCTGTTATTCCAGTTTGTTTGAATCTCTTCAGAATTTCATTCTGTCATCTAAAGTGGTAGCTCTCTTTTCTAGTCTTGTTACCTGTCTTACCACTTATTTTTACAAGCCTTTTATATATAGTATGTATACTCTTACTCATCTGGGTCAATTGAGTAATTTATAGGAGTTCGTTCATAGTAGTTTCTTAAAGCTGTTTAGTTCAGAGTCAAAAATGCTTTATTTCATTACTCTGTGCCAAGTAGTCATCTTTACCTCATTCTCTTCTGAGTTCTTATATATAAGTTAAAACATTAACACATTCTTTGGGCATGCAACCCAGCAGGCTTCTGGTTTATTTATATTTAACAAACGCAGTTTAAACACAAAAGTAGAGACAGCAGTCTCCCTGACCATCACCCAGCTTCAGCATTAATCTATTGGCAAGCTTCTTGATCTTCAGGAATATTATAAAATCTTACTGTTTCTGGTAAGCCACCAAACATCCTAGGCAAAAAGTTGGCTGAACATCATCAGTCTTTGGGGAATTACATGTTAAAACCACATTGAGATACTACTGTACACCCAGTAGAATGACTCAAGTTAAAAAGACTGACAGTACCAAGTGTTGAAGATGTGGAGCATTTGGAATGCCCATACTTTGCTGGAGGAAATGTAACACAGCACAATCGCACTGAAAAATAGTTTGGCAGTTTCTTAAAAAGTTGAATACACACTTGCCACAAAGTTTAAATATAAACCTGCCATAGGAATTTTAGCCAAGAGAAATGAAAACATGTCCACACAAAGACTTGTGCATGAATGTTCATAGCAACCTTAATCATGATAGCTAAAAATTGGCAATAGCCCAAATGTCCATCATTAGGAGACTCGGTAAATAAATACAGCACCACGGGTGAATCTCAGAATATTATGTTAAACAAAAATAGCTATACACAAAAGAAGAATATATGCCATATAATTTCACCTAAATTTATGTGAAACTCTGATTTAATCCATAGTGACAGAAAACAAATTGGTGGCCTCTTGGAGCTGGGAGTGTGGGTTGCCTGGAAGGGGGCCACAAAGGAACCGTGATTGGGGATGATTACTGCTATATACGTGTGTCAAAACTTAAACTGTACTCTTAAAACTATGTGCATTTTGTCTTCCATAAATTGTGTCGCCTTAAAGTGTATCTTAGGCAAAAGTTGTTCCATTTAGCAGACCATAGCACCTGTTATTCTTCCTACCTGCCTCCCTTATTTTTGTGTGGATGGCAGGTGATCATGCACCTGTAAGCAAGTGGGGAGTCATTTTGGAAGTGCTACTGGTTATTTCTTCTAAAGCTGTGGACAGAGCTGCACAAAGGGGACAGGAGGGGCTTCTTTGTTTCCCACGCCATGGGCTGTTTACTCTTTGGAGCATGCACTCAGCTTTGACTCTTGTACCCTTTCCTATTTCCAGTTTCTTCCAGAGCCTGAAATTTGCCCCCACCCCCGCACCCCCGTGCCAGAAAATGTGTTTTATGTTTTAGAGAACATTTTCTAACTAACTGAAATCCATCATCATTCCTCCTGGCAATTTTACCTCTGGCCACAAAATGTTCAATGATCAAGTATGTCTTTAGAACGCAGCAGTTTTCTGTTAGTAGAAGCATTAGATTGGTGAGTACATTAAGAGAAAATGTGCTCTCTAGCGCTCCTGCTTGCTTACTTGCTTAGACATCATCCGATTTCTGTTAATAGTTGTGCTGTCTGGAATATAACACTGATTGGGATAGGATGTATGCAAGTGAGAGTGTTTTATTCCTTTTCTAGCTGGGCTGTAGTGGTTTTGGGGACAGTGCTTAGGAATGTAAAAGAGTCCTAGGAGTAGTTGATCCGAAAACCTGGACTTTAACGGCTCGGAAAAGGATGAGGACTCTTCAAAAGAACTGAACCTGAAGAAGCTGGAACAATTTCAGCAACAAAGTAAATAATGGTAGTATTGGATTTTATTTATTTTATTTTTAAAGAGTTTATTTCTTTGAGAGACAGAGTGAGCAAGAGAGAGAGAGCACATGAGCAGGGGCAGAGGGGGAGGGAGAAGCAGGCTCCCTGCTGAGCAGGGAGCCCAACGTGTGAGATCATGACCTGACCCGAAGGCAGACGATTAACCCACTGTGCCACCCAGGCGTCCTGGTAGTATTGGATTTTAATCTGTGAAAAAAGTAAATACCCATGAATTCATACTGGTACAGATAAATGGGAGAGAAGAGACTGCTCGTACCTACAGAATTCCAGTTAAGTATAGAAGGAGAGAGGGAATTAGAAAACCACCATTAGGCAAAAACAAAGTAGTAATTTCTGCACAATCCACATTTGGATGCTAAAGTTAGTCACAGTTTGAGGAGAAACTGCATGTTCTTATATATAGTCTCAAGATACCTTTTTTAAGATGTTGATTTAAAAGACTATAACTTTAAACAAACCTGACTAGCACCGTCGTAGCTAGGCGGTCATGGTTAACGTCACAAATAATAACCCTTTCATACAACGCGTACAGGAGGACACGCGTCTTGGCCGTGGGGGTGTCAAAACGTATGACCTCATTTTGGTCATGAGGAAATATCAGACCGAAAATGAAGGAAATTTCTGCAAAATAAGTGACCAGTACTCTTCAAAGTTCTCAAGGCCGTCAAAGACCAGGAAACTGAGGAGCTATTGAGAAGTAACAACAGAATGCAATGTGGGGAACCTAAACAGGATGCTGAAAGAAAAAAGGACATTGGTGGGACAGGGTTGAGAATAAAAAAAAAAAAAGTGTTCAGAAGTACCTGGGTGGCTCAGTGGGTTAAGTGATTTGATTTTGGTTTTGGCTCAGGTCATGATCTCAGGGTTGGGATCAAGCCCTCTGTCAGGCTTCATGGTGGGTACGGAGCCTGCTTGAGATTCTCTATCTACCCCCCCGCCCCAACTCATGTGCGCACACTTGCGCGCACGCTCTCTCTCTCTCTCTCTCTCTCTCTCTCTCTCTAAAAAATGTCCTTAGTTAACAGTATTGTACCCTGGTGTTAATTTTTTTGGTTTTGATAGTTACGTTTATATAAGAAATAAACAGTAGGAGAAGCTGGGTGATGGTTATATGCTAACTTGGTACTATTTTTGCAACTCTAAAATTAATTAAAAATGGAACATGTAAAACTTTTTTTCAGACTTCTGAAACAAAGCATTTGAAAAATCTCTCTTATCTTTGCAAGTTAGTGAATCAGATTTTCAGCAAATCTTTGAAGAAAGTGAAGTTACAGTAGTTTGGCTTAGGTGAAAAAGTCCATTTCAAACTTGAGTCATTTTTGGAAGTCCACAGGATCCTTACCTTTACCTACAAAGCGTGTGAATTGGCTTACATTGATGCCAAATGGAGACACATGATTTGGAGTGGAGTACCAACTTGAAAAGTTCTATTGGAATAGTGGGGATACTTCATATATGCACTATACCATCATCTCAGTTTGTACACATATCTCTTTATAAGTGAAGGATTTAGATAAATCTGTGTAATTAGAGAGCTTGCGGGTAGTAGGAGAATCCCACTTGATGCCACAGTACTTACTCTTGTGATAATGTGGTTCCTGTAAGGCTAAGTAAGCAGATTTATTAATTGTGCAATGCTTTGAGAAGTCATTTGTTATTACCCATAGATCTTTTTACATTGTTAGAGAAATAGAAAAGATCAAGAGCATTCCTTAGGCTTGACTTCCTAAGAATTTTGTACCAATTCATTGGCCCTAGATATTTAAAAATAACAGGCATTGTACAACACAGTGTCAGAGTCTGCTTTCTTCATACCTATATAGTTGTGAGTATAGGTTGGATATGTTGAAATAGTTGGGATATTTGAGGTAGGAGGAAAGGTGAAGGGGCATATATGTAATGTAGTGAAGGAATAGAAGAGAAACATGTCTTTTGCAAATGCACAAGATCCTTGCAAACGCACAATCCTTGATTAACAGATTCAGAGACCTGTTTTTTTCAGTCCTCATTTGCTGCAACTTTAAATATTATGGCTGTTGTTTCCTGGAATCAATCAGTCTCTGTCTCTGTGTTTCTGTATACCATTCTCTTTTGTTATCCTCACTTTCACTGGCTTCAGTTCACTTCCCTCCCTTCTTGAGATTCACTGGGTGGGCAGTGTGGGTTGGTGGAAAGAGCATAAACTTGGATTAAACTCCACCAGCTTTGGCCTTCTATTTAAGGTTGGATGACCTTCAGGCTTTGGTTCCTTCAGTGACTTCAAAAAAGTTGTGAGAATTTGAGATGATAGATGCAGGACACTCAACACAGTGCCTCTTCTCAGGATGCATTTCATTGTTGATTACTTTTCTTGCTTCTTTCCTCTTTTAAACTGGGAGCTGTTCTGTCCCTGGGGTAGGTATTTATATTCATTGAGAACCTCCTGTGTCTTAGGCTTTTGCTGGGGAATGGCAATATAAAAGATGAGTTGTACAAAGTCCCTCAGTTTTGAGGCCCAGAGAGAATGTTAAGTACAGTATTATTATTATAAAATCTTGTGTTACATGCTGATACAGCATCTGTCTGCACCACAATGTACAGAGGACATGCATTCCTGCAGCCAGTATTAACAGGGCTACTGTCAGGAAACAATTATTTTGAAGCAAGTTTGGGAAGTATAACAAAATTTAAAATGTCAGTATTGCCTCAGAGATGTTCATCATCTCGTAAGAAGAGACAGATAAATAGAGTGGTATTATAATGTAGAGTATTAAGTAGTAGAGGTAGATCAGGGCATTTGGGAATCTTGAAAATCTGGCCACAAAGTGGTATTAGCCAGGAGAATTTGCAAAAGTGGAGGCATTTGGTCTGGGTCTTCAAGTAGGTACGGGTTTTGCACATCAATTGCAGGGAAGGACATTTCAGAAGCTAAGGGATCAGTAGATAAGCAAGGACAGCAAGTGGTAAAAGGTATCTTCTGAAAAAGCTGAGCTAAAGCACATGTGGCTTGAGCTAGAACTCAGGAGCAACCTGAGGTGGTGAGTGTGGAGAAACGGTGAGCTTGAGGAATGTTGGAACTGAATTGAGGGGAACCCTTCGCATCAAGTGAGGGGATTAAGATTTACTTCTGTAAACCACTGGCAGGGGCGGAGCTTTTAGACAGAAATAGGCAGTTACACTTTTTCAGACACTTGGTCTCAGTAGCGTCACGTGAGATTAACTAGAGGGAAGACTGAAAATTAGCGGTGGGACACTGCTTAGGTCCTGAAGTAGAATGGAGGAAGACAGTGAAGATGTAGAAGTGGGGTAGGAGAGATTGAGGCAAGTGGACAATGTTGTTCTGAGGTAATGGTGTAGCATGTGAATAATGAGGAGGAGAGAATATACCAGAGTATTCCCAGGAAGGTGTTCTGAACACAGTAGTAACAAATGTTGGCACTGAAAACGTTAGGCAGCACTCATTATGATAGATTTGTGCATCAGTTGGCCACACTTAATTGCTAGGAAAGTTGTTCTGAGAATCTTGCTTAAGTTAAAATATTTATGGGTAGGGGCTGTGCACAGAATTAGCTTTTTATATGGAAATGTTTATTAATGTAATTTCTTTGGCCCTTCAGAATTAGAGGGATTCATTCTAGAAAGAAGTGGCTTTCAATATTTCCCAACAAATGTTTTCTTTATCTAAAGCAGATTTTGATACTTGCCTGACTAATTTCTTAGGCACTAAGATAAGGTGCCTACTTGGACGTGTTTGGGTGTGATACATGGGTGTGATACACTGCTGACAGTGTATCTCAACATATCCTCGTCTTTATTTAGGCTTCTGTTCTTACTCAGATAATTCTCATGATTTTCTGGTTTTTCGAGAAATGTCATTCACGTGTAACAAATAGGACCAGATGTTGAATTCAAAGATTCACTGTACTGTTGAAGTTGATCCCTGAAGTCCCATCTGCACCCTGTGCTGCACTGTCCCACACTCCGCTTGCAAAACAAAATCACAGTTACCGAGTTGAAGGAATTCTCAGACTCCAGTGCTAGTTTCTCTAGCTGAGAGCTACTGGTGGTTTCAGAGTCCTCATCTTCATTCACATCTAATTTTTCAACCGTTTGAAGTAATGAGATACCCTAAAATTTCCCTGCTTACTGGAAATAAAAATCGTAATTAACCTTAAACACCCGAAATCTAGATAACCTTAGTAGAGGTGAAATTGTGAGAGATCCATCAAATAGTCTTTCCTCTGGCATCTCTTCGGTGATGGATCAGACTGGTCTCATGGTTATTAATATACAAAAGTTGCTTTCCCCCTTGGAATAGGTGCTACACATTAAAATGATGTTACTTAGATCTGAGCAATTGGTGAGTTCCTGACTAAATGTGTGATGCTTTTTATATATGGAATTACCAAAGACCTGTGTTTAATATCCGTGTAAATGATATATCTTATAATGGGTAAATCCTTTTGTTGTTATGCAGTACAGAACTTTAATAAAATTATTGCACAGTGAGGAGTGATCATACAGCTTTATAAAAAATAGTGTGAATATATTCAAAGTTCTTCAGGTTCTTCCTAAATCCCACTCTCTAATAAATAACCCCCAACAGCTAGAATCATGAACACATTACACATATTTTTGGTGAAATCTTTTGATAAAATTTTAACAGAAATGCTGTTGTAATCTGGGCTGCTTTCCTATGTTTGTAAATATTTCTGCTTCTCTATATTATATTCTTGTACAGACCGGTGGTTTTCACCTGGGAATGATTTTGCTTCCCAGAGAACATTTGGCAGTGTCTGGAGAAATTTTTCCATCAGAACTTGGGGGTGGGTGCTACTGGCATCTGGTAGGTAGAGGCCAGGGATGCTACTAAATACGCCTCAGTGCTTAAGCACAGCCCCTACAGCAAAAAATTACGGGGTCCAAAATATCAACAGTGCTGAGGCTGAAAAAAACCTAGCAGTAGACAGCCTTTCAAAGTGATGGCAGGCTTTACGTTTTGATTACCAGTGATTTAGGAAACCCATTATAACATCATAATTTGACCAGGAACTAGCTTGTTAGAACTGTTATTTTCTAGGATATACATTTTTGTTTTGTTTTTAAGGATTAGATTTGAAGGAATCCTTAAAGATTAACTTAATTAAGCCTAACCCTTTAATTTTACCGGTGAGAAAACCAAGACCTGAAGGAAGACTACTGACTTGTTAGACCTCAGATTCCTTTAAATTATCTAATCACTTTTTCCCCTTTGAAGATGTACTAATTCTTTTGTGTGGTTTGCAAGTGCCCAGTTTTGTGACATGAACTGTAATTTCAAAGTGGTGAAATGCATTTTAAGTGGGATCTGTGACAGTTGTAATTTGCAGAGTAGATTGGATTGCTTTAGTGTTTTTCTGAGAGAGAAAGACTTGGCTCATCATTGGGTTTATTTGCATCTGAAAATGTGGTTTGCCTAGAGATCTGTAGTTTCTGTGATTCCTCTTAAATCATTGACATGATTTATAAGGTAATTTTGTGTGTCTTTTGCAGGAGAAGAGAGAGGTCGTATCAGAGTCACTAAACCAACAGCATAGTTTGTAGAAATGTACCTCATGGTGTTTAATCCCGTTTTTAAAAAAGAGGCTAAATGAGTTACTAACAGCATAAACTGAAAACTTGCCTCTACCTTGAGAACAAATACTCTAGTTGTCTGTATTAAATATTGAATACAGGTGTCTTAGTTAAAGGAGCCTTTAGAGATCACTTGCTTCTAATCTCCTTTGCCATTGAGGAAACGAAAGTTTGGAGAGGGTATGTAACTCACCCAAGGTCACACTGAGTTAGGTTCCACAATAAATACAGAAAGCAAAGAGGGGGAGAGCTTAGGCATTTCACCTGTTAAGTCCTATGATCTAGCTTGTGTGACAGGGATCACCCCATAAAACACAAAGGACCCTCACCAGCGATCTGGGCCATTGGAATCTTATTTTATCAGTTCCTTGGAAAAATGAGCATATATCCACACACATCCTGAGTGCACAGCACCCTGACTCAGCATATAGTAGGCACAAGGAAAAACATGTTCAGTGAATTTGAAAACAAAAGCCAGAATACCAGAGGTGAAGCTGGGAGAGGAGACGGCACAAGGCATGCTGTGTCTCTGCTCCTTTACTCAAGTGGGGTTTGAGACGTAGAAGATGCTAGCCCAGGAAGTAGGGATTGGATGCCTGTGTGGGCTTTCTCTTCAGAAAGAGGGGGTGAAGGGAGCTGGGGCTCTGCCACACCTGTGTTCTCACGGACAGCATCCTCAGACGGTGTGCTGCCTCCCGTGTGGCAGTGACGCTGCAATGCTGCTCAGACCAAATCCAAAAGAAGCGTTTCAGTCTGAACACTGAAGCCTTTCGCAGTTGAATTAAATTTATGTTGAAAATAATGAATGGAGGTATTAAAAAGAAATTCAGTTAGCTGTCTTCAAAGAAGGTCCAGTTTAAAAACAATTTAGGAAACAGTTTTCCTTATAAAGTCAGCTAGTATATTCTTAATCAGTGAGTGGGCTTGCTTTTGAGAAATGGCTGTGGGAGATCTAAAGGGCATATTTATTATGGGACGTTTACTTAAAATATTTGAATGACCACAATAAAAATCTGTTATTTTAGGCACTACAGGGGAGAGGAAATAGAAGGATGCCAGATTTATAGTCTGTGGTTGAAATGCTTTAAGTTCTCATGTTTAGTAAGTTTAAAATTTTTCTTTATTTTCAAACTTTTTTAACCTGCATTTGGAGGTAATGTTGCTTTTCATGTTTCTTTTCTTCTCATGTTTCGTTTAAGTTTTGCTGAGGAGAATTTAAGCTTAAGAAGTGGCCTTCTAAAGTGTCTTCTTTGCCTGTGATAAAGCAAGACTTGCACAGTAAGAAAATTTGGCAATTCTAGGATAGCAGTTCTCAAGCTTTTTGGTCAGAAGTTCTGTTGATAAAATTATTGTAGATCCCAAGGAGCTTTCACTCATATTGGTTGTAACTATCTATAGATATTTTCCATAACAGAAATTAAAACTGAGAAATGTTTGAAACACAAGACTGTACAGTTGACCCTTGAACAACATGGGGGTTATAGGCACCGACGTCCCCTGCCCAACCCCTGCAGTCACATCTGCATATAACTTTTGACTCCCCCAAAACTTAATTAACTACTAATTGCCTACTGTTACTATTTCTTACTGATAACATAGTTAACATGTATTTTGTATATTATATGTATTACTGTATCCCTACAATAAAGTAAGCTAGAGAAAGCATTAAGAAAATCATAGGAAAAAATGCATTTACAGTACTGTATTGTATCAAAAAAGATCTGTGTATAAGCAGTCCTGTATAGTTCAAACCTGTGTTGTTCAAGGGTCACCTGTACAAACATACATTTCAGTGGCGCCTGGGTGGCTCAGTCGTTAAGCGTCTGCCTTCGGCTCAGGTCATGATCCCCAGGGTCCTGAGATCGAGCCCCGCATCGGATTCCCTGCTCCGTGGGAACCCTGCTTCTCCCTCCCCCACTGCTTGTGTTCCCTCTCTTGCTATGTCTCTGTCAAATAAATAAAATCTTAACAAAACAAAACATACATTTCATTAGATGTCAGAGCAGTGATGTCACATGTCATGTAATCTTTGGAAAGTGAAAAGGCAAGTAATGTTTTAGAATTGTGGACATTATTATGGAAAATAAAATTATTACGGAAATAGTTTTGGTCTTTGTAGGTAGACCCTCCTTGAAAAGGGCGTAGAGGACCCCCACCCCCCAGGAGTCTCTGTATCACACTTTGAGAACCATCAGGCTAAGATACTCATTGCTACCAGGTTGTTTTTATAAAATAGATGTCTTGGGGTGCCTGGGTGGCTCAGTCAGTTAAATGTCTGCCTTCAGCTCAGGTCATGATCCTGGAGTCCTGGGTTCCAGCCAGGCAGCTGGCTCCCTGCTCAGCAGGGAGTCTGCTTCTCCCTCTCCTTCCCGCTTGTGGTCTCTCTCACTGTCTCTCACTCTCAAATGAATAAAATCTTTAAAAAAAATAAATAAATAAAATAGATGTCTTTCAAGACTGCAAACCACCTGTAGCTCCTTTTGCCTATTGAATGTGTTTCTGAGTTACAGAGAGGTTATATAGTGCCTATACTTAGTGGTTATTTGTAAAGTAAGTGTGTTTTCAGGGCATAAGACACATTTGAATATTCAAAATGACAATTTTGAATCTAGAATAGAACATTGCTGATTCTGCTGTTTATTAATGATGCTTATTGGAGCCAGTTGTTTGTTCCTAACCAAGTTGTATCTGGTGAGAGTTTATGTAATACCGTTAGGTATTGTACAGTTGGTCTGGTGACTTACCCTAAAGACATTCTCTTAAAAGGAATATCTGCAAAACCACAGTTCTGATACTGATATGCAGAAATATTGGTAGCTATGTTTATGAGGATCCTTAATGCTGCTCTTACTGCTAGATAACATGATTAACTTGAGGATACTAACACATGTGAAGGATTTATGTCTCTACAACCATTTCCTAGGGCAGGCTTACCAAATTCTTTCATTTGTAAATCTTGCCATTTGCTTCCCAGTATCTGAGGACGGGTGGTAGACACATCTGCAGCTGGAAAAGTAGTGCTTTGAAATGTATACATTACTTTTAAGGGGAATTATTTTGTTGAGTATCTGTGCATTCTGTGTACATGAACTATGATAAGCTAAGTGAACTTCACTTCGTTTAATCTTGACTTCAACTGTATTAAATGATATATGGCCCCATTACCCTTTTGAGTAACTACTACTACTAGCTCTCAGTAGTGGGGGGCATATATTAAGTCCAAAGGCTGTCCTAACGCCAGAGTGTGCTCTCCCCATCAGCTGTGTGTGAAGATGGTGGAAGGAAAGATATGTGAGACAAAGGGGATGGTTTGGGTTTTTTAAAAACTTGATAGTTGGAGTCAGACTTGAGAGAAAGCTTTAGTTTCTGGTACAGAGTAGAGTGGTACAACCTAAGTCAAGGATGTGTACTGTTGGGAAGGAGTAATGTAGAAAGATAACTAAGACGCCTTGGGTCACTTAATGGCTCCTTCTAAAAGATAAGCCAAAGGATATGGGAAATTTCATGAAGATAAGTGTGTACGTGAGAGATGAAAGAACATTTTCTTTACATTTGGGAGGAAAAGAACGGCAAGAAGAGATACTGTTGGGGAAGCAGACATTGATAATGCCATACCATGTATGATCCTAGCAATGTTAAGTGATAGTTGACTTTTTAAAGTTATCCATATTATAATGATGGTTGGGTTCAGTGAAAGTCACAAGGTCATACAGGTTTCTTTTTACCCTGGTGTGCTGCATGGCCTGACATTGTGGCAAGAGCAGCTCTGGGGAAGGCCACAAGTACTGATCTTTCACAGCAGAGCCAGCTAGGTCTAAATGTTGACATGGGCCCCAGCTAGCCAGCTGAAAGGGCACTCTGGTCATTGGGACTAACAACTGGTACAACGAGGTCTTGTGTTTAAGGCATCATGGAGGAATTAGGTTGGGGACAGTTTCATCTTCCATAGCTGAACATACGAATATTTGTTCAGTGGTCTGTTTAGATAATCAGTCCTTAGAAATAGTGGCAAAGAAAGCACTTAACTAGAAAATCCCTGGGGATTTACTTTTGAACCAGATTATCTGCTGTATTTCCTCATCTGTTATTCTTCGTTGGGCTAGTTGATCACCTTGGTGATTCTTAGTAATTATACTGTCCTGTAACACTGCAACAAATATGAAAAAGTACAGAAATTAAGAGATTAAAACCTTTTATTTAAAAAAGTCTCAGCCTCACATGGCATAGCTGAAAGAATACCGCACTATAGTCTGGAGATTCTGCTTCTCTTTGTAGTTGTTAACCCTCTCATTTTTTATTTTATTTTATTTTATTTTTTTAATTTTTTTTTAACTGGGAATCTTGCTGTCTAACTTTTGAAATTGTTGAGGATAAAGTGAGATGATAGTTATTTAAAAATAAGTAATACACAAAGGGGGAAGAGCCCTAAAAGTGGCCTATTAACTTTAAATCTATACATTTCTAGATTTTAAAAGTTTTCTATCACCTTGTAAGGTCTCGTGGTCATTGATGTTGGAGCCGGAATTCTAATTTCTGTTTCTGTTCCCAGCATTTCTTTTCTGGGTTATCTTTGCTCTTTTAAAAAAATAGAATGGGTCAGGAGCTGGTGGGTAAAATGAACAAAAAACAGGTTGTTCTTGTAGGGCCTCTTTTCTGTATTAGTCATCAAAGCCAGGGCCATTAGTGTGTCTTGGGCAGTGTTGTTGACCCAATGTGTACATTGCCTTAGAAGTAAATACGGACATTGCTATGTTCCCAGCTGGTATGTTTTTGTTTGGGGGCATCATTAATACAAAAGTTCAGTTACTGAGTGGGGTAGAATCTGTCCTAGCTGGCCTAGTACATATGTATAGGATGACCTTTTGATAGGAGGAAAATGGGTCGTGTGCAGGTTCCTTTTATATTACCATGTGATACATCATAAAGAATCGTGGGCTCCTGATAGGAGTGAGCTAATAGTGGAAAGACATTCTCAGAACTGTTAAATTCTTGAAGTTGCTAGTTCTTCAACTAACAGATTGCCAAGGCAAGAAAAGGGTTGGGTAGTTGTAAACATCCAGAGAACTCGGGAATGGTATAAGCTGACTTAGTGAAGATGTTTTATAAGTTTGTAAAGCACCTTTAAAAAAAAAAAAAGGATGAGTTGATTGTCTGATTCCAGAGTCTTTGCGGGGTATTTTAATTGAAAAGTGAGACACCATATGGAATACCCTAAGTTGGCAACATGCACAAATGATAATTTAGGAAAAGCTGAACATAATCAAGGACAAGATAAAATTTGTTAGAGATTCTTCTTGTTCGTTGTTGCCTGAACCACAAGAAAATGGGTTTGTCTTGTTGCTTGTTTGGTAGCTGAGATACAGAGAAGTGCATGAGAAATGAGTTGTAAGAGCTCATGTTCCTCTGAGCTGTACACAAGCAGACAAGAGAAAGGGTATATGGTAAACACCTCTTAAAAAAATAGGTTTGACTAAAATTAAAAAAAAAAATAAAAGAATTTGCCTGTGTGCTCCTGAAGTGTTGTGAGTACACATAACAAAAACAATTCAGAAAGATTGTTTTGTGCCGTCATTTCTATTCATTCATTCGTACATGTTCAAACTCTGAAATTTTTTCCTAGTCTAAAATTAAGGTTGTCCCTACATGAAGATTTGCTTCACTTTTTATGGAATGGACTCTTCTGAAATATTAGCTGGTTTTTTTTTTTTTTTTTAAGATTTTATTTGTCAGAGGGAGCGAGCACACAAGCAAGGGGAGCGGCAGAGGGAGAAACAGATTCCCCACTGAGCAGGGAGCCCATTGGGGGACTCCATCCCAGGACCCTGGGATCATGACCTGAATGAACCAAAGGCAGACGCTTAACCGACTGAGCCACCCAGGCACCCCAGTATTAGCTGCTTTAAATGCAAATACATAGACCTGTTTTCTTAATGATTTGTTATTGAAATTTCACAGCAAATTTTCATTCGTAAATGTTTATTGAAACAGCAACAATAAACCTATAAAATAATTTTAAGACACCTTTTTTCCATTAAAAGTCTTGAAGAAGATACAAAACACTTTAGTGTCAACTTTATTCTTTTTTTTTTTTTTTTAAATGAGAGAGAGAGAGCACGCACATGAGAGGGGGAACTTTATTCTTTAAAGAAAGGAAACTAGGCCCCCTGTTTATAACATTTCTCAAATAGGGTTTTTCATTTGTTTGGTGGTGTTAGTTGATTGGCTTTAATTCAAGGCTTAGACATCTAGAGCTTAAGCCATGTGCTTTGATCTAATGCTTGCCACTGTGTTGCTAAGGCTATTAATTGCTTATTTTAGGCTTGTTAGTTGAGAAACAGGTAATTTTGAAGAACTCAGACTGGCACCTGCATATTGAAGAATTGACTTTTTGCAACATGTTGAAAGTTGTGCCCATTAAATGTGCTGTCTGTGTGTTGTATGACACTTACAAGACAGATGAGGCAATGTAAATCTGTGGAAGGTGATGGATTTCTTACTGATCTGCAGTATCTATCCCATCTCATGATAAAGGTTCACTTCTTCCTGGGAATGTTCCATAGGCAGTGGAAAGCATTCTTGCTAGCCCTCCTGCCCTTTTATCTTCCCTTAAGAACAACGAGTCCTTTCCAGAACAAGGATGGTGAGGCTGAGGCTTCTGGCATTCTCGGGGAGTTGTCTAATGAAACTGCAGACTGGGTTAGCCTGGATTTTTCACCCTGGTACCCCAGGCCCGAGTCTCTCAGACAGGCGTGCGCATGCACACACGCACGTGCACACACATCTGGGCTCTTTAAAGGCAGGAGACTCATTTGAGGTTACCTTCCATAACAGGAGTCCAGAGAGAGTCCAGATAGATCTGGGTTAAAAATCGCAGCTCAGCTACTTAATTGTTAGCCTTAGACAAGTTTCTTTTTCTTTTCTTTTCTTTTTTCTTTTTTTTTTTTTTTTTAAGATTTTATTTATTTGACAGAGAGAGACAGTGAGAGAGGGAACACAAGCAGGGGGAGTGGGAGAGGGAGAAGCAGGCTTCCCGCTGAGTAGGGACCCTGATGCGGAGCTCCATCCCAGGACCCTGGGATCATGACCTGAGCCGAAGGCAGATGCTTAATGACTTGAGTCACCCAGGCGCCCCGACAAGTTTCTTTATCTTGCAGCTCCTCAGTCTTCTTACTTTGTAAAGTGAGGATAGTCCATCCCTCCTGGAGAGGCACTGTGCTGTGTTCCCTGCATGCTGGCCCGTCCTGTGATGGCCGTGCGAGGGCTCTGCCTCTGCCACTCCAGGCAGTTCGCGGGGTCTTGTCCAGAGGAGCTGGCACGGCCTCACTGGAGCAGAGTGTGCCATTCTCGTGCGGATCGGACATTCCCGTTCTTCCACGTGCAGTCACAACACAAGCCTAGGAACAAGAAGGGGACAGGTGGCAGGACAGGCGACACCAGTTCCGACAGGGTGGCACTTGGGGGGTTGTGTTCACACTGGTGGGCCTTCTAGTTTTCTTTACCTTCCTCTTCCAAAGTGGTTGGCTTTGCCTTTTGAACCAGTAAGTATAATGCACTTTGTTCAGAAACACTGTGCACCTTTTAAAAAATTTTTTAGGTGTGGGGCACCTGGCTGGCTCAGTCAGAAGAGTGTGCGACTCTTGATCCCAGGGCTCTGAGTTCGAGCCCCACATTAGGTGTAGAGATTACTTTAAAATCTTAAAAAAAAACTTGGTTAGGTTTATTTCCTACCTCATCCCCGAACCCTGATTTTAGAAGTTCTGTGGGACTTGTTGGGGGTGGGGGGGAAGTTGAAAAAGCTGCTGTAGTCATTTAAGTAATAAATGCTTGTCTGTTGTGGAGGGTTTTTTTGTGGGAGGGTGCAAGTAATGCCTGAGGAGTTAGGTTGTTAACTTTGTGACATATATGACATAAAACAGCAATATTTTTGACACAACACAGATGCTTTTAGCAGACACCCTGTATTTCTTGCTTATTTGCTTATTATCAGATCCCAAGTGGCCTTGGGTCCTTTTCATTTATGAGGTTGTGGCCTGGTAGGCTATTGGAGAACAGCACTCAGCTTCACCATTCTAGTCCAGTATCCATTTTCCTAGAAGCAAGTAAGAACAGTCCCATCGCTTTGCACATGTGCTGCATATTAAGAATTATAGCTGAATTTTACCTTCTGTACATGTAGATTTTTTTTCCCTGTAGATAACTGGACTATGGTGCATGTGCTGAAGAAGAATTCTGACAGTGTATTTGTGGAAGTGTTAGGGAATGATCACTAGGGGCAGAACCACACAGACACCTCACCTGTTGTCCTTGGTATGCCCAGAGCCTTGGCAGGCCGCTCTTGTTTGGGAGTACTCCGTCCTGGACAAGCATGATGTCTGGCTGGTTGTAAGCTTCTTTATGGCCCCCCCACCCCTCCCCCCCCCCCCCAACACACACACTCAAGATACAAGTAACTTTTTGATGGAGGCTACACTTGTGGTGAGCCTAGCATATAGAGCTGTTCAATCACCTGAAGGTAATATAACACTGTATGTCAACTTTATACTCAAATTAAAAAATTAAAACAAGCCATTTCCTTCTCTCTCTGATCATCACTAGCTCTCTTTTCTGCTCTTAGTGCCTGCTATTCACTGAACCAGACATCACTTCTAATGTCCATGGTTTCTGATTCTCTTCTCTGACTTCTTTTACCTAGCATCCCTCTCCTGTCTCAGAAGAAAAGTGTCCGCATTCCTTTTCCAGGACTGTTTTTTGTTTTTAAGATTTTATTTATTTATTTGACAGAAAGAGACACAGCGAGAGAGGGAACACAAGCAGGGGGAGAAGGAGAAGCAGGAAGCCTGATGCGGGACTCGATCCCAGGACCCTGGGATCATGACCTGAGCCGAAGGCAGACGCTTAACGACTGAACCACCCAGGCGCCCCATCCAGGACTGTTCTTGATTGTACTTTCTCTCCTTTGCCCACCTTCATCCTTTTCCGCCTTTTGCGGCGTACAACATGATTTAAGTCTCCTTTTCCTATAGAAATCTCAAACCTGGCGTGCTGCTTTCGATAATGGCCAGAGCCATCCTCTACCTCAGCACCACGATTCTCAGAGAAGGGTTCCTGTTTTCCATCTCTGTACTAGTCCTCCTGCAGGCTGTAATCCATCAAGTCTTTGCAGCTCTTGATTCCATGTGGCCTGCTGTCCTGGAAGTCAGCATTGACATCCTCCCAATCACCAAAGCTTGGACCCTCTTGTCTGTTCTCATTTTACTTGGTCTTTCTCTGCTGTGGTCGCCTATTTATTCATCCAGTAGATAATTTTATTGAGTACCTGCCACCGTGCTGAATGACATTGTGACAAGAATGATTAAGATGTGATCTTGCCACTGAGGAGTTTACAGTTGATTGGCAATTTCAGTACAGCATTGTGAGTGACAGAACTTTGTAGGGTGTTCTAGAGTGAGACAGACCCCTCTAACTCAGATTGGGTGGGCCTGTTGATTAGGATGGCAGTTACCTTTGATTCTGTGACCGTTGAAGGTTTTCTTAGGCTGGTGTCCAGGTGTCCGTTATTGTTTTTGCATGTCACAGTGCTCTGGAATAAAGTGCACATACTGGCTTAACTGAAATTCTCAAAGTGTAGTTTTTCATAAAGTTTTTATGGCTTTTTCACAGTATTAACTCTGGTCGAGTTACTCATTTTGACACCTGAGTGTTGTTTAGTGTATGGCATTTTATTTAATGGATTTAAACTGCTCTGTAGTCCCTTTAGACGGCTGAATTGCTGATTTGCCCCCATGAGTGTGAAATGTTTGGTAGTGGTGATTATCTTCCTTGTAAGTATCTAACACATTCATACTTACTCTTTGGCGGAGTAGCTGCCGCCTTGCTTTCAGAACCTGTCAGAAGAGAAGGTTACCTTTCATGTGTGTGTTTGGGGACGTGGTGGCTTAGAGTAAGTACATTCCTCCCTTTCCCTAGGGTACTTGACGTCTGTGTTTGCACCTCTTGCCCAGTGACAAGAGACTGTGGTCCACGCTGAGGTGTACCTGTGACTGGGTTTCACGTGTGCCACGCCATGACCAAGGCCTGTGTTGTTGGAGGCTGATAGGAAGCTTGATATGAGATTGCATCTTTGTTGATCTGTTTTCAGGCAAAGCCACACTAGCACCAAAGAAGTACTGAAACAGAGCAAACCCAGTGCCTTCCATGCTCAGGCTCACGTTGGTGAGCTCGTGGGAGTGAGCCATCTGTCTCCTCCTCATCCACCCCACACCTGCTCTCATGAGCTCCAGGAACATGGGGGTTAACTTAGGGGTTCAGCATGTCATGTATCTAGCGGCTGTTCTGTTTTTCCAAATTTGTTGGTTTGTCATTCCCCCCCCTGCAGTGTTCCACCACTGGCCTTCCCACTGATGAGCCAGACCTAGGGTGTCTGGTTATGTTTTCTGGCCCAGTTCTCCATCCTGGGGAATGAGAGGGAGCTGTAGGGGTGTGAAGGTGATGGTTACATTGAGACAGCCAGTCATTCACCCCATTAATGACCCATCTGAGTATTTGTTTCCTACCTTGTTTTTGGAGACTTTATTCTATTATAAATGGCAGTCTGGATGGGAATGTCTTTGAAAATGAATATATTATAGAAATAACACATAAGCTCTTTCTCCCTTTCCCATTTGGGTTTGAATGCTCATGTATTGTGCAGAGTGTTTGGCAGCACTTAGAATTTGTAAACAATAGTGTTAAGAGCCGGTGTCAGTTGGAGATTGGCGGAGACGGAATGGTTGATGGCACAATGAATGTATCACTTGTCTGAGGTTTTTTTTATAGTGACTCTCAGTCTTTCACCCCTTGGGAGCTAGTATGAACCACAGTTACCTTTTATTGCTCTATATGTGTTGTCCATGCCAATCACAGAGCTGCAGGGGAGCCGAGCAAGTTGGAATAATTAAATTGAGAAGTGAATGTCACACTTCTAATTTCATTCTCCTTTCAAGGGTTTACCAGTGTCCATTTAATAAAATGAGATTAACCCTCTGCAGCAGGAGTATTTGAAAGCTGTCAGTCAGTATAATCTTGACAGCTCAAAAGAAGTAGTGTTGTCAGCACTCTTAGAAACAGTGTCATGTTTTATGGGCTGAAGGAGTTTTTTTACTGCGAAGGGATGTGTATGTTTGAGCACATGTGTATGTGTCATTAAAGGTAGACATGTATACAGGAGGTGGATTTGAAAGAGGAAAAGTTTTACGGACTTATCCATACTGCACAGAAACAATCATGTAGAAATAACAAGTAATTTAATTTCGAGTTGCTAAATACTAGTAATAAAACACCTAAGAAATTATAAAACCAAAATTAAAAAAAGAGAAATAATTTATAAAGCGAAGAATGATGTGTCTTTTCTTGAATGTTCTAGAAAACCTCGGATCAATTCTCAGCTGGTGGCACAACAAGTGGCACAACAGTATGCCACCCCACCACCCCCTAAAAAGGAGAAGAAGGAGAAAGTGGAAAAGCAAGACAAAGAGAAACCTGAGAAAGATAAGGAAATTAGTCCTAGTGTCACCAAGAAAAATACCAACAAGAAAACAAAGTAAGTTCCCATTCCCAGCTAACTCAGCACAGTAGATATTATTTTGCAGGTGAATCTAAGCTGTTGCCTTTTTGTGTCCCCACCTTAGACCAAAGTCTGATATCCTGAAAGATCCTCCGAGCGAAGCAAACAGTATACAGTCTGCAAATGCTACAACAAAGACCAGTGAAACGAATCACACCTCAAGGTATTTGGAACTAGAATGAAATACAGCATTGATGCTCTGATTTACTTGGTCCTAGTCAAGGACCCCAGGGCGGTTTTGTGCCTCTGGGTTTGCAGGCTGAGAACGGTGTCGGGGGGCGTGAGCTGGGTATGGGCTGTCAACTTTGAAGACACACGTGTGTGTATATGTGGGCTGTTTCTGTATCACTGTGGCTACAACATGAGAAAGATAAACTGATGATAGTTTTGCATTGGTCCAAAGCTTTGTTTAATGGTGGTTTCTGTTGCTAAAGTAGTAAGCTTTGGTATGTGTGGTGGCAATTTATGAAGTCTCGTGTGTATTGATGAAGAAGTCGCTTTGAATCCATAGCTTATTTAATTGGCTGTTCCCCGGGGTGTTGCTTTCAGGCCCCGGCTGAAAAACGTGGACAGGAGCACCGCACAGCAGTTGGCAGTGACTGTGGGCAACGTCACCGTCATTATCACAGACTTTAAGGAAAAGACTCGCTCCTCCTCGACATCCTCATCCACAGTGACCTCCAGTGCAGGGTCAGAACAGCAGAACCAGAGCAGCTCGGGGTCGGAGAGCACAGACAAGGGCTCCTCCCGTTCCTCCACGCCAAAGGGCGACATGTCAGCAGTAAATGATGAATCTTTCTGAAATTGCACATGGAATTGTGAAAACTATGAATCAGGGTATGAAATTCAAATCCTCCACCTGCCCATGCTGCTTGCACCCCCTGGAGAATCTTCTGTGGACATCGGCCTCTTAGTGAAGCTGCCAGGATAATTTCTGCTTGCCATGGGCATCTGGCCACCAAGGAATTTCGCACCCTGACGATTACTCTTGACACTTTTATGTATTCCATTGTTTTATATGATTTTCCTAACAATCATTTATAATTGGATGTGCTCCTGAATCTACTTTTTATAAAAAAAAAAAAAATCTGCTGTGCACAATTTTCCATGTACATTACAACTGGTTTTTGTTTTTGTTTTGTTGGGGGGAGGGTTGGGAGGGGGAGGGAACTTTTATTTATTGTGTTCACAAACTCCATCCTTTCAGCATATCCTTTTAAGTTTAGTTCTTTCTTCCAGTTATACTATGTACTATCAGTTTTGATATAACTATATATATATAAATATAAAATTATATATAAAGGGTTATTTGAAACCAATCCATGGCAACGCTGGTGCTTGATACACTGTGAAGTGAATACAACATTGAACAGTTAACAGATCTGGGACAGTCCCTTCTATGAAAGTGCTGAAATTAAATTAAAGTCAGTCTTACATGAAGTCTGTTCCAACCCATGTGGGAACTTGACTCTCTTCATCTGTCTAAAGAGTACTGGACGATAGAAAAAAATATATTTTTTAAACAATGTGATCTCAAATTTAAAGACTGCTCCAGATAGCCTGCATTTGCAATGGAATAACTGACAAATCACACATGGTTTAGTTGGGAGGGCTTTGATCGTTCAAAAGTAACTAAACTAGCTCCAGAATGCCAAGTATTCGTGTAAGTTCCGGTTACATGTTAACATTGCTGTTCTTACATAAGCACTCATGAAAATATGGTATTCTGTAACTCGAATTCCATCCATTTTCCAGACCTCTACTCATGACTGAGGTAAATATAAATTGTCTCTTAGTTTTAGGATTAAAACCGTCTAAACTGTGTTTTTGGTCCATAAAAGAAGCAACTCCCTATTTCCACTTTGCACGTGACATTGCAGTTGTGGTTTTCGTAATTGAAATTGGTTTGCCTCGTGTCCCCTCCTTTTCCTTACCCTACCAATTTAGTTATGAGAATTCTTTCTCTTTCTTAAAATCTCTTGTTTGCTTTACTGAACAAAGGTTATCAACTGCACATCCAGTCCCGACATGGAGCTTTTCAGTGTTTGGAGACATTTCTCAATTCCCGCTGTGGGAAGGAACTCAAGTGGTGAATGGTTTAAGCACTAGCAGCCAGAATTGCAGGGAAAGCTCATACTTCCTGCGAGCCTGTGATTCTTTCTTTCTCATCATAAAGATAGCTTGAGCAAATTCTTTCAAGGTTTCTTTTCACTCATTTTTTACTGTCTTGCGAAAACAAACAAAAAACAAAGACCACTAATAGGGATTCTACCCCCTCCTTATTTTTCAAATGTTTTGTTTTGCTTTGTTTGGATTTAGGGTCTCTCTTCTGTTTGACTCTTAGATTCATATCCACACGGTTCATAGGCTTCAGAGTCATTTCAAGCATGGGAACTTGGTGTTAACCTTCCTTTAACATACTGAAGGATTCACGGGAGGGCAGCCAATTTGTGATGAAACGCCACGTTTTGGTGTGAAAAACCTGGTTTGCTTAAGAACAGAAGTACCTGTCTGTGGAGGCAACGAGTAAAAAAGAAACAATTAACAGCTTGATTTGAGTAGCCAACAGGAAAGGTTCCTTTCACATTTACATTAAAACTATTCTGTAGTCACTAATGCACCATAATTCAAATTCTGTTCTCAAAGGTATAGACGATAAAGCAGTGCCATTTGTTGCTGTGGTCCTATTCTCAAATGCACGGACAATTGTTCCCCTCTTTTTAAAATAATGCTTGTATCTGGGATGCAAGCTATGCTATCTTTTTAAATACATTTTTAAAGTATTTATTAATGAACCAAAGGAAATCAGATGCTTTCTGTAAGCATCAGAATATATAATACATAGTGATTTGACTATGAATTTTAAATCCACATTTTAATATTAGTGGGATATTGCAAAGACATTCCTTCTAAAGTTTTAATATTCCTTTTATTAAGGGTCTCAGGGAGGGTAAATTAGTCAGCCATATTTATTTTCCAGAGCTGTAAGGAATTGCTACGTTTTTTAATTAACTTTTTAAAAAAATTTAAATGCCACCAAACTCATGTGGGTTGCACTGCTTTTTGAACCAGTAAGTGTTGGTATGCACTTTGTTCAGAAACACTGTGTACGTGTTCAAAATTAGTTTCATGTAAAGTGATTGGACCCCTAGATTAGTGGAAAAAGCTGATTAACCAGCTACTCATAGGCTGCTAATTAATTCATTGCCAATGTCTTGGTTTTTCAGTTTTGCCTCCGTGATAAATCAGTACATGAAAGAATGGGGAGGGGTGAAGGAAGGGAGGATTGCTTTAGAACAGGTGAGGTGAGATTGGCATTTGGCTAGAACTGCAGCTGACAGTGGGACTTGTCAACGATGTTACCGCTCCAGTCCTCTAGCTGCTGTTGTGTCTTCTGTTGAGGTAGTGAGGTGGTAGGCACCTTAAACTTTTAGTTTCCCAAATTGATGACATCCCTCAGGCATGTATTCTGGAAATGGAATTCCTGTAACTTCTTGCATTTGCAGTTTGCCCTACAATTAGTAGGCAGCGCGTAAAAACACTAGTGTAGATTATAAAGATATATATTAAAAGAGGACCAGAAATACTTGGTATTCAGTGGCACAGTAAGCAGGTTATAAAAACAAAACAAACAAAAAAAACAAAAGCACAGTGTTACGCTTGCAAGTTTCCATTTGTTTTAATACCACACTATCTTTCACACTCTTGCGTGCGTGCACGCGCGCGCACACACACACACACACAGAGCTTACCTGACTTGCTCTGCTTGAGTCATGCAGTTTTTAAAAAAGGTAAAGACGTCTTGACACCCACAAAATATTTTAATCAAAACCTTTCAGTTTCAATCTGGATCTTTAAAAACATTGGCAGAAGCTTCTGTGAGTTTAGTTCCACTAAGATGTTCCACCTGCCTTATCAAGACCATTCTCAGTCTACTTTTTTAAGCTACCGTATCTTAAATTATTGAAAATTTATTAATTGCTGAATATATAATAACCTTTGCTTGTATGTAACCGAAAATGGTTTAAGAGCCAACATTTAGAGTATGACAATGGAGCTGAACAGTTTTTAATGCGCAAGCAGTTCTGTTCTTGTGTATGACTTGTAACCTTAATTTACTGTGTAAAGATGGTTACATTATTTCCTTAGCTTTGTTTGTTGGAGACAAATAGAGAATGCTTGTTAAGTATGTCCAAACATAATCTTATCTTGTGAATTTTTGTTAATGTATTATACGAGCTATATTTTTCATTTGCCCAGAAAGACAGCTTGTATAACGCTTTTGGAAGTTTCTGCTCTGTAACGTCTTTAGAGCTGACAGTCTGTTAGGTTTGTTTTTTTCTTCATGCTAAAGTGTCAGTTGGTGGTTTTGTGAACTGGTCAGAAATTCACAGGTCTTAAATGTTTTGGGAAAATTTATATTGGACACTGCTCTTTGTCTAGCAAATAAAAGATGTTAATATATTCCTGTTACTGGCATGTGCACGACTATGTTATTAGAAGCCACTTTATCATTTTCCTGCTTTAAATAGAAATGTCTATTTATGAATTCTGCTTGTAGTTTTTTCACAAATAAAATAGTAAAATTTACACGGAAATCTTTATTTTCTTGTGTATAGATTTTAGCCCTTAGGAAAATGGTTACTTACTGTACTCGGATTTTTAGCTTGTGGGATATTTACAGTGGGAGCAGGAGGCTAAGGAGGACTCGAGTTGTTTATCAGAAGTGCAATTTGATTTGGGTGTCTCGGGACATGTGTCTAAGCTGCAGCAGCAAGCACGATTGAATGAAAGAATGTCCAGATTGGGGAAGAAAACCAACTAATGTGTGTAAGCTCTTCTTTTGAGATCGGTTGCAGTGATCTAAAGGAGATGACGGCTGATGGTTCAGTGGATGACTGAAAACCCTCAGAAGACACCCCGTTTCTGGTCACATGCAGTTAGGTACACTGTGACTCGGATGTCAGCGAAATGCAGCATCAGGCCTAAAAGCCACACACACAGCTGGGGGACTGCTGCCCAGAGGCCACGACAGTCGCAGTAGCCTTCCAAAGAATATGGAAACCACTTGAAACACTTCAAGATCCACCCCCTGATTACTCCTCTTTGTCCCGAGTTTGCACTTGAACTAGTACTGAAAGGAAGACCGTGTAAAATGGTGCAGGACGCCAAATTGGAAAATGGGCCTGTCCTGGTAAGAGGAAACAGCAAACTACATTCTCCTTTGTCCCTTTTCCAGTACCGAGTCCTAACCCGCGTCTGACTCCTCAGAAGTCTCAGGAAGGATCTGGAAGGGTGGAAGGGCGGGGATCAGATGACATCTCATGTTTCCCAGGGGCCAGTGTGGGTACAGATGGGCGATGGGCTGTACCCCTCACCCCTCAGCTTTCTTTGGTACCTAAGGAGTCCTGTAGGAGGGTCCCCACTGCTGGTGGTACTGGCGCCACCCTTTTGGGGAGGATGGAAGCTGCCCCCCACCCCAGATAGAGGCATACGTAGAGCAAGAGGTTGGCCCTTTGAGTGAAAGGGCAAGGATGTCTGTTAGGGAAAGAGTATGGATCCTTTCTAGTCATGAGGACAAGAGGGGAGGCAAAGGCTCCTTCCCTCTTGCTCTCGGCTAAACCCCAGCGTTGACAGGTCCAGACCCTCCACTGAGGAACGCCTGGCTAGGATGTGACATCAACATGGTAAGACACTGGCTAAATTGGTCTTGGTCAAGGATAGGGTGATCTCTGAAGCTAGGAAGTGCCCAGGCTTCTGCTCTGCTTTCAGAGTCCTGTGACATGGCAACCAGCCACCCCTGCGTGGGGCAGCGAAGGGAAGATGAGGGGTGTCAGGGAGGCCCTTGGTCTGTCTCGTCCCTGATCTCCCAGCGGTTCCGAAGAGTTACTCTGAAACCTTAAAGTCACAGCAAGGGGAGATTCAGAACCACCTTTGTATTGGAATTAAAAACTTGATCAGGGTCCTGTCAAAGAAGCCAGGGTCTAACCTGGCCACCCCTCATGGTGTGGGGAAGGCACAGCCTTCTCCCCAGCAGTCCGGGCTCTGTTACAGGCAATTGAAATGGACCCCTGAAGACTGCAGGGAAGGCTCTGATGTTTCTAGAAAAGGTCGTGGGACATGTCTGGAAAGATGAAGGCAGGGCTCAGGTCAGGGCAGACCCGAGAGTGAAAGTTGATAATCTAGGAGTTCTGTTCTGCCTGGTAAACCTGCCTTCTCTCCAGGCATTCATCACAAAGCTGCGACTGGGGGCTCCCTGTGGGGCTTCTGGTGACTAGGTATTTTCTGTAGTGCCAATTACACGGCTATGCTAAAACACAGCTAAGGCGGGGAGGAGCGTGTGGATTCAGACTGAAATTGGCCCACTCCTGCAGGTGCTTTTGACCTAGACCTGGCATACAGGAGACAGCCCCCACACCTGTCATGTGCCAGACACCATGCATCAGTCACAGGACTCCTTTTTTTTTTTTTTTTTTTTCCAGCTGAATTCAGACTCCGAAACCTCAGCACAGCTCTGCGGGCTTCATGACCCCATGTTCCTGTGTGGTAAAACTCACTTGCCATTCCTGCCCTGGACCAAGCCCACCCAAAGCAGTTGGAGAACCCTACAAGGCTGATTTTAATCAACACCTCAATTGTGGGGCACTCCCTGGGGCCACTGGAATTCCAAACGGAAGGCCAGCTGAAAGGCTTGGAGGGGTGAGGAAAGGGGAAAACTAAATACCCAACGCCAGCTCTTCAAAAGGCTCAGCTTTCCTGTTCGAAATGGGAGTGGAGAAGGCCGGTGCTCAGCACTGTAGCTTTAAGTGCCAGACCCCGAGGCCTGCTGGCAGTGACGGGCGTCGCCGTGGAGGTCTGCCATGTAGGCCAGACGGGGACCGCCCAGGCTGTCACACCGGTTCTGCCAACCCCAGGGACTCTCAAATAACAGGGCAAAACACCAAACGGATGTGATTCCTGGAAGCAGCAAGATACACCCTTGGAGTCAGAACTGTAGAAGGCTCCCACCTCTACCTGCTTGGGTGACCTTGGGCACGTCAGCCGCCTTAGGCTCATTTTTCTCATCTCTGAAACAAACCCTCCTCCTCTGCCGTGTTCTCTGCTCCCAGGGGCAAAGGGCCAGTGCCCTTGGGGTGGTCTCTGTCATGGTTTTAATACTGATAAGGAACAACCTTCTTTTCAGAACATTCGCTCGGATGCTTCACTGATGTCAACACTGGGAATGAGTGAGAAAGCTTTGTTCTTTTGTATTGTTTTTTTCTTTTTATATTATATATACATATACATACATATGTGTGTGTATAATATATATGTGTGTGTGTGTGTGTGTGTGTGTGTATCTGTTGCCTCCTGGCCCAGAGCAGGTGGTTTGCAAGCCACATGTAAATCGATCCAGTGGTATTTTTCACAGCTCCTTGGTGTTTCTTACCTACAGACAGTGTTACAATGCATATGGCTTTCCTTCATTGAAAGTTTGATTTTTTTTTTTAAATGATGTCCCCTGCCCTGTTACTACCAAAAAAAGAAAAAGGTTCCAGTCAGTTGGAGAGTTTGAGCCCTGCAGGGTGCCTGGCATCACCACACGGCAGGAGCTTAGTAAGGGTTAGTTGTGGGTCGCACACGTGTACCATACCTGCTTCCGTATATGTGCGTACATACGTGTGTATATGTGCACACGCATACTGATGGAGAAGGGGTTTTTCACCCAGCCATAAATGTCACAAGCTCCTGGCACAGAGGCCACAAACCACTAGATCAGCCACAAATACACTGGTGGGGAGTGAATTGTAGACGAGACCCGTTTTTCCAGCCTGAGTGATTCAGCCATCACAGAAGCCCCAGAAGCAGGAGAGCTCCGTGTATGGGAGCAAGGCAGATACAGAAATTGTATTCATTGCCTCTTCACATGTCAAGGAATTTGTACCCGTTTGGAGAAGTCTCCAGTAGAGTCATCTCATTGGCTGGAATTATAACAATCTGCCAGAGTGGAAAATGTGTGAATGTGAGGCGTTCCCAAGAGGCCAGACCCCCTAATAAATTATACTGTAACGTTCCAAGCGACTCCCGCGTGCAGAGATCATCCTGACGATGCAGACGAAGGCAGCAAACAAATAGGCTAATAGGAGGGAGCATTGCAAGCACCTCCATTCATCTGGGAGCAATCAGCAGCCGCTGGTGGACAGATGGGCCAGCTCACTGGTGTGGCTGGCAAGAGTGGGGACCACGCTGGTGGCCGCTGAGCAGAGGCGGGGCGCCGACAACTGGCTGGGCTCACTACTCTTCTGTAGAAGCCCCTAAATCCCTAGCGAGAGCTTATGCCTCAGTAGCACTGAGTGAACTGGGAATGGTGGGTCCTGGGAACAACAGTTGCCTGGGACCCTTTTTTATGTTCCCAGCTCGATGACAAGTCCTCATTTCATCCTGACTCTAAATCCATTCTACTCTGCGTGGAGGGGCATCACCTCAGTGAAATTTATTTAAGCAGCAAGAACAGCACACTTTCTCGGTACTGATTTTAGTACCTGACTAGCTCACTTAATCCTCATAGAAACACGATGGAATAGAGTCAGGGCGGGCAAATTACGGCCCGTGGGCCAAATCCTTCCCCACTGCCTGTTTCTGTACAGCCCACGAGCTAAGGATGGATTTTACGTTTTAAAATGGTTGAAAAAAAATGTTAAAGAATCATATTTGTGATGTGAAAATTACATGAAACTCAAATTTCCGTGTCTATCAATAAAGTTTTATTGGAACACAGCCTCGCCCATTCGTTCATGTATTGTCTGTGGCTGCTTTCCGGCTATGAAGGCAGAGTGGAGTTGCTGCAGTGGAGACCGTTTGGACCCCAGAGCCTACAATATTTATTACCTGGCCCCTTAGAGAAAAAAATGTACTGCTCCCTGGAATACACTCCCATCTGTCACATTCTATGAGGTAAGCGCTGACGTCGCCCTTGGAGTCCAGAAGGGTTCCTGGCAGAGTGGGCTGGATAAATGTTGTGGAATGAAGGCATCGCTGCCTGCTTTACAAATGAGGGAACTGGAGTGCAGAGATTTTAAGGAATTTGCCCAAGGCCCCCCAGCTAGTAAGTGGAGGAATTGGGATTTGAACAAAGGCTGTCTAATCCGGAGTCCTGGCTTTTGGGCAGCTTCCTCCAAAGTATGTTCCTTGAACAGAAGTTAGGCCGGATGCCTAGCTGCGGCCAAATAAATTTGGTTGAAATCCTGTTTAACATAAGAAGTCCTCTTGGAGTTTCACGGTGATCATTAGCATATCAAAGGCTCTGAGAAGTCCTGCAGGAAAGAAACCCATTTCACTTTCTTTAATATGGTGTTTTTAAAACTTACTCCACCAACTAATATAACTCTGGGGGGAGCATTTGTGAAAAGACTTGTAGTTAAGACTTACTGGGTTACAAAGGTGGCCTGTGGCGGTGAGAAAAATTATTGAGCCTCTCTGAACCTGTTTTATTTTTTCTCTGTAGAATGGTGACAGGGGCATGAAGGTTTAGTGAGCTGCTCAGTTCCTGGGTCCTGGTAGATAACTACAAAATGTCAGTTTCCTGCTGGCAAGGTAACTCGGGTGTCCTGCACACTTGCCATTTCCTACCTTGGAGGCTACACGTGGAACCACAGTTGCTTTCCAGAGGGAAAGTGCCTATTAGTTACGAGGATCCGACCACTCAGGGCTATAAGGCAGAACCCCCAGCGCCGGAGAGGGAAGGTCTGCCATCCTAACGGGGAACAGGAGAGTGCCCCGTGTGCGTGGCCAGCAGCGTGGTCCCTTTCTGCGGACGTCTAACGGTGCGCTCGGTGAGCTCGGCAATCCGCTCTCATCTTAGTCACCCTCCTGCTTAAGTGAGTCCGTCTTGACTCCCTGGACGCCGGAGTCTTTCCTCCTGACATCAGGTGAGGCACTGGCCGCATCTTGACGTGACCATGCCCTTCAGTGCCTGCGGAAGTCCCTGCCGCCCGCAAGCCAGACATCTGAAGAGTTTGCTTAATCAACGGCGCGGAGGAGGGGGGTCGGGGCTCTGGCCGGTGGGGGTCAGGGGGTGCTGCTGCCCCCAGGGCCCAGCCGCCCTTCCCTCACCAGGCAGGGGATGGGGTGAGGGCCGGGGAGGCGAGGGGGCAGGCTACCAGCCGGGCAGGAGCGGCTGGGCCACAGTGTCGTTACCGAAACACAGAAGAATGAAACCCAAGGCCTGGAAGACCTGTCGTGTGCCCGCCCTTGTACCCTCCTTTCTGCCCGCCGTCGTGTCCCCTGCAAAGCGGGAGGGGCCCTGCGGCCTAGTCGGGGCAGGGGCAGGAGGAGGGGTGGGGGTCTGACCGAGCGGGGTTCCCGGCCCTGCAGTGGGCAGTCGGAGCCAGAGGCCCTCTCCCTCCCTGGAGGTCCTCCCCACATGGAAGATTCTGGCTTCGCCTTCCCAGCTCTCTTGGAGAACAGGCCCTTCCGGTGCAGGGCCAGGGGTGCAGATGGGGCGTGCATCCCAAGAGTCAGCAGGCCCCGTGCTGGGAGCCCAGATGAAGGCCAGCCCTCCTCCCCTCCCCCTGACCCTTGCCTTTTTTTTTTTTTTTTAAGATTTTTATTTATTTATTTGAGAGAGAGAGAGATTGAATGAGTGGGAGGAGGGGCAGAGGGAGAAGCAGACTCCCGGCAGAGCAGGGAGCCTGATGTGGGGCTCGATCCCAGGACCCCCAGGATCATGACCTGAGCCAAAAGCAACATAAGAACATAACAGACTGAGCCACCCAGGTGCCCAGGGCTTAACCTTTATTTCCCGAGTTTTGTATGCCTCTGGTTGGCTGTTTTCTCTTACTTTGTCGGATGTCAGCATATTTCCCTTCACTCTGCCCACTCTTAAGAGTTTGCCTGCAAGGCATCCACCCTGGAAATGAGAGTACGACTGACCTCCCGTTAAACAACCATCACAGACTGTACAAGAACATGACAGTCCTTACACCTTGACAGCCCTTGCCTGTTGTTGCCAAGTGCCCAGCCAGACTGAAATCAGTCTGATTAGAAGGGCCATATTTGAATATAAAAACGAGGATATCTTCCAGTTATGCAGTAGAGACTCTTAATGTCCTCCAGTGATGGGAGGGAGGCAAGCATGCTTTAATTTTGCCTGATTCCTCAGGCTTCTGGGTTGGAACTTTAAGATGATGGCTGGAACTCCATCAATCACCGTGGATCATGAGGTCATCTTAAGGATGGAAGCTACATAGTAAGGATTAAAAGAGCTGAAAGATAGAGCCTGGGTCCCAGATGACTCCATGGAGCCATCGTCCTAGGGTGCCCTGCCTAGTTCCTGACCCCTTATAGGTGAGACGTAAACTTCTCTTTTTATTTAAACCCCTGTGTATTAGTTTGGGCTCTCCAGAGGAAAAGAACCAGTAGGAGATAGATAGATAGATAGATATATATAGGCCAAGAAGGATCCAGACAATTTTGGCATGTCTCTCACTTCCTATATATGACTTTCTCCCTGAAGAACAAAGAATGTGTATTAGGGAGAAAATGTGGTGGCCACATGAGTTAATGGGCAGCAGTCGGGCAGCTTCAAGCTGCAGAAAACCCCACCCGAATGAGGCAGCTCAGGCTGTGTTCTGATGCTGTAACAAATCACCTCAAATCTACAAAGCTCACGAGAGCAAAGGTTTGTTTCTCACCCAGGCTATGAGTCTCTCCCAGCTCCACTTCCTGTCCTCTTTACTCTGGAACCCAGGCTCGCTCTGGGATATTATTTTGGGTCTTGAAGCAGAAGGGATAGCAAAATATGCCTGGCCCCTTCCGTCCTCTGCTTAGAGGTGACACACATCACTTCCCCTCACATTTTATTAGCCAAAGAATCACACGACCACACGGGATAGGGATGTATAATCATCCTCCAGGCTGGGTGCCACGGGGTGGGGCAGCAAATATTTTGAGCATTAACTAGTCTACCACACCATTTTGCTGGACTATAAGAATATAAACAGAAATTGACCAAGAATTAGAAAGAACCAACTCCAACTTCACTTCCTCCGTTCCAATCCCTTCACCCTCCCGTATCCAAGGAGAGATTCTGAGCAGAAAAAAAAAAAAAAAAAACGGTTTCCCATTCTGGCTGACTTGTTAACAATGGGAGAAAAATGAAGCCAGGTGGAGGCATGTGGAACTCTGGGAGAGGCAGGCTGAAGATTAATACCAACCCACATTCCCAGTCACCTTTTTGCCTCTAGTCTGATTCCTCTAAAGTGAAAACTGGGAAATGTTCATGAAGTGGGGGAATTCTGTGGTCTGAGGTTTTGGGTTTGGGGAAGAGATGAAATTTCAGTTACATATTTAATTGCTTCTGCTCTGGAAGGTCTTTGTGTGAGTCTGGTCCATCTCTGGCGCCCTTGAGGCCGAGTCTCCTGTGTGATCCAAAGGCAGGACTCATAAGAAGCATATGTGCTCCAAACTCCAGTATTAGCCCATCTCGTTATGCCCTCAATCCGGGCCTTTATATCAGGACACTTTAACATATAGTGGATTCTCCCCAGATACACCCTACTCCACATGCGCATAGCCTAAAGAATCTCCTGGATCAACAGGTCATATTAAGTGTTATGGATTGAATTGTGTTCCCCCAAATTCTTATGCTGAAGCCCTAACTCCCAATGTGACCTATTTGGAGATAGGGCTTTTAAAGACATATGTAAAATTTAAGTGAGGTCATCAGGGTGGGGTTCCTTAAGGAGACTGGTGTCCTAATAAGAAGAGATAGAGGCACTAGCGACCTGTCTGTCTCACCACACACAGAGAAAAGGCCATGTGAGGACATAGAAGGCAGCTGTCTACAATTCAAGGAGAGAGGCCTCACCAGAGACCATCCCTGCTGGTGTCTTGGTCTTAGACTTCTGGCCTTCAGAACTGTGAAAAAATAAGTATCTGTTCTTTAAGTCATCCTTTAGTGGAATTTTGTTATGCAGCCCTAGCTAACTAATACATTAAGAGTAACAGCAACCCCAACTTCCAGTCCTGCTTCCCTCCTCTTCCATTCCCCCCCCCTTTTTTTAAGATTTTATTTATTCATTTGACAGAGAGAGAGAGAGCAAGAGCACAAGTAGGGGGAGTGGCAGGCAGAGGGAGAGGGAGAAGCAGGCTCCCCGCTGAGCAGGGAGCCCGATGTGGGGCTCCATCCCAGGACCCTGAGCTGAAGGCAGATGCTTAACTGACTGAGCCACCCAGGCACCCCTCCATTCCCCCTTCTTCAGTGGAAACTCTTTTTTACCCTTATCACTATTTCTTCGGTGCTTCTTTCTGTGTGTCATGAGAATCATGCCCAGTGGGCTCCTTCCTGTGTTTTCCATCCTACCTGCTACCTCTTGACTTCTGCGATGGGAGGCGAGATGTTAGCTCTCTTTCCTTCTGCCCATTTTCAGTCTACAAATGTAGGCTTGTCCCTGACCCCTGCCCCACTCTGTATTATTATATTTGATTAGATCAATATCAGTATTTACATTATTTTGACTATATAAGTATACATCATGGTGGAGTTTTATGGTAAAACTATGATTACTTTGTCTTTCTTTTGGTTTGTTTTCTGGAGTGATTATTTTTGTTTGCTTTCTTATTTCTCTATGCATTTATCACCAACTCAAAAACAAACATCCCCAGGCTTAGTCAGGGCCCTGGTCAGACAGAGCATGTCACTGACACACGGGCTTTCAATCCAAGGGCTAGCCATGAAAGGTCTATGAAGAGAGGTGTGGGCAAGGATGGAGAGGCACCCCCAGACTTTAGCAATGGGGGAAACCATTACCAGTGCCAGGCATGAAGAGCAAAGGGGGGAAATAGGATTATTGGAGCCCAGTGGATTTGGGGCTGTGGAGAAGGGGCAGCCTTGCAGGATGTGTGGTCAGAGAAGGATAGATAATGTAGCTGCTGCCAAGTTGGTGGCATCAAGCAGGCAGAGAGGGGCATGAAAGACACTTGACCTCCCTTGCTTCATCCTCTCTCATCTCCTGCCAGTGTTACTCATTAGCCAACTCAACAGGAAGCCAAGGGTGAGGGAGCCCAGAGTTGCAATCCACAGAGATTGCCTCCTGGAAGCTGCTGGTCAGAAAAGGGGAGGAAATGCCGAGGGTCGGGTGAAACTAAAGGCTAATTGGCACTCTAACTGGCCTGTCCTCTCATTTTTTGCCAACAGGTTCATTGGTTTCAGGTGTCCTAGTTGTAGCTCCTTGGAGACATCTCTCCTAGAGTCTCCTGACCTGTCTCCATCCAGGCTCTCACAGTGGGACCTCCCTTGACCATCATCCTGGCATGTCCTTCCTTCTCTTCTGCACTGTATCTCCTGTTTCCTGTCATCCCAGCCTTCCTCTTTCTTGCTTTACCCCTCATTTTAGTGGAGCTCATCTTCCCGTAGTTTCCTGAGAAAGGATGTGCGTGTGAGAGCTTTATTCTTTGAGACCTTGCAAGACCAACAATGTCTTTACTCTTCCTTCACACCCAGCTGCTACAATCCAATCTTGGAAGCCATTTTTCTTCCTCACATCTGGTGAGACTGATGAGAAGCCTAAAGCCCTCTGGTTCCCGGTCCTGTGTGTGAGACATAATTTTTTCTCTCTGGACATTCAAAGAAGCTTACCTGGGGGTACCTGGCTGGTTCAGTCAGTTGAGCATGTAACACTTGGTCTCAGGGATGTGAGCTGGAGCACTGGGTGCAGAGATTACTTAAAAATAAAACCTTAGGGGTGCCTGGGTGGCTGAGTTGTTTAAATGTCCGATTCTTGATTTCAGCTCAGGTCATGATCTCAGGGTCGTGGGATTGAGCCCCACATTGGGCTCAGTGGGGAGTCTGCTTGGTATTCTCTCCCTCTCTCTCTGAAGTTCTGTGTCCCCGGTGCAATGACACTTCATGACTATGCTCTTTGGTGTGGGTCTATTTTCACAACCGTGCCGAATGCCCAGTGGGTGCTTTCAATCCCCAAATTCAAGTCATTCAGTGTTGGGAAACTCCCTTGAACTATTTCACTGATGACTTCATTTTCTCTTTTTCTTTCTGGAACCTCTGTTATCCAGACATTTTCCCTCCTCTGATTTTCTTGTGATTTCTGTTTTGTGGTCCTTTTAGGCTTCTGTTCTTCTTAGAAAGAAATGACCTCATGCTATGGACTGAATTGTGTCCCCCAAAAGATGCTGAAGTCTTAACCCCCAGTGTCTGTGAATGTGACCTTATTTGGAAATAAGTTCTTCGCAGAGCTAATCAAGTGAACCTGAAGTCATATAGGGGAGGTCCTAATCCAGTATGACTGGTGTCATTATTGCAGGGGCAGTTTGGACAAAGAGATGGACGTGCACATAGGGAGAACACCAGGTGAAAATGAAGACAGAGATTGGAGTGATGTCTCTACAAACTGCAGGACACCAAGAACTGCCAACAAACCACCAGAAGTGAGGAGAGAGGCAAGGAACAGATGCTCCTGGTAGAGTCCTCACAAAGAACTAATCTCTGCTGATACCTTGATTTTGGATTTCTGGCCTCCAGAACTGTGAGACAATAAATCTCTGTTGCTTTAAGCACCCCGGTCTGTGGAACTTGGTTAGAGCAGCCCCAGAAAACTGATACACCTCATCTTTGCTTTCCATTTCTTCTATTAATTCTCCATTTCTTCTGTCATGTTTCCAATTTCCAAGAGCCATTTTTTTTGCTGTTGTTCTGTACATTTCCTTTTTGTCATTTCCACCTCTTATTTCATGCCTGCCATATACTTACTCATCTGAGAAAATTAATAATGATTTAAAGCTTTCTTTTCTCAGACTAGTCTGCTGTTGTTAAGTTCCTTGTTTTATGTCCTGGTAAAGGCTCTTCTCACGTGTCTCTAAATCTCCTATTTAAGAGGCTAAAAACACCAAGCCAAGAATAGAGCTTGCTAAATATAGAGGGATGTGGGGGAACCCTTTTTTGGGGAACCCCGAGTGTAAATGTCTTTAGGTCTTTTCAGTTTGGGTTCGTTGGGCCCTTCCAAATTCCTGCCTGGAGGTAGAGACCTACAGGGAGCAATCTAGAACCTCAACCTTCATCACGGACAGTCACACATCCTCTGCCTCACACTCTGTGGGAAATAAACCTCCTTTCTAGAGGGGAGTGGGGAGGGGTGGGTCCCCTGCATCCTGGAGTGAGGGGTGGGCCCAGGGAGCAGATGTGGGAAGGCTTCGACTTGTTTTTTTTTTTACTGGCTTTTAACCAATCCTCCTTATTCGGTCCTCCCCACCCTTTACCTCCACTTCTAGAATTACACGAGCAGTGAATTCCTGACTTTCTGGCAGATTTGGTTGCTTGTTGGTTTTTTCAACTTGGCTTAGATTTGGCTTTCTGCAGGCAGTGGCTACCTACCCATCTATTTTCCAGCTTAAAATATTTTCTTCATTCTTTCAGACCCAAAACAAAACAAAAAACTTTTACTCTAGTTTAAATGGTGTTCCAAGAGGGAACAAAATGATATGTGTGTTCAACGCTCTGTCTTTATCTGAAAGTCTTGAGGTCTCTTTTTAAAACTAATTTTCACCTTTGTGATATAAAAACACTCAACAAACTAGGAATAGAAGAGAACCTCCTCAAACTGATGAAAGGCATCTGTGAAAAACCCACATCGTACTACCTGGTAAAAGACTAAATATTTTCCCCTTTAGATCAGGAGCAAGACAAAGATGTCTGCTTTTACCACTTTTATTCAACATTGTACTGGAATTTCTAGCTAGGATAATTAGGCAAGAAAATGAGATAAAAGGCACCCAAATTGGAAATAAATAAGTATAATTCTCTTTATTTGCAGCTGGCATGATCTTACTTATAGAAAATTCTAAGGCAACCACTAAAAAGCTATTACAGCTAAGTTCAGCAAGACTGCAGGATAAAAGAACAATATTAAAAAGCCAATTGTATTTCTATATACCAACAATCTGAAAATAAAATTAAGAAAATTCCATTTTACAATAGCATTAAAAAGAATAAAATACTTAGAAAGAATACTTTTAACAAAAGAAATGCAAAACCTATACTCTGGAAACTATAAAATATTGTTGAAAGAGACAAAAGAAAACCCAAATAAATGGAAAGACATCCCATGTTCATGGATCAGAAACTTAATATTGTTAAAATGGTAATACTCCCCCATGATCTACAGAAACAATGCAATCCTATTAAAATCCCAGTTAGCTTCTTTGCAGAAATTGATAAGCTGATCCTAAAATTCACATGGAAATGCAAAGGATCCATAATAGTCCAATCTTTAAAAAAAAAAATTAAAGATTCACACTTCTTATACTAAAAACTTATTACAAGGCAACAATAATCATGATATTGTGATACTGGCATAAGGATAGACATATAGATCAATGGAATAGAATTGAGAGTCCAGAAATACAGTCAGTTGATTTTTGACAAGTGTGTCAAAAACAATTGAACAGAGAAAGACTAGTCTTTTTGACAAATGCTGCTGAGATAACTGGATGTCCATATACAAAAGAATGAAGCTGGACACCCTAACTTTTTACACAGTTAATTCAAAATGGATTAAAGACCTAAATATAAAAGCTAAAACTATAAAACTCTTAGAAGAAAACACAGGAATAAATCTTCATGACCTTGGATCAGGCAATGATTTCTTACATATGATGTCAAAAGCACAAGCAATCAAAGAAACAATGATAAATTGGATTCCATAAAAATTAAGACCTTTCATTCTTCAGAGAACGCCATCAAAAAGTGACAAGACAACTCATAGAATGGGACAAAATATTTGCAAATCATATATTTGATAAGGGACTTTATAGAATGTATAAATATCTCTTACAACTCAATCTTAAAAAGACAATATAATTAACAATTGGGCAAAGGATCTGAATAGATGTTTCTCCAATATACATATACAAATGGCCAATAAGCACATGAAAAGATGCTCAACATCATTAACCATGAGAGAAATGCAAATCAAAACCATGGTGAGATACACCATTTAGGATGGCTATAATAAAAAAGATGGATAATAAAAAGTGTTGGCGAGGATGTGGAGAAATTTGAACACTCATACATTGTTGGTGAGAATGTAAAATGGTATATATAGCCACTTCGGAAAATAGTCTGAAAGTTCTTCAAAAGGTTAAACATAGAGTTACCATACTGCCCAGCAATTCCTGGTATATGCCAAAGAAATGAAAACAGGAAAACATGTACACGAATTATTTAGAATAGCCAAAAAATAAAACAAACAAAGAGACAAAAAACCCCACCAAATATCCATCAACTGATGACCGGGTAAATAAAATGCAATATATCCGTAGAATTTCCAGTGTTGGCAATAAAAAGAAACAAAGTATTGACATACTATGACACGGATGAACCTTGAAAACATTATTCTGAGTGAAAGGAGCCAGACACAAATTTCATATACTGTATGATTCTACTGATATGAAATGTCTAGAACTGGCAAATTTATAGGACATGCAAAGTGACTGCTAAAGGGTACAGGGTTTCTTTTGGGGTGATAAAATGTTCTGAAATTGATTTTGGTGATGCTCGCAAAACTGTGAGTTGTACATTTTAATGTTTGAATTGTATAACATGGGGATTGTATATCAATAAAATTGCTGTTAAAAAACACCAAATTTAGGGGCGCCTGGCTGGCTCAGTCAGTAGAGTGTGTGAGTCTTGATCTCATGGTCATCAGTTCAAGACCCACATTGGGGATAGAGATTACTTTAAAAAAAGCCCCAAACACCAATTTTAACTGTCCTGGCATCTACATTTCTACTCTGACCATTTATGCAAATTTTGGAAGTAGTTGGGCAATGCATTACAAATCAGCATAATGATGGGGCACCTGGGTGGCTCAGTCAATTAAACGTCCAACTCTTGGTTTCAGCTCAGGTCATGATCTCAGAGTCCTGAGATCAAGCCCCACAGAGGGCTCCACGCTCAGCATGAGCCTGCTTGAGATTCTCTCTTCCTCTCCCTCTGCCCCTCCCTCTCCCTGCTCACGCACTCGGCTCTCTAAAATCAATCAATCGATCAATCTTTAAAAAACAAATCAGCATAATCACACTATGGATTTGGATAGAGGTAGTCAGGGTCGTGGACAGTGGGTCAGGCAGACCTGAGGGGACTCAGGCACACCTGTCACTTATTAGCTATGTAGTCTTGGAGGAGGGACTCAACCTCTTCCAACCTCAGTTTCATAGTCTGTGAAATAAGATTAACAATAGAAGCAGAAGAACAATTTTATGTTCATAGTCAGAACCCTGTTAAATATACTAGAGAAAATTCGTTGAGATGCTTCTTGCCTGTCTTCTACGCAGGCAGAATGTATTGGAGGGATGGATGTATGAAGCAGGACTCCTTTGGTTGCAAGAGACAGACAACAAAACACAGTAGCTTAAGCAAACAAAGGGAATGCATTGGTTTGTGATGCTGGGAAATCCGGGAGTAGCTTCAGGCATGGCTAGATCCAGGGCCTTAACAGATGACATCTCTCCCTCTTTCCTTTGCTCACTCTCTGATTGCCCTTAAGAGTGAAGAGTCTGGAGCCAGATTGCCTGGATTTGAATCTCACTCGTTCTATGACCTTGGGCAGCTAACTTAACCTTCCTATGCCTCAGTTTCCTCATCTGTGATAAGAGTACTGATCTCAGAGGAAAGTTGTGGGGATTCAGGGAGGTAATATATGTAATGATATGTAATGTGTTTAGAACAGTGCTTGCCAGAGTCAATACTATGTAAGTATCTGACTATTATTATTATTATCATTGTGATTTATTCTGTGGTTCAACTGCAGCCGGGAACACTCCATCAGGTAAGAACGTTGGTTGCTAGAAGTTTAGGTGTATATCCCTATAAGGCAGAATAAATTTTTTTCTTTTTTTTTTAAAGATTTTATTTATTTATTTGACAGAGAGGGAGACACAGTGACAGAGGGAACACAAGCAGGGGGAGTGGGAGAGGGAGAAGCAGGCTTCCCGCCAAGCAGGGAGCCTGATGCGGGGCTCGATCCCAGGACCCTGAGATCATGACCTGAGCCGAAGGCAGATGCTTAACGACTGAGCCACCCAGGCGCCCCCCTTTTTTTTTCTTTTAAAGAGGAGGACTGTCTTTACACACTAGCTATGAGTCCCAGGGAATTTGGGTCACGTGCCCATCCCTGACCCGAACAGAGGGATGCAGTCCTCTGATGGGCTCAGCCATGATACCCGGGGGCTGGGTACAATAATGATTGCCTGGTGAGACCCCATGGACACATATGGAGTTGAAGAGACCAGAGGAAGGAAAAAGTGGCCAGGCAGACTAAAATCAGCCTTGTCCACACCTGCTGTAAGGAAGTTTCCAGACATGCCTGGAGGGAATAGAAGCCTTCTGGGAAGGCTGCAATGGGGCCATGGCAAGCAGGGAAGTTCATGGCACAGCTAATGGTGGGGAAGGGGCTCAGCCTTGGTGCTGGGGCCCTCCTCTGTGCCATGCCCTTGTAGTTATCATTAGAAAAACGAGGCCTCTCAGGCTTCCTTGAGGCCAAGGAATGCCATGTGGTATGCATTACCCTCCAAGTAATAGACCATTTACCTTCCCCAGCGCTGGGAGCAAACAGATCTAATTGGCGTAGCCACTGGAATATTGTATGTCTCTCATTGTGGTCCCAGAACTTGAGACCCTTTTACTTTTGCAACCAGGACAACATGTTGAAAAGATGGTGGTCTTCAATCTAAATGGAAAAAGCAACAAAACCACATTTTAGATGGTTTGGGATGGTTTGAAGTGGTTTCTGGTTAGTCCCAGCTCCATCAGGCCATCTGAGAGGTTTGCTGCATCTGGGGGCCGCTAGAAGGAGGAAGTGACTTCGCGAAGCCAGCCTGAGTCTGCATTCCCAAATATGGAGTTCAAGGACTCATCTTGGAGAAAATGAAACAGAAGCTTCCAACAAAGGGTTCTTAGAAGTCAGTTTGTAATTAACCTTTCCGTGTAACATGAGATTTCTGAATTAAATGGAGGGGAAAAAATAGATTCCATTTTTACAATTAACAGATAACTTGTAAACGGCAGTTCCAATGTGCTTTACAGAGCACTGATGACCATATGCTGGGGATCGTAGTCAACAGGCATGCCTAAACGAATCCAATCTACCTCTTCTTTTTAATTCAGGTTTTCTCCTATGCTTGACAAACCAGCCAGCCGGGCCTCATCCGGCCCTGCACGGGGCCGCTGCCCAGCCTCTTGAGTCCAGGGCACCAGCGCCACAGGGAGGCCCTGGCTTCCTCACCTGTCCTCATTTAATCTGTGATCTCGAGGATGCGTCTCTAAACCGTAATTGAATTCGCATTTGATGTGCTTGACCTCAGCTTCCCACAGAGCCGATTCCCGGTGGACAGAGTGTGGCCCGGACTGGGGAAGCTGCTGCACTTGCCCCCTGCGCCCCCTCCTGTATGATGCGGTCTCCGGCCTCCGGACAAAATCTCGTTTGGCCCACTGGGCTTGAAAAATGTGTCTGCATGTGAATGCCTTCAGAGGCGCCTTAGTCGGCTAGGGCTGTGGTATGTAACCAAGTACCCCAGGCTGGGGGGCTCCAAGGACAGAAATGTATGGTTTCACAGTTGGCGGACTAGAGGTCCAAGATCAAGGTGTTGGCAGGGATCCTTCTGAGGGCTGTGGGGAAGGATCTGTCCCAGGCCCCCTTTCCTGGGCCACTTTTTCTCCGTGTGCCTGCACCTCGTGACCACATTTCCTCTCTCTTTTTCTTTTCTTTTCTTTTTTTTTTTTAAGATTTTATTTATTTATTTGAGAGAGAGGGTGGTGGGGGAGGGTCGGAAGGAGAAGCAGGGAGCCCGATGCGGGGCTCGATCGTGGGACCCTGGGATCATGACCTAAGCCGAAGGCAGCTGCTTGACTGACTGAGCCACCCAGGCGCCCCAACACATTTCCTCTCTTTATAAGGACACCGGTCACATGGCATTAGGGCCCACACTAACACTCTCATCTTAACATAATCTGCAAAGACCCTATCTCCTAGTAAGATCACATTCTGAGGTGCCGGCAGTGAGGACTTCAGCACAGGAATTTCGAGGGAAGACAACTCAACCTATGATAGACGCCATGAGGCTGCATTTCACCACGGCCTCTTTTATTCACTCCTGCCTGACGCTTTCACAAATTCTGTTTCCTCCTGGCCTCTGTGTGCTTTTGGATTGTGGCTCTGCCCGTTAGTCTATTGCTTCATTGATTCATTCATGTATTCAATCAACAAACATAATAGTACCTACGTTGCAAGATTGCTGAGAAAATGAGATAACGTATTTACATTTCTAGCTTAACGTCTGGCATATGATAGGTATTCAACGGTGTTTATTCAACCATTCATTTACCGATATTTATCAAGCACCCCTAAAATGCCAGGAACAGGGCTGGGCTGCGCGTGCAAAGCCAGGCAGTGTCTCTGGCCCTGGAGTGTAAAGCGCAGGAGAGGAGGCTGACCTGCTCCAGGAGCCCCAGCAGAAGGGCCGAACAACTGTGCTGCGTACTCTCCTAAGCCGGGGTCAGGGGTCTGGGGATTACAGGGCTGGAGCGGAAAGAGAGGGGGCGGGAAGGCACACGGTGGGCTCCTGGGGGCAGGCCATGCAGAGCTGCGACCTAGAGGAAGGCAGTGAGCTTCTTCAGAGTGTGGGGACGATGCTGGGGAAGCTTCTCAGCAGAGGGAGGTACAGTCAGAGCCGAGCTGCAGGGATGAGGTTGGAGTGAGATGAGAAAGAGAGGGTCCCTGGGAAGCAGAGGGGCGGGGGGGGGGGGGGGGGGCTTGGGCCGGGGGGGGGGGGGGGGGAAAGGGGGGGGGGTGGGGGTTGGGGGAGTAAGGGGGGGGTTGGCCGGGTGGCGGGGGGGTGGGTGGGTGGGGGGCGCGGGGAGGTACCAAGGATACACTGGCTTACAGACCTGGTGGTGGGGGGCATGGCTTCCAGCTGAGAAAAAGAAGAGGGTCTGCTTTGCAGGGACATGCTGAATTTGAGGCAGAGGAATCTGGACTTGCCAAAGCCTGAAGAGTTACTGTCAACCATTTATTCATTCATTCCACAAATATTTGTGGAGCACTTGTGCACGGCGAGCAGAGTGTTGGATGTCGGGGATGCCCCCAGAAACAACTCAGAGTGCCTTATGCAGTGGACGGTCTAATGGGGAGATGGACAAGCGAGCACATGAGCGTGCAGGTGATCTCCTGCGGACGATGACCCTGAAACAGGGCCGTGTGAGGTGAAAGGGAGCCGTGGGCCCTACCTAAGTTGGAGGGGAAAGGAAAAAGGCCTCTCTGAAGAGGTAACAGATGAGCTGAAGCCTGAAGGGGAGAGGGAGCCAGATACCAATAGGAAAGAGCTTGGGGAAAAACATCCCAGGTGGAGGGCACAGCATGTGCAAAGGCCCGGACGAGAGGAAGGTTCAGGATGAGGGAGTGAGAACCGGGAGCCAGGTCAGGCACAGACTGAGAGGCTAAAGGAATGCATTCCCAGGGCGCCTCGGTGGCTCGGGCAGTAAGTGTCTGCCTTCTGAGTCTGTGTCCTGGGATCGAGCCCCGCATCGGGCTCCCTGCTCCGCGGGAGGCCTGCTTCTCCCTCTCCCACTCCCCCTGCTTGTGTTCCCTCTCTTGCTGTCAAAGAAATAAATATAAGCTTAAAAAAAAAAAAAAGGAATGCATTCACATTTTCCCCAAGGCTGCGAAAAGCCATTCAAGGGGGCTTTAAGCAAGGGGGTGCCAAGTTTGAAGAAAAACCACCCCGGAATTCTAGGGACTCTGCCCATATATCCCTCCTTTTTGCTTAACTTGGTTTGAATTGAGTTTTTGTCACTTGGATCCCAAGGGTCTCGATTAACGCATTTGGGAAGAAAAACTTTTCTGGGGGGCATGTGTTGAGATCCAAGAATCACACAGAATGTTGGAGCTGGATGGGGCCTCAGGGATGAGCCAGGTTAGTAGAGTTCCCACTGCTCTCCGTGAGGACGGAGGCGTGCCAAGACCCAGGCCTCTCCTGCAACAGCTGCTCTTTCACTGTGCTTTCTCCAATGCTGTCCTCGCCTAAAACTGGAAACCCCGAGCCAACTGTATGCTACCCCATTATAGATGGGCAAACTGAGGCCCAGGCAGATTAGTGAATGTCTGAGGCCATGCAGCTGGGAAGAGGTCATGCCAAGAGCAGGACGTGGGGGTCTGCAGCCCCTCACGGTGCGCTTTGCTGTGGAGACGCCTGCTTGCCACCAAGGCCCGGACTGGGGAACTTGCTGTGGGGTCAGGAGGTTCAAATTTTAAGGATGCCCTTCCCAGATATGGCCAGTGATGGGCTTGAAGAGGCTGCAGCTTTGGGTCTATGCCTCCCAGGAGAGGGATGGAGCCATGGCCGGATCCACAGACTGGGGCAGGAAGTACAGAATGAGGAGAAGGAATGCCCTGACATTGAACTTCTTTCTGGGGTTCCATACAAGATGGAGGACTCTTGCTGACCCAGCATCCCCTGGGGCACAGGGGTACAGCCCAAAATAGGGATTTGAGGCACAGGCTTTGTAATGAGAGCCGACTTCACGTCCCGGATCTGCCCCCGCTGGACATGGGGTGTGGGCACAACACCTGAAATCTCTGAGTCTTCATTTTCTCATCTGATGTAGAGGGATAGCAGCCTCACAGGGATGCGGTGAGCGCTCAGGGGGGTCTGCCCATCAAGTGTCTAACACAGTGCCTGGCACCCAGTGAGCGCCAGATTAGCTATTGCTTTGCTACAGCCATAGAACAAGGGCCATTATTCCACTTGGGTCCACACAGCAGGGATGGGGACAGGAGGCTGAGAGAGGCAGAGCCCGAAGAAGGCTGGACCAGGGGCTGGTCGGCCAATGTGCATTAAAATCCCACCTGACAGTAAATTCCTAGTGGCAATGAAGGGTGGGAATTCCATGTCTTCCTAATTAATGGAATTGTGACTGTTCCTCCAGCCAGGGCTTCTCTCCAAAGGTTCAAGTTGTAGCGACTGCTGGCGCTGTTCACGTCTTTGTTTTATTTTTATTTGTGTGATGAACCGTCAAAGTAAATACACTGGCTATGTGATTTCAAGTAACTGAGACGAAACAAAACAAAACAGAAGAGAAACACCTGCCTTGCCAAGTTCCAGATTCCTTTCCTCTCAGGTTCAAGCCCCTGGAGTTTCTCTGCTGTGGGTTATAGACAGGGTTCCTGCAGGATTTTCCCAAGGCTCCGAGGAACAGACTGCACAGTCAAACACATCTTTACTCCTCCAGTCCTTTAAAAAGTAAGTAAATATAAAGCTAACATTTCACTGCATCAGGGCCCCATAGCTGTGTTTTATGTATATTCTCTCAATCAGTTCCCCCCAAAGCCAAGGGTTAGTATTACTCCCTCTTGCAGATGGGGACACTGAGGCTCAGAGTGACTTGCCCAAGGTAATGCAACTGGTAAAGATCCCGAGAGATCCCAGATGGAGGGTAGGGCCAATTGCAGGACTCCAGAAAAGATGCTGAAGCTCCTTTTGGCCTGTGGAGACTTTCTCGGGTAGGAGTTGAAATATGGTTGCCATGTTAAAGTAGGGTGGCTTTCTGGGTTCCTAGGGGAGGTTGGCAGAATACGCACTGCCCCAGCTCAGAGTACTAACTTCCTGAAAGACTGCTGACTTCAAAGAATGGTGGTCTCCCTCAACATAAATCCTCCAGATTTTGCTGTTCTAATGCTGCATACCCAGCAACTTGCCCCCAATCTTAGGAACTTAACAAAAACAACCATTTATATGTCTTGCTCTTGGGTCTGTGGGTCATCTGGGGTAGCTCTGCTTTAGGTTGGGGGTCTATGATCAGGTGTGTTCCATGTATTTCTTCGCTCTCCGTTCTGTCGTTATCCTGAGGATGTCTTATGGTAAATGGCAGAAGCACAGAAGACCGAACTAAATGAAGCCAACACATCTGAAGCTTGTGTTCCCACACACTCGTTCCCTGTTGGCCCAAGGCAGTCAAATGGCCCAGCCTACCATGAGTTCAGGGAGAGGTACAATCCACTTCCTCTACAATCCAATCTACCACACAAAGGCAGCTCACCCCAAGGCCATCTTGCCTTGCTGTGGCGGGAGAAGGCTTTGCCTCCTCTTTTCATGAGGATGAAGTTGGAGATTTTCAAAGGAACTTTACCAAAGACCGAAGGGAAAAACAGGCGGTAGCGGAGGTCAAGAGGTTCTGCTTGCCAAGAGCCTACTTTGCTGGTACGTGAGTCCTGATTTCCCTGGGGTGAGTCACGGCCCCCCGTTTTCATCCTCTGTGATTTTGGGGGCAGAGGTTGCTGTCCTCACCTACTCACTTCAGGGGTGGACACCTGATCCATTTCTGGCCAATGGGAATGCTGCAAGCTCCTGACCAAATGATTGGGCCTGGGCTGCTCATGTGATCCAAGCTGGGCCAAGGAAAATAATACCCAGGACTTGCGCTAGAACTATTAGAATAGAAGGTCCGTCTTCCAGGGAGTCTGTAAAACAGAGTGGAAACCTGAAGCTTCAGGTAGCCACCTTTGTACCTCTGGTACCTTAAAGTGAAGCTGATTCTGAGGAAAATAAAGCTAAGGGGTAAGACAGAAATGTGAGAACATTGTTCGAGCATCTAGATCCAGCTGTGCCTAAGAGCCCTAAACTCTACAATAAATTCCTTTTGGGGATAGAGGTAGCCTTAAGTTTGAATTGGATAATCGTCCCTTGCAATCAAAAACACCTTACTAATGCAGAAATAGAGCTAAAGGTGGTAGAGTGAGGTGGCTAAGACGGGCCCTGGGTTCAAATCCCGGCCTTGTCACTTAGCCGTGTCCACCTGGGGTGCTTCTGTGTCCTCATCTGTAAAACTGGTGATTGTTGTGCTGGTAAACCATGTAAAACAGGTCGTCTGGGTTTGCCAAATTGTAGACACTCAATGCATGATGTTTATTACAACCGAAGGATTCAGAAGCAGGCTTCCTGTCCTCCCTGGGCGAGTATCCAGCTTCACGGTTTGTTTGCCCACAGATCCCACAAGTCACACGACACCCCTTCCTGTCGCCCGTGGGAGGATGGGGTTGGCACAGGCTCTGAGCTCTGGCAGGCTGTACCCTCTCTCCCAGAGCCTCTCCCTCTTGCCTGCCCTCCCAGCCAGCTTCTGGGCCCAGGGGGCTCAGCACCTGGGAAATTGCACTGTGCCAGCCCCCGCACCACCACGTACCCCCGACTGGTCTCTCTCACAGGGCCCCGGGAACTGGACGTCTTCTGTTTCGGAGCGGGGTTGGGGGGGCAGATGGAGGCTCTCAGGGCCTGGAGCCAGGCGATGGCACCGGCAGAATTCAAAGCCTGGTCTCTGCCCCCAGCCTGCTCCCCAGGCTCCAGAAAGGGTTATGTCAGCACTTCCCCACGTGGGGGTCACAGACAGTCTGAGGGGACACGCCAGTACATGTCGTGAGTTTTAACAGCTTTGTATCTCTCTGGGCAGTTCCGCAGGAGGATGCCAGGCCCACGCGGGTAGGGAGCCCCGTCTGCATCATCCCTGTGGCGCTTCCGGAGCCTCAAGTGGTGTCCAGCATGGAGTGGGAGCTTCACAAGGGTTTTGTGCCCTGCACACATGAACCGAGGGTGGATGTACCGAATTGCAGGCGGTGCCGGCTCCCCCCTCCCCGCAGGTGAAGCTCTCTCTGGAAATACACTTGCGAAGGGCGCGAGTTGGGGCACGTGAAGACAGATACTAAGGGAAGAAGAGCAGAGGGGCTGTGCAGGTGAAAACAGGGGTCGGGGGCAGTCGGGGGGTCCTGAATTCAGCCAATGGCAGGTGACCTGGCCCTGGGGGGGTCCCTTCCAGCAAAGTCTGTGATTCTCCAAAGCATGTCCTTTATGGGCTGAAGCGAGAAGGGAGCCTGCCCTTTGTGGCTGTCCTACAGAGCTCCAGAAATGTATTCTGTCACAGTTCCGGGGCCTCGGCCTCTGAAATCAAGGTGGCGGCAGGGCCACACTCTCTCTGGGGGCTCTAGGAAGGGCTCCTTCCTTGCCGGCTTCGGCTTCTGGTGGCTGCAGGTGTTCTGGGGCATGGGGCCGCGTCTGCCTCCATCTGCACGTTGGCCCTCTCCTGGGTCTGCATCTTCTTCTCTTCTGTCTCTCTCTCTCTTTTTAAAAGATTTTATCTATTCATTAGAGAGAGAGAGACAGAGAGCATGAGCGGGGGCCAGGGAGAGGTGGACTCCCCGCTGAGCAGGGAGCCCAATGCGGGACCTGATCCCAAGACTCTGAGATCATGACCCGAGCCCAAGGCAGACGTTTAACTGACTGAACCACTCAGGTGCCCCTCTCTTCTTTCCCTTAAAAGCACACTTCTCATTAGATTTAGAACCTACCCTAGTAAGCCAGGATGATTCCATCCTGAGATTCTTAACTACATCTGTAAAGACCCTTTTTCAGATACAGTCACATTCACAAGTTCCAGGATATGGACCTGTCTTTTTAGTGGCCCCCATCCAACCCCCTTACACCTGGGATCTGGATCCCATTCAGCACCAAACCCAGTCCTGCAGTGTCGCCGTCTCCAGGGAAGTCCAGCTATGTCCCGGAGCCTCTCAGGGGATGGGAATCTTGGAGAACATTTGGTGGGGCCTGAGCGAGGAGCAGCCATCCAGGGGATGTCTCTTCTCTGGCCAGCCATTTCCCAAGAAGGAAAGAGGTTGAGGTGCTAGGATTTGGTCTCTAGGGACTTCGCTGAGGGCAGGGCTTGGCTGTTCACGTCTCGGGACTTACCTAGTCCCTCTGCAGACTTTTACAAATCTTGCTTTCTGAGTGCTTGTGGGAAGGATGAGGGGACGGGAGTATCTGCTTGGGGAGGTGGCTGGGAGGCCCGAGGACCTGGATGCCAACACGGTGTGCTGCAGTCACTCATACGTTCATAGATATATTCATAGATCATCTCCTCTGGGCCAGCAGAAGATAAAGCACTCCATCAACACAGTGACAGTCTATGCTCTCATGGGGCTTACAGCCTAGGGCAAAGGAGAGATTAAAAGTGAACATAAAGATAAAATGACAAACTATGACCACTCTAGAAGAGAAATAGACCGGGTATGGGGATGCAGACTAACAGCAGGGGAGGCCTTTCAGAGGAAATGGTGTTGGAGCTAAGACTTAAAGCTGGGGGGAAAGCATTCCAGACAAGGGAACAGCATGTGCAGGGGTCCTGAGGTTAGAAAGAGCCCAGGACATTCGGTAAATAGAAGAAAGTCCCGTGTGCTGGAATATAGTCAGTGGGAGTGAGGGTGGGAGAGGTTAGCAGGTACCAAATCCTGCTGACCCTGTGGGCTATGGGAAGAAATTTGGATCTTATTCAAAAGATTTTAAACAGTTTGCATCATGACTTGAGTTAGCTTTACAAGGATCCCTTTGGGGAACAGGCAGAGAATAGATTATAGGGCAGGGGTTGCAGTCTTTCTCTGTAAAAGTCCAGATTGTAAACATTTTTGGCTGGGGGCGGGGGTGCGCCGTCCCTGCTGTGACGAATCAGCACTGCTGCTGCAGAGCCTAAAGCAGCCAGAAGCAATTCGTAAGCAACCATGTATGGCTGTGTCCCAATAAAACTTTATGAAAACAGGCAGCAGCTAGATTGGCCTCCAGGCAGTGGTTTGCTGATTCCCCTTGCAGGGGAACAAACGTGGAAATGAGAAGAGCACTGTGGCCCTGAGCAAGTGACCTTACCTCTCCGAGCCTCAGTTTTTCTCATCCGTAGAATGGACACACTTATCTCACAGAAACGTTGTGGAATTGCTGAGTCTTAACGGAGATCGAGTGCTGAGCGCAGAGCCCTGGCTGGTGGTCATCTGCCCGTGTTGGCTCTGTTTTTATTACATCGATCCAGGATGAGTGTGTTTGTAAAGCAAAGGCTCTAGAACATGGAGTTAGAAGAGTTCACCTAGTGCTGGTGCGGGGGTGCTTTAGCGGCTGATTGAAATGTCTGCGCATGCAACTGAATGAACGCTGCCGTGACAGTGATTGGGACCTCCTCTTCAGTAAGGCCCCCAGGGCCTTCTGCAGAGTGGGCTCCCTCCTCTTCAGTGTGACATCTGTCACCTCCTGCCTCGGCTGGCCCAACTGATCCTCCTGCCTTCCTCTTCCTCCTCTGGGGAGATAACCTCGCAGCTGCCCCGGGCCTGCCCCTCTGGACTGCGGGGCGCGGGGTGGGGGGGAGGGGGCGGTCAATGAATCCTTGCTTACACCTTCCCATTTGCTGTCCCCCCTTTCTCCCAGCATGGGAGGTTTGTAGACTTCAATTTCTGGTAGCTTGGGAGGAAGTAAAGTACAGAGAAGGGCAAAGGGTGCGTTTTCTTGAAAAATCCTGGCCGGGGAAGGGAGAAGTAGGTACAGAAAAGCGGGAAGGGTCTAAGAGAGCACATCTGCCTTCACCTTCTGGCCAGTGCGGAGGGTACAGTCCCGGCTGAGAGGCAGGAAGGCTAATGCAGGGCCTTTTCCGCCATATTGTTGGGGTGACTGTCATGGGCACTAGCCTCTGAGAGCAGGGACTTCAGGGGAGGGGAGGGGCCTCCTCCTGAGGCTCTGCTGGCTGGGCCATGAAACCTGGAGAGCCAAGAGCCAGAGGGATGTGCAGAGAAGCAGGGAATGTGGCCAGGACCTCAGGGCCGGAAACTGGTGGTCTAGAGTCCGGAGGGAGAGAGACAGAGAGAGAAATAGAGAAAGCAGGTCTTCATCAACAAAGATTCGTGAGCACCAATGATGGTGCACGGCATTTGTCTGGCACTGATGACAGTGCCAAGTGAAATAGGCACACTCCTTGCTCTCACGGTGCCCCTATTCTATTGTGAAATCTAATGCCCAGGGCCAACAGAAACTATTTTTATTCTTCTGGTTATTTCCTAGGGTGAGTCACAGAGCAGCCCACAATTACCCCATCATCAACCAGGAGAAGGCAGAGGGCAGGGCCTGAAGGACTGGTGCCCACATAAATAAACTTTAAGAGGCTGACAGGCATCATCGAGCCAAACCCTTAATGTAGGAGGATCAGACCCACTTGGGTTCTAATCCCTAGCTTTTGTCACTTATGGCTGTGTGACGCTGGGCAAGTCACTCTCCCTTCCTGAACTTCAACCATTTGTTCATTTTGTTATTATAGGTGTTAAGGATACGGCAGTGAAAGACAAAATCCCGGTCTTTATTTATTTAAGATTTTATTTATTTATTTGTCAGAGAGAGAGAGAGAGAGAGAGAGTGAGAGAGCACAAGCAGGGGGAGCATCAGACAAAGGGAGAAGCAGGCTCCCCGCTGAGCAGGGAGCCCGAGGCGGGGCTCAATCCCAGGACCCTGGGATCATGCATGACCTGAGCCGAAGGCAGACGCTTAACCAACTGAGCCACCCAGGTGTCCCTCTTTGTGCAGTTTAAATTCTTGTTGGAGGAGACAGAAAATAAACAAATACCTACATCTCTAATATACCAGTTGGTGAAGAGTGGAATGGAGAAAAATAAAGCAGGATCAGAGGAATGAGTAATACCTGGATATGGATAAGGGGTTTCGTTTGAGCAGACCCTTGAGGGAGGTGAAGGAATGATCCCTATGGTTATCTGGGGAAAAAGCTTTGCAAGCAATGAAAAAAGCAAGTGCAAAGGCCCTGAGGCAGGAGGCACTTGGCAGATGTGATTAATTGCAGGCTCTTGAGATGGGGAGATTATCCTGGTGAGTCCAGTGTAATCACAAAGGTCCTTATTAAAAGGGAGGCAGGAGGCTGGAGAGAGAAAAGGCAATGTGAAAATGAAAGCAAGAGGTCGGAGTGATAAGAGGAAGAGACCACAAACCAAGGAACAGAGCTGGCCTCTAGAAACTGGAAAAGGCAAGGAATGAGTTTCTCTGCTGAAGACTTCAGAAGGAGTGCAGACCTGCCCCTTGATTTTAGACTTCAGAACTCCAGGACGGCAAGAGAATACATTTGTGTTGTTTTAAGCCATTAAGTTCGTGGCAATTTCTAACAGCTGCAATAGAAAACCAATACAATACAAAAGTAGTTTTATTTTTTGTTTGTTTGTTTTTTTTTTTTGTAAAATGGGACAGTGATTGCCCCTGCCTGAAGCCCTGTAGCATCAGGGGAGCGGGGAGCCCAGCAGCCTGGTCCTAGGCCCCAGGCAGGAAAGCTGCTCAGGGACTGGCTGAGAGCCTGGCCAAAGCCTAAAGGATCCTCTGCTAATGTTTCTGGGACTCAGGAATCAGGGTCTTCATTCTGCCCGCATCCCACCCCAAGCACAGGCTGAGGGCACCCTCTCCTGCCCTGCCCCCCTGGGATTCTAACTCCAGCCCCACTAGGATCTGGGGTGCTGCCGGATGCCCACTCTCTCTAGCCTGCAGGCCTTTGCATGGGCCTTGCCTGTGTCGGGAGCCCTCCAGCTGGTGCAGTCTGTCCTTCTGCTTAGGCGTCTCTGATGCCCTCTGTTCCTTCCTCCTTCCTTCAGTTTCTCCATTCACGGGGGCCCCTCTTCTGCCTTCTCCCACAACTTCACTTAGGCCTTAGCACACCCTTCGTATTTAAATGCTTGTTTCCTTCTTTGCTTTACCCAGTCAGAGTAAGACAAATAGTTCCTATTTATGGAGCCCTTACTGTGTGCCAGGCGGGGCTGCTATGAAGAGCTTTGAAGGCCATGACCGATCACCTAGGACGTGAGAGGTGGCGGCAACGATGCTAAGTGCCATGTTAACTCTTCCCAGTGACCCTGTGTGGTAGGTCCTTACGTCCATTTTGCAATGAGGAAGCAGCTGCGGGGCCGAAGAAATTTCTCCGCTCCCCCGAGCCTTACCTTTTTAAAGCATCTACTGAGCATTTTGTCAAATCTTCACCACGATCCTGTGAGATTGGTGCTATAGTCATCCCCATTTTACAGAGGGGAAAACTGAGGCTCTGAGCAGAGAAGTCACTGGCCCAAGGTCACAGATCCAGTAACTGGCTGAGCTGGGATTCGCACGCAGTCATGTTTGAAGTCTTAAGCCTCAGGAAGGAATGAATGAAGAAGGAAGGAGCTACCAGGAGACCTTCTGTTCTTTGGATGTGACCTTGGCGAGGCTTCAGACTTGGTTTTAATTTGCAGCTATGGGTAGCTGTGAAGGTCAAATGAGCTCACATCCTCAGCAGCTCTTTGAGAACAGGGTGCCTGTGTTAGTGTGGGAGGGATTTTTCTGGGCTCATACCTGGGTTCTCAGCCTCCTGGGGAAATCCTGTCCCTCAGCCTGCCCTAGGTCAGAGGAGAACCTGGCCTTTCCTCTGAGACCGTGGGTCTTCCTGGAAGAGGCCCCTGCTCCACCAGAGCCTCCTCATGACGACTGGGTCCTTGGCTCTTCCCAGGGGAACCCCAGAGAATTTCCTCCTGTTTTCACCTCCGCGTCCCTGGGGGCTAGGCCCCAGCGGCTGTGGCGTCAGGAGCAGCCGAAGCCGGCAGAGAGTCTGTGGAATCCCTTGGAGGGACCCGTGGCATTTCAGGGCGTCCGGGGACAGCCTAGCCAGGCTCAAGGAAGGAGCGGTTGCTAGGTGCACAGCTGCCTTCCACCACTTTGGGGCTGAGCTCCGTGGCTTCCCAGGTACATGCGCATGAAAGATCTTCATGAATCCGCACATATCCCCGGGAGATGAGTATTAGTAATCATGAAAACTCACATTTCTTGGTTTGCTAAGTGCCAGGCACTGAGCTGAAGTCTTTGTCTGGATTCTGTTTTCTCCTCTCTCTCTCTCGAGAAGCTTGTAGAGTAAGAGCCATTACTGATATTATTCACATTTGTGGGTGAGGAAACCACGCATACAACAGGTGGTTGAGGCATCAGAGTTCTGCCAAATGCCTTCCCGTTAGAAATACGTTTCACAGATGAGCAGACTGAGGCTCAGGGAGGCCGAGTGTCTTGCCCAAAGTCCTCACCTCTGCCCCTGAAAACTGGCTGCCCAGTGCCTGCTGGGGCAAGACAGAGAGGGCTAGAGTTCACCATTTTCCTGGGTTCTGGTGGGGAGGCCCCGGAGCGCCAGGTTTTGGGAAATACCCTGGGCCCTGAGGGCTGTGGGGCCTCTGTTTCCTCAGCTATAAAATGGAGGAAGTAAGAGAGGTGTGCCTGACAGACCCGCTGCTCCTTCCTAAGGCTTCCCCAGCTCCGCAGTACAAGGCCTGAATTTTCCAGGGCCGAGTTTGGCCCCAGTCCAAGCCCCCTAACCAGCCCTCCCACCCCCACCTGGCTTTCCTCCCTCCCCTCCCCGCACCAGGCTCCTATAACCGGAGTCCTGTCGGTGAGTTATTGGCTCAATATTTTCATAGGCTCCCCCAGCTCCCTCCCCTCCCCCACCCCATTCCCCCCAAATAAAGGAGCTATAAGACTAGAGCCAAAAACACAGCTCAGAGAATGTGCGCCAATGACCCAGCCCCTGCAAGGGTGAGGTGGAGAACTTTCCATCTGGGCCCAGCCCTGGGCAGGGCCTATTCCCGTTCCCCCTCTGGCGCTCCTGCCTTCGTCTTCCCGCCCCAGCTGCTCCACAGAAGCCGCTCTGTCCCTCAGGCCGGGCTGGCTCCCTGTAGGGCCCCTCATGATTCTGGGACAGGTAGGGGCTGTGTTTACAGGCTGACCCAGAGGCAGTCGGCCAGGAAAGTCAGTCAGTCAGTCAGTCAGTCTGTCATGGTCTCACAGTCAGACTCTGACCCGCCGCCAGGGCCACACAGCGAGGCAGGGCCACTCACGACACGAGTCAGCCAGTCATCCGGCCAGCCTCCACCCGTCAGCTAGTCAGGCAGTCAGCCTCTGACTCACAGTTGGACTCAGCTACACCCAGTCACAGCTGTTCACCCCAGGGGTCAAGTCACAGCCAGCCCGTCAGCCAGCCAGCCCGGCTCAGCCAGTCCATCGATTGTTCATTGTCTCAGAGTCAGACTCCGTTACACAGTCAGGGCTACGTGGTGAGACGGGGTCACTCACGTGGTGGTCACTCAGTCGTGGTCAGCCGGTCTCCCCCACTCGGTCAATCTCAAAGTGTCGGCCAACCGGCCAGTCGAGGCAGGGTCAGGCAGCCCCCTTCAAAGAGCCAGCCAGTCCGTAGTAGTCGTCTGTCACCCAACAGCCAATCAAAATCAGTCAGCCAGTCAGCACACGAAGGTGCGTCCTTTGGTAGAGTGTTGTCTCACAGCGAGACTCTGAGACACCGGTCAGTCAGGCAGGTGGTGGTCAGGTGGTCGTCAGGTGGTCTGTGGCAATCCAGGCAGCTGGACAGTCGATTTTCGAGGACTAAGGCAGAGAGTCAGGTCACCCAGCCAGACCAGTCAGTTGGGCATAGTCAGTTTCTGCCTGTTGTTCTGTCTCCGTTAGTCACTGGCAGCTCCAGTCTGTGGCCTGGTCAGTCACAGCCACAAAGGAACAGCAGCTGGCCAGCCAGCTGAGAGTCAAGGGTGCAATAAAGGCCATCAGTCAAGGCTCTGGGGTCGCTGTCAGACATCCAGTCATCCCGTCAATCTGAAGGAGACAGCCACGCCCCCAGTCAGCTAATGCCATTCAGGCAAGATCATCGCTCAAAGCTACTGGTTAGGAGATCATCGTTAGTCACCCAGTTATCCAGTCGGTTTGAATTAGGCAGCCAACAAGTCAACTACCCACCAAGCTCATTGTTATCAACCAGTCAGCCAGTCAGACTTGTAGCTGCTGAGTCAGTCTCCTGGTCAACTAGTCACCTAACCCATCAAGCTCAATCCATCCACCCAGTTTCAGTCAGCCAGTCAGTCGTAATTATGCTCCCACAGTCTGGGGCCCGGTCAATCCCAATAACAACCAGCCAACTACCACCATCCCGCATCTAACCTCATCAACACCAAGACAATGGCTGCCTTCTTATGGAACCAAATGAATCATTAGTGAATCCCGACAAAAAGACAACAACCCTAAATCGCACCAGAAACATGCCTTAACCCCTTGCAGCAATGTCCAGAAGTAGCGGTCCCAAATCAGCCTCTTGCTCCTGATTCATCAGGAAGGATGGGTGTGCGGTGGGAAATAAGCTGACGTGTGACTCCAAGAAAACCCACTTGTCAGCCAGAGAAGCCGCAGGCTGATGGCCAGGGAGACGAGGGGGGGAGACCTTGGTCAGCTTTCTACCCCCACCACCTGGATGCTCCATGAGGCTTTGCTCAGAGCAAAGCACCCCTGTGCTCTTCTCAGCGGAAGGAGGCAGGGGACAGGGAGAGCATGAGATGCCCCTCCCCTCCCCCGTTCCCTCCCCCCTTGGCTCCCCCACTCCATCCTCCATCATTAGCTCCCACCTGCTCTGCTCAGATAAACGCCTAACCCTCCCCCATCTGCTCAGAATCTGCCCGACATCTCATAGTGCCACTCACCTTACACGTGCACACGCACACACACACGCATGCATGCTCACATACACACATGCCCTGCTTCTTGGCTTGCCTCCTCACTTCAGAACATCCTGTTCCAAGCAGCCTGGGAGAAAACACTGGGCCCCCTCTGTGCCCCGGCCCCTCCCCTCTGCTCTCTGGATCCCGCCTGCCCAGCGCACATGCCCCTGCTCGATGCCCGTCCTGGCATGAGCATCAGTGACCTGGACGTGGGCAGGCTTTTCCTGCTGCCAACTCCTCCTCCTCCAAGGCGGAGGAGAGGAATGTCAAGGAAAAGCCTGGAAGGGAGGGGTCTCACTCACTGAATTCCTGTGCTTGGGCCTGGGGCTTTCCGCACAGCCAGGCAGGTTCCCCAGGCATTCTGTTAGCTGGTCCAGTGGGGTCAGCCAGCATTTCGAAGCCTGAGGGGAGAACGTTCATCTCAGAGAGACTGAGGCTGCTTTCTGCTGGAATGGAGCGTGCTTTTGGCAGAGAGGACTCTCTGGACCCCCTCTGGCACCTGAGCTCAACGGCTTATTAGCCTTGTGACAGCAGTGGGCATGCTAGGTGTTTAGAGCCGAGGCCCCCCTCCTCGTTAAAATGGAGATGAGAACAGATCCCACCTCCTAGGGTCTGCGTGAGGATGAAATTAAGAAAGTATGGAAAGGGTTCAGGGCAGCATTCCTGTGACCACCAGCCTGGGGCTGAGTTTTTCCGAGCAGGCAAAATGGTGGCCCAGGCCAAAGGGGCTCCTAGAGGCTTCCTCCCATGCCCCTCTCGCCACCTGGTTCCACTCACCCCTGCTCTGTCATAGCTTCTAGTCACTGAGGGCTCCCTGTGTGCCCCACGCCGCTGTGTGCGCTGTGGACGTTTCACACCACACCCTTACGGTAAGCCATGAAGTCCGGGCTGTGGCTATGCCCATTTCATAGACGAAGAAACGGAGGTCCCAGGACGTGGAGTCATTTGCCCGAAGCCACAGGTAACGAGGGGCAGAGCCAGAACCTGCTGACTCGTAAGGCCCATGGGATGATATACGGCGCCTCTGCTCGCACTGAAAGCCGCGTGTGCAGCCTGCCCCTGCACCGCCATGCCCTGCCCCCCAACCTCTCACTCTGGTCTCTCCCCTTCAGAGACGCCTTGCACCTTTAGCCCCCCTTCCTTCTTGGCTCCCCTATCCACGTCGACTTCTTGCTCCCTCTCTGGGGCCCTGCTGCTCTCTGCTTGCAGTCCTTCCATGTTCTTCGTTCTCTAGAAATCGAACTTCCAAATGTTAGGTGGGTGAAGACCCCCTGAAATAAAGATGGCATCCCGCAGCACTCCAGCCTCCCTCATCTAACCTCATCAACACCACACTGCCAGGTGTGGGCAGAGACCTAAACCCTGGCAGGTGGGGCCTCACATGGGGCTGCTCTTTGCCTTGAGGCCGGCCTTTTGGTGAGAACCGGAAAAAGCTGCCTGCTCTGAGCAGCGGCAGCTCCTGGGTCCAGGGCTTGGTGAGTCGCTGCAGGGCTGTGTCAGTTAGACAGGGGAGCCCCTGGGGGAGGGTGCAGCCCGCGGGGTGAGGGGCAGGGGTGTAGACTGGCGTTTCTGTCTCCACTGGCCCAGGCAGAAAGGAGTCAGGGCGCTGGGGCGGGGTTAGGGGGCTGGGCCCTCAGGGCTGCCGGTCCCAGGACTCTGCTCCCCACACTGCTCTGCGGAGGGTAGTGTGCGGTGCGGCCCGGCCCTGAGCTGCGCGACCTGGGGCCCCACGGCGGCCTGTCCTGGGGCCTGCGACTGTCCCTCTCTCCCTCTGCAACTTGCTCCCCTCCCACCCTCCTCTCCTCCTTCCATTCTTTCTCCCTCCCCTCCTCTCAACTGCCCCCTTCTCTTCTTGCTTCTTCCCTGTAGGCCTGTTCCCCTCCCCCCTCCCCCCTTTCCCTTCGCTACTCCCTTCCCTCCCTCCCCTCCTCCTCTTGCTCCTCCTTTCTGGGTCTTTTTCTCTCTGTAGATCTTTCATCTCCTTCCCATCATCTTTTCCTTCAAGCCTCCCTTTTCCTCTCTCCCTTTTTCAGCCTGTAATTTTCCTTTTGTCTGTTTCTCCAACTCTCCTTTGATTTCTTTTCTTCCTCCCCTGGTGAATCTGCAGCCGTGAATTCAGTTTTGCAAAAGCTGCCCTGTGTCTCTGTATATTCTCCACAGTAACCTCAGCCTGACTCTGAGCCCCAGGCCCGAGGGCTGGTGGGACTGGCTGGACCATCTCAGCCCCATGGAGCCACCCCACCTCTTCGCTACAGGGTTTGCCTCCAGAATAGAACTTCCAGGCCCCTCTGGCCTTTCCCCACATTTCAGTCCTTTGCCCCCTCCCACGGCTGCTCCCTCTAAGGCAGGGGCTCTGGGTTCTGATGCAGGGGTGCCTCCTTAGCTATATCCTCCATCTATTATCACCTGCTCCACCCCAGCTGCCTCCCTGGTGGTGCCCTGAGCATCTTCAGACTCCGGCCCCTACCTAGGAAATCATTCCTCTTTATTGCCCCTGGAAACCCAGCCTAATCTAGATTTCAGGCAGCAGCGAGGGGCGAGGCTGTCTCTGAGCCCTGCGTAACCCCAGAGGGCCTGGCTACCTCCTGGGGCCTGCTGTGAACAAGGCACAGACAGCTCTCTGTCCTGATTCTTTCCCAGCAGCAAAGACAAAACAAACACAGGAACAGTGGTCCGAGTTAAACACCCGCCCCTACCTTCCTTCTGGGCATACTCTGGACCTGTGTGGAGCAAGACCCCGGGTCCTGGGTGGGGGGTGGCACAGGGGGAGGGGGCTGCAGCAGGACCCCTTGGGAGAGAACCCAGCCAACCGGGCCACTGACAGGGCCAACCGGGCTCCTGTCAGGTCGACCACTCAGTCTTCTAGGCTCTCAGACAGTCTCCATCAGGAGAATCTTAGTGTTTATTTATTTATTTATTTTTTAAAGATTTTATTTATTTATTTGAGAGAGAGAGAATGAGATAGAGAGAGCACGAGAGGGAAGAGGGTCAGAGGGAGAAGCAGACTCCCCGCTGAGCAGGGAGCCCGATGCGGGACTCGATCCCGGGACTCCAGGATCATGACCTGAGCTGAAGGCAGTCGCTTAACCAACTGAGCCACCCAGGCGCCCGAATCTTAGGGTTTAAAGACCCCTTAAGCTTCTGGGAAAGATTGCCAGGGCCTCCGGGGGAGTGGTTGGGTGCTGGGTTTCCTTTGCCCCAGGCAAACCCCTGCACCGGGCTCCTGACACCCAGTCTCTGCCCTGTCTTGCAGTTCCCTGGTAAGGTGTTGGTGGACAACATCTGTTCATCTAGGACTGGTGAGTAACTGAGTGGATACTGGCAGAGGCAGGAGGAGCTCTGGAGACTGGGGAGGGGAGGGGGCCCAGGGACACTTCAGAAATTCTGGTTTGGCTGAGGAATTGGAATCTGAAAGGAATGTTGGGGAAGACTTTGGGAGACGCAAAGAAGATTTTTGGGGGCGAGGTGGTGGTAGGAGAAAGGCTTCTGGCATCCAAATTGCCACAACCTGTGGGGCCTTGCTTAGATAACAGGAATCTTAATAATGACTCCACCTGCCAGCTCTTTGGGGGTGGGAGAGGACATCTAGGACCTGAGGGTCCCACCCTGTAGGGGAGATTTCAGGAAGCCACCCTTGGAGGGCCTCCCCAACCACCCCCTTTCCCCCCAACCCCCAGCAGCAGCTCTGTGGAGGCCTTTCTTTATTTGGATTCGCACTTGGCAGTGAGGACACCTTTTGAGGGGCCCGCAGGGTGGAAGTCGGCAGTAGAAGCCCTTAATTCCCAGACCTGAGGGGGCTTTGTGAAGACAGCGCGCCTCTCCCGCTGAGCGCAAACCCACCAATTCCCTGACTTCCAGGCTCCGAGGGGGAGGGCCGGGCCCAGTGTGAAATGCTCTTAGAGGAATCCTGCTGGGGTGACAAGAATCAGGAGAAAAAGGCAGATGGCTCCCCACTGCCTCGGGATAACATCCAAATGGCCTGCTGCTGGATTAACAAAGGCCATCCTCTTTCTGCCTCCGGGCTGGCTTGTGCCCTTGCCACACACAGCCCATTCCAGCCAGTGCTGCCTCTAGAGCAGGTCTCCTGGCACCCCAAGCTGCCCCTCTACAGAGAACACCCTTGCCTCCTTATTTACCCCTTGGCTAACTCCTCTGCATCCTTCAGGACTTAGACGCCCCTCCCTTCAGGAAGCCCTCCTGGAATGCCTCAGGGGAGAGGCAGTAGAAGCTAATTAGAGTTCAGGCACACTTGGGGAGGACTCCCACTCACCAGCTGTTATCAGTTGCCTAGGGCTGCAGTAACAAAGTACCACAAACTTGGTGTCTCAAACAGATGAAATTTATTGTCGCCTAGTTCTGGAAGCTAGACATCTGAAATCAAGGTGTCAGCAGAGTTGACTCTGTCTGAAGGCCATGAGGGAGAATCTGTTCCAGGCTTTTCTCCTAGACTGTGGTAGCCTCGGGCATTTCTTGGCTTGGAGATGGCATACTCCACATGGTCTTTTCTCTGTGTGATCTGTGTCCAAATTTCCTTTTATTAAAAAAATAAGACTTGTCATATTGCATAAGTGCCCACCCTAATGACCTCATCTTAACCTGATTACCTCTATGAAAACCCTCTCTCCAAATGAGGTCACATTTTGAAGTATGGGGCTGATGGGGTGGGGTGGGGGGTGGGGAAGGTTACATTTCAACTTCTCTTTTTGGGGAGATACACTTCAGCCCATAATATTTGTGACCTGGAGTGTGTTGCTGAATTTCTCTGAGCCCTGATGTCCTCATATATTAAATGAAGGTTGTGGGGGCGCCTGGGTGGCTCAGTCGGTTAAGTGTCTACCTTCAGTGCAGGTCATGATCCCAGGGTCCTGGCATCGAGCCTCATGTCAGGCTCTCGGCTCAGCGGGGAGTCTGCTTCTCCCTCCCTCTCCCTCTCTCTCTCAAATGTATAAATAAAATCTTAAAAAAAAAATGGATTGTGAAAGGGAGAATTGCCCCAAGACACTGGGGACTTTGGTTCAGGCTTAGTTCCGCTGACCAGCACTGTGACCTCAGGTGAGTCCCCTAACCTCTCTGAATCTGTTTTCTGCTGCTGCAAAGCACCCCTAAGCTTAGTGGCTTAAAACAACAACCATCATCTATTTTGCTCACAGATCTGCGATCTGGACAGGGCTCAGTGGGGAGAGCTTTCCTCAGCTCCATGTGACAAAAGCTGAGGCAGCTTGGCCGGGGCTGGCAGGTGTGCATCCAAGATGATTCAGTCACGTGGCCAGCAAGTGCGTGCTTCCTGGTGGCTGGGAGCTCAGCCAGGGCTGCTGACTGAAAGCTTTGGTTCTTCTCCCTGGGAGTCTGTCCACGGGGCTGACTGGGCTTCCTCACAGCATGGTGGCTGGGTTCAAAGAGTGAGTGTCCTCAAAGAGCTGGGACAGGTGTATTGTCTTCTGACCCAGCCTTGGAAGTCCTATAGTGTCACTTCCACAGAAACCAGAGCCTGCCCAGATTCGAGAAGAGAGAACATGGACACTACTTATTTTTTTTTTTTTAGATTTTATTTTTAAGTAATCTTTATACCCAACGTGGGGCTCGAAGTTACAACCCTGAGATCAAGAGTTGCGTGCTTTACCGACGGAGCCTGCCAGGTGCCCCTAGTCTCTACTTCTTGATGGGAGAAGGGTCAAAGTCCCATTGTAAGCAGTGTATGCAAACTAGAGATACTGCTGTGGTCACGTATGGAAAGTACGGCTGGCCACCCTTCGTCATGCCCTGCCCCTCCAGGGGTTCTACGTAGGCTGACACTGAGCTGAGGCCCTTGTACATAGTATCTCACTCAATCCTTACCACAGCCCCATACTGCTGATTAGTATCTCATTTCACAGATGATGACATCGAGGTCCAGAGAGGAGACTTGCCCAAGGCCACCTACCTAGACAGTGGCGGAGTCAGACTCTTCTTGCCTCCGGGGCCTTCGACAGCTCAGGGGGACATCACCAGTCTCTGCTGTCCCAAAGCTCCTGCCCACCTCCCTCCGCTTCCCCACACTGGGTGGGCCCCTGACTTGGGGGCTTGCCTGTGTTCTTGGCCTTGTGAATTCTACCTCTTAGGCCTCAGTCTTTTCTCATGGAAGAGGGGCTGGCTGGTGGGGGAGCGAGGTGGGTATAAACCTCCGAATCAGCTAGAAGCATGGGACCTGGTGGCTCTAAGAGGGTCTTGTGGACTGGGAACACTGTTTTCCATGGGAAAGGCATCTGGGCTTCAGCCCACTGCTTCCCAGACACTTCTGGGAACACAGCTGGAAATGGCCTCCCACCAACACGTTCACCTGTTTCTTTAGATACAGCGACTGGGGCCAGGTCTGGATTCTGGTAGTCCTAAGGCATCCGTTCATTATCACAGTACAAAGAACTACCCTCACCACCACCCCATTTTAGACACGAGGAGTCTGGGCCTCAGAGAAGGGCACTGACTTGCCTGAGGGCACAGAGCTGGTAAAGGGAGAAGGAGAGAACAGACTCTGGGCCTGAGTCCCTTTGGCCTGAGCTCCCCCACTTGTAGCTGACTCCATAGTTGTTGGGTGAATATTAGGGCTGCGTGGCTGGTGGGGGGAAGCCCGGGGCACAGTGGGGAGGGTGGGCTGTTGTGTAGTGTGGCAGTTAGGTCAAGGTCCAGCAGACTCAAGATTTCCACAGATCTTGCCGGGATCCTGGCTTTGTTGCTTCCTTGTCATGTCACCTTGGAAAAACACTTGGCCTCTCTGACGGTTCAATTCTGTCTGAAAAAGGAGGCTAAAAATAGCCACTTTACCGGGTCATTATGGGTATGGTGGAAGAGATGCCTGTGGAGGGTCTCTGCTCGGGGCCTGGCACAGGGGACACTCTCGGTAAAGGTTTCTGGGTTTATTTGTATCCATTGCCTCCCAGACACCTGAGGTGGGGCTAGCATCAGAGGCTGGGCCCATGGCGGTGCTGCATGAATGTTATCTAACTGGATGACAATTCCTGTTTTCTAGTAAAGGAAATAACTTTTATGCTCATAAAATGGCAGACATTCTGTAGCATGAATGAATGAATGAACAAATGAATGAATGTTTTCTGTGGTGAGGCGGGCTCCCTCAGAGGCAGACTCTGAGGTCAAGGTTTGAGGGGAGCCCCAGAAACACTGGCAGAGGTGTAGGGAAGTGAGATGGGGAAGGGAAAGCAACTAAGAGAGGACACAGTAATGAGGAGGTTGTTGCCACGGGCAACTGGCCTCAGCGCCGGCGGGTCCCCAGGGAGACAGTGGGGAACACACCTTAGAATCGTCCCACTTGAGGTGCGAGGCAGCAGGCATTTGAACCCTGCCTCCCCGCTGTCATTGCTTGAGGCGGCTCCTGGGGGGGCATGAACTGCATAGTCTCTGCGTGGCCAGGCTCACTTCTGAGACCAGGGGTTCCCACCCTGGTCTGAGACAGAGGGTCTCAGGTGCTTGCCTGAGAAGCCTTTGGATGCCAGCAGAGGTGAGGGCCCAAGGGACGTAGGTGAGGCAGCAGCTCACTCAACTGACTCAGTTTGGGGCCCCTGATCCTGGACGTCCTTCAAAGGCAAATATGATTCTCTGTACCGTCCGGTCCCCCTGTGGTCATCCTGTCCACCACTCTGAAGGCTACATCCTTTCCCAAAGAAAGATGGGTCTGTCTTGAGCAACCCTTCCACCCCGGGGACCTTCTCCAGCTTTTTCTCCTCAGTGCCTCTATAGAAGGACATCCGATCTGAGGCTCTGAACCACTGGGGCTGGCTGGGAAATTGGTGCGCTGGTGTGGGAGGAGCTGGTTTGCCTGAGGATGTTTGAAACATGCTTTGGCTAAAGGAGCAAGGAGGAGGTTCCCTGCATGGGTGTCTGGAGGTTGGGCACGAGGCCACTGGCCTGTTGTCTGCCTATCCTGCCTTTCTGCGTGACCCCACATCAGGCTCAGAGTCCTTTGGGTGAAGGGGCAGCAGTGGGAACCTGAGGTCACCCTTCTGCGTGAGATGAGGGGACATGCTGCCTGCTCAGGGCAGGACGGGGGGCTGACATTCACCCTGGACTTGCAGTCAGGCTTGGGTTCTAATCCTGCCTGCCTTGCTCTCTGGCTGTGACCTTGGACACGTTACTTTCTTTTCCAAGCTGATCCTTCTGCATCTGTAAATGGGGCAGTTCCTCATACCTCCCTCATAGATGAGGGAATAGGCTCAGAGAGGAGAAGCGGATTCCTGCGAACACACAGCCAGTAAGTGGCCCAGCTGCGATTGGAACACATGCACGTCTGGGTGACTCTGGCATTTGGGTCTTCACCATGAACACAATAAAAAGAAAGTCCTCCTTTATCCTGAATGGGAGGAAGAAAACTAAACTGAGAAACTCATCTAGTGTGCAGATCAGAGGGGCATGTGAAGAAGGCAGGAGAATTCTCTAGTGGGACAGGTGGTGTAACTTGCTAGACCCTGTGCAAAATGGAAATACAGGGCCCCTTGTTTAAGAATGATGGAGAATTTCGAGACGGTAACAGCGCTTACTAAACTGACGGCGGGACCCTTCTAAGCGTGTGCCCTGTATGACTGCTTGGCTGGCGCGCCTGTGAAATTGGCCCTGTTTCCCTGGTTCCAGCAGCTAATGGGTACAGGTAGGATTCCCTCTGGCAGGATGGGTAAGGAGCAAGCTCCAGCATCCGGTGACCTGGGTTCCAGTCTGGGAGTCCTGGCTTCCTAGCCAATGACCTCGAGCAACTTCCTTAAGCCCTCTGAGCCTTGGTTTGCTCCTCCACAGAATGGGATGGGGTTCTTCTTTTCTAGGAGCGTTGTCAGGCAGAAATAAAGCCATGCAGATAAAATGTGGGGCACGGTGCCTGGCCCATCTTGCAAACCAGCCATCCCAGGAATGAGGGTGAGTCCCTTCTCCCAGCCACCTCCCCAGGGCCCAGACCCCGGGGAAATGCCAGGTCCCTGCCGCCATCACCTGTGCACTGCTCAGCCTGGGCTGGAATCTTGGAGGCTGCAGACTCCCTGCTCTGGCAGCCCCTCCTCCCCTCCCCATCCCCCAGGCTTTTAATGAGTTTAGTATTTTCATCCGATCATTCTTCCTACAACACAGGGCTGGGGGAAGCTAAAAATAGCTCCCTGAGTCACATGATGGCTCCAAATGCGGAGGCTCCCAGCAAAGGTACAAGTGCGACTCCTTGTTTCCTAGGAAATGAGAGTCATTGTGATGCCTGATGCTAGGCCACTGCCAACGCAGCCCAGGCAGCTCGCAAAGGCACATTGTTTCCTGTGACACCCCTGTGTGCGACAGGCAGAGGCTGGGGCATGGCGGGTGGGAGGCAGAGCCCCCAGGACTGGCTGAATCCTGGCCGGGTGCCCTCAGGTCGGAGCCAGAAGCTGTCCCTGGCCTTCAGGAGTAGGCGGTCCCCAAGGCAAGTGCTTCCTCACACCTGCCCCCCCCCCCCCCCCCCTCCTGTTCCCTAGGAAGCTGGCAGGGAATAGTTGTGCCAGCAGGAGAGCTGGGTTTTCTCTGGTACCTACATTCCCTGCCCCTCATTCCCCTTGTCAACAACCTGCAACTAAAGGTATTTTATTGTTTGGGGAGCGCCTAGCTGGTTCAGTCTGAAGAGTATGTCATAAGGTCAAGCCCCACATTGGGTGTAGAGAGGACTAAAAAAAAAATAAACTTTAAAAAAAGGGTAGTTTATTGTTTGGTAATGAAAACAAATCTGTTGATGCCTCTTCCCCAGGGAAGGCTTGCCAGGATCCTCCCTACCCCCCTACCAGTACCGGATAACCCCTCGCCCCCTAGATCAGGCTCAAGTGCATCACAGGCACCTGGACGGCCTGCGAACACACTGGACATGGGGTCTCAACCCCAAGTGTCTCATCCCATAGGTCTGGAGTCTGACCCCCAAATTTGCATTTCTAGTTCCCATATGATGTTGATGCTGTGTTCCAGGGAACGAACTTTGAGAATCCTGTCCTAAATGCTACGGTCCAGATGTTCCCCAGCCCCTCCTCCCCTTCCTTCTCCTCTCTCACCACTTCTTCTTTTTTTTTTTTTTTTTTAAGATTTGATTTTTTTATTTGCCAGAGAGAGACACAGCGAGAGAGGGAACACAAGCAGGGGGAGGGGGAGAGGGTGGGGCTCGATCCCAGGACCCTGGGATCATGATCTGAGCCGAAGGCAGATGCTTAGCGACTGAGTCCCCCAGGCGCCCCCTTCTCACACCACTTCTTGTAGCACCCCTAAATCACATGTAGTCCCCGGTGCCCCTGCCCTGCACTCAGCAACACTTTCTGGCCTCTGGACCTCGGCTTTCGGTCCTGCTTCCTGGAGCGCCCTCCCTCCAGCCCTTCTCAGTGGCTGACTGCCATGAGGGCTTCAAGTACTGAGAGCAACCACTTACTGATCAGCAACCATATATGCCTCCTTCCTCACGATTCTACATGGTAAGCACTATGATCTTCATTCCACTTTGCTGTTCTTACCTCCATTCTCCGGTGAGGAAAGTGACATTCAGATGGCCAGTCCCAAGAGCCACAGAGCTGGGATCCAAGGTGGCCTGAGTTTCAAGCCCACAAGCGAGTCACAGCTCCCTCAGGAAGCCTTCTCTATATCTTCCAGACTCCATCCTGTACACCTCCTTGGAGACTCCATACCTGTGTGTGTTTGTACCGCGACTGCTGATGGGTCTGTCTGCTGGCTTGGGCTGTTTGTTGCTGAAAGACGTGGCCTTTGTCCTAATCATCACCGGATCCCAAACGATCAGAACAGCCTCTGGCATTAGTAAGTGCTCAATAAAGGCTCGCTGGTTTGCTGACTGAATAGTGGTTGCTAAAGTGTTTGTGGAGTAAGTGCATAAATGGTGGCTGCCTCATCACTATTAAGTGAGTATGTAAACAGTAGGTGGTCATTGCTGAATAAATAAATGAGATACTAAGTTCTCTACATGTTGCTTGAATGAATGAATGAATGATTGAATGAATAGTAGTAGCTGCTAATAAATGTTTGCTGGAGAAATTAATGAGTACATAAATGGTGAGTAGGTGCTCACTAAGTGTCTGGATGAGGAGATGCGTTGGGTTGGAGGCAGTTGGATGGTGGCCTGGGTGAATAGGTTGGTTGGTATATAGATGGATGCACAGGTGAATAAATGTAAGGAAGGTGGGTAGATGAATAGGTTACTGTAAGGATGGATGAACAGATGAAAAAATGGGTGGGTGGGTTGGTGGGAAGATGGATAGGTAAGCAACTTGGTGATTTCGTGGGTGGGAGGCAACCACTTATTGATCAGTAACCATCAGTAACAAACACACACAGGTACATAGTACCCAAAACCAGATTTAGGTATTGTTAGCATGGGACAGTCTCTGTGTAATGCCACTTCTGCCAGATAGATGACAGAGAGTGAGTGCTTCATGGAACCCCAGGGCACATGAAGCCTGTAGTGAGCAGGGCAGCCCCAGGGTCCTCTGGGCCATGACTTGGAAAGCCAGATGGGTGGTGCGTCATGAGTGTTGTGAGGGGGCTGTGGAACTGTTTTAAATGTCGGGATGTCACCCAGCTGTGAGATGGGGGCTTGAAGTTTGGCATGTTCCTGAAGCACTCGTTTTAATGACTAATTATTTTCCCTCTTCTGACATGGCTCCTTGGGAGGGGAGCAGGGAACTTGGCTGGAAGCCGCAGACCTCTGCTCCACAATTGAATTCACTAACAAGCCAGAATGAATTAACCCCTACCTGCCAGGTGGGGAGCTGAACCCAGATGGCCCAAGTCCCAGTCCCAGCCAGGTGCTGCTCACCTGGGAGCCCCTTCTGGGCTGGCTGACACCTGCAAAGAATCCAGAGCATCTAAGCCAAAACCCTGGTGGATGTCTAAAGATCTGGAAAAAGCCAGGTTGTTGGCTTGAAAGTTATTTGAGTTCGATCTAAAGGAAATGATCAATCATTTGTTTAAAAAAAAACAGTACTTACTGGGGCGCCTGCGTGGCTCAGTTGGTTAAGCATCCAACTCTTGGTTTCAGCTCAAGGCGTGGTCTCAGGGTCCTGAGATTGAGCCCTGCATCAGGCTCCACGCTCAGCATGGAGTCTACTTGGGATTCTCTCTCCCTCTGCCCCTCCTGCCTACGCTCTCTCTCTCTCAAAACAAATAAATCCAAAAAAAAAAAAAAAAAACCCACTATATTTACTATGTATGGGACATTGTATAAATGCTTTACCTGAATAATTTCATACTTTGAGGCAGACTGCTATTATAATCTTCCCCATTTTACAGATGGGGAAATAGAGGGACAGAGGTTATTATAGTGGCTTTAAAATGTGCCTGCAAATTCTTTGCTCCCTCCAAGAGATGGAGTCTAATCCCCTTCCCCTTGACTATAGATAGGCTGGGTTAGCACCTCAATTCTGGGGAACGGAATAGAATAGAGATGACCGTGTGACTTCTGAGACCAGATCACGATGCTGGAGCTGCTTCCTCCGGGTTCTGCCTCTTTTGAGACATGTACCTTTGGAGCCCTGCACCTCCATTAAAGAAGTTGGGGTGCCTCAAAGCCACCATACTGGAGAGGCTTCAGAGGGCCCCCAATAGCTCCAGCCATTCTCATCTTGGGAGCATGAGCATCCCCAGTCCTGGCACCCGACACAGGAGTCGGGAAGCCTTGGAGCTGACCTCAGCCCTGGCCCCTGCCTGACTGTAGCCACACCAAGGACTCGGGAGGAAGGGAGGACTGGCCAGCCAAGCCCAGCCAGCCCCCAGAGCACGCTCGGTAATGCAATGACTGCTGTGAGGTTTGGGGTGGTTTGTTAGGCAGCCATAACGGGAGCGATGGTGAAATCAAGTCCCCGACATGCTGTCGCTAGAGAGTGGCAGAACCGGGATGGGAGCCAGATAGGCTGGCTGGGGAAGCCGCAAGCTTCAGCGGTGAGGTGCTCCAGCCCTGCTTTTCTCGTCTTCCCTGTATCGTCTCCCCGGTGCATGGACCAGCGGGGCACGAGTCCCAACCGTGTAGGTTTGCAGGAGGATTCAGCTGTGCAGTTCTAGTAAAGCACTGGGCTCGGTGGTTAGAACATAATAAATCCGCCATCGTAATTAATGGCAACACTGTCCTTGTAGATATGTAGTGGTAGACCTTGCCAGTGCCTTCAAATGGTGCTTGCGTCCACATCCCAACTCTAACACGTCTGCAGATGTCTTTGGTGCTACTGTCTTTGGGTCCAGAAAGCCACGGCTCCTCTCTCCTTCCCTCCATTCTACTTACCCGTGCCAGCCCAGCGTCTCCTGCCTGCCTCACTGAGCAGCCTGCGACCGATCTCCCTGTGTCAGTCCTGGCCCCTTCGGCTTCTGCTCAACACCACAGCCAGAAAGATCCTGATAAAACTTGTTCCATTACTTCTCGCCTCTGCCTTGGACCTTCTGAGAACAGCCCATTTCTCTCAGCATAGAAAACAAAGTCCTTTCAGTGGCCTGCCAGGTTCTACACAATTTCCCCATCAAACACCTCCTTGATCTGTCTTCTGAGACACCCACCTCGCCCGATTTCCTCACTCCAGCCACGCGAGCTCTTGGCGGTTTCTAGACCAAGCCACACTGGCCCATTTTGCCTTGAGGTTTTGCAGATGCTTTTCCCTCTGCCTGAATTGCTTTGCCTGCTGATATCCACACGGCTCGCTTCTTCACCTCTTTCAGGTCATGGCTGAAATGTTGCCTTCTTCCCGAGGCCTCTCCTCACCACCTATTTAAAATGACAACCCCCGTCACGACCCTCCTTCCCCTTCTAGTTCTTCTCCATGGCACCTACTACCATCTCACACATGAGTATCTTTTCTCTCTCTCTCTCTTTTTAAACTATTTCGTCCCCACTAGAATGTAGGCACATGAGGACAGAGATTTTTATCTATTTTTGTCACTGCCGCTGGGATAGTGCCTGGCACATAGGAGGTGCTCAATGCTTACTTTCCCAATGAATGAATGGCTGTCGGCTGTTACCAGGGAGGCCCAGGAGGAAGCTACCGCGCTACTCTAGGTAAGGTCAGACTGTGCAGCAGAGGTTGAGGGGCACTGTACTGAAGAGAGGGCTGGGCTGTGGAGTCTGCTGGTGGCCCCTGGTGTTCTGGCCCGTGCAGGGAGCTCCCGTCCCTGGAGCCACGGTGGCAGGCACACCTGTGGAGAAAGGGGAGATGACGTTTGGGTGCAGGGTAAGGTAGAGGTGCTGCTGGGCAGCCAAGTGAGGTCTAGGTTAGTGGTGGAAATGAGGACGGGAGGAGTGGCAGTAAGTCCAGCGTGAGAGGACCCAGGGAGCCCCCAGGGGGAAGTGAGAGGAGGACCCTTGGGCAGTGGACAGTGGGAGCAGAGTCCCTTACGCTAATGCCTGTGGGGGTCAGGCGGCAGCACCAGGGAGTAGCGGGGCCTGAGACAAGTGCAAGTGCCCATAGCACTGCTGGAAGAAGATGCGGCCTCTCTAGGCTCCCACCGGCTTACTGCCATGCGGGAAGATGGGCCTGGACTTGTAAGAGCTTCTGGTTTGTTGAAGGAAGCCAGAAATCTGGGGTTTTATGTGAAATTTCTTGTTTTTTTGAGGCCCTTTTTGAATTCAAGCTTTGCCCAAGGGTTATATGGACCAAATAATCCACATCTATGAGCCAGATTCAGTCCTTGGTAATCCGTTGACAGCCTCGGGGTAAGATAGTGAGGGAAAGGGCTGGGGGCAGAACCTCTGGGGAGAACGGAATCACAAAGGGGTACTCTCCCGCCAAAGGCACAGAAGGTAGGAGTTCTAAGCAGGCAGTGTGTTGGAGTGCTGAATGTCATCGAGAAGACCCTGGGTGTGAGACTGGAAACTTGATCTTCAGGGGATCACATAAGAGTTTTAACAGAGCAGGATTGTGTAATGACACAGGCAGAAGCCAGACTTCTCTGGGTGTGGCGCCGTCCCTCCTGGTCCCAAAGGTGTCCACTTTCCTTCTGTGCAATCCTGAAGGGGAGACAGGTGGAAATTTCTTTGTTTCAGACCCGGACTGCCCCCGCAGAGCATGGGGACTGAACAAAGGAGGCCAGCACCCCCAGCCCCCCGGGAGGGAGACCGCACTGCAGACATCTGGCCCGGGCCTCCTGGGGTACGCTGAATCTGAGACATTTTGAAATTGCTGATGATGTCCAGAACAGAAGAACAAGGTTCACTGCTCCCACCCCCACACCTCCCGTACCAGATGCACAGCCTGGGGGGCCCACCTCAGTCCCTGCACCTGCACATGGCCGGGAACGCCTGGAGCAGGCCTGCCCAGCAGAACGTCCCTCGTCACTGCGGGCACGCTCCATCTGGGCCGCTCGAGATGGTCTCCCCAGTCCCACGTGGCTACCGCACACGTGATGTGTGTGTAGTGCACCGGAGCAGCTGGATCCTTTATTTAATTTAAAGTCATTTAAATTTAAGTAGCCTTATGGGGCTAGCGGCTGCCTCACAGGACAGCACCGGTCTAGAGGTTTGGAGGAAACCGTCATGATGGCAAAGACCATCCTCTACTCCTCCCTGCCTCCTTTGCCCTCCCTCTCCCCAAGGAGGGCATGCCAACAGGGAACTCGGCTTCTTGGTGGGCAGGCGCCCTCCCGTGGGTGTGGCTTCCTCCTCTCAAGGGCTGGGTTGCTGAGGGAGGCCGGGCCTACCTCCCCGAGCCTGTGTGCCGACCTTGGCTCTTCTCCACTCCTCGTGGGCATCTCTGACACTCTGGTCTTATCAGGCCCAGCGGACAGCCAGACATGAGGCCAGGGCTCAGTGGGCTGGAGGAGCCCACGTGGGTCGTGGGCCCACAGCTCAGTTACTGCCCAAGGCCTCTGGCTGCCTGGGCATGAAGCCCAGCTCATAATAAAAGGGCCACTTTTAGTTTCTTTCCCTGATCACTCATCTGAGTTCATCTCCCAGAGGGACTTTGTGGGACAGGAGGGTGTATGGCAGAGGGGAAGGAGAGCGACCCTGGTTTGGCAGGATCCAAACATTCCTGAGTTCCTAGAACATTTGCATCTAATAAGGTCTCAAGCCCCTAACAATGGTTATTTTAAAAATTTTTTCTTCTGGTATTCTAGTTTCAAAAAAAAAACTTCACATGTAATATTTATAAACATACCCTTTTGTAAAAGATGAAAATAATTTAGAAGTTCTTCCGCAGAGGTAAAATGGACTATGGCCTTCCTCCCAGCATTCCTTCTGTATGTGTACACACACACACACACACACACACACACACACACACACACACACACA